>NC_037678.1:78011380-78348619 GCF_003255815.1 Theropithecus gelada | reverse complement strand
TTTGAGACGGAGTCTCGCTCTGTCGCCCAGGCTGGAGTGCAGTGGCCAGATCTCAGCTCACTGCAAGCTCCGCCTCCCGGGTTCCCGCTATTCTCCTGCCTCAGCCTCCCGAGTAGCTGGGACCACAGGCGCCGCCACCTCGCCCGGCTAATTTTTTGTGTTTTTAGTAGAGACGGGGTTTCGCCGTGTTAGCCAGGATGGTCTCGATCTCCTGACCTTGTGATCCGCCCGTCTCGGCCTCCCAAAGTGCTGGGATTACAGGCTTGAGCCACCGCGCCCGGCCGAACACCTGGATTTCAATCTTGATGCTACCACTTATTTGCTGTGTAATATTTAGCAAGTCACATTTCTGCAGTACTATAAAATACAGATAATAATGGTTCTTCCCACATAGAATGTGAAAAAAAAGTACATATGCTATATGAAAAAAAGCACATGCCAAGCATATGGCCCAGATTTTAACCCATAGTAAGAACTCAGCCAATTTTGTCATTACTGGTATATTTGTTGTAATGTTGTTGGTGGTGGTCCAACTCCTTGATTTTACAAAAGATTAAACAGTCATAGTGTCTAGTAGTTACAGCTTAATGGCTAAGAACATCTTTTATGGTGTATCGCTGCTTAAGTTTGAATTCTAAACTTTCTATCAGCTGCATGGCATTGATTAACTTATTTAATATTATCAGCCCGGTTTCCCAATTGTTCTGACAGGCATAATGGTAGTTACCATCTATTAGCACTATCAGGCAGATCAAATGGGTTAATATTTAGAAAGCAAATAGAATAGTGTAAGTGTTCCATCACTGCTGGCTATTAATAAAATATCGTTATATCACCACCACCATCATTGTTATTATTAACAGACCTACACTGCATATCGGAGTAGTGGTTAGCATACTGGCTAACATATAAGTTCTTAATAAGCTATCTAAAGGTGGCCAGAAAGGAAAAGGGCCATTCTTACTGTAGCACAGAGGCATAATCACAATGATCTAAACTTTCATTTAAGTTCTTATATTTTAAAAAAAACCCAGGTCTTTGTTTTCATGTGCTCTAGAAAGAAGGAAAACCTCAACCTCATCCTCTACTCTATGCCGAGTCCATTGGGCTACTATGGTGTTTTGCATTTCTTCACCTGCAGGGGCTTCTATCTTGCAACAGGCTCATACTCATCCACTCAGCCAGTCCTCTCCTGCCACTCAAGGCTGTGTGTGCATCCTCACTTATGAAACAAGCTGACTATTGGAGTTCTTCCTGATAAGAAACTGCTGCACTGAGATTAGGAGCATCGGAAAATGAAAATGAGAGATACCGTAACAAAGAAAGGATCAAAATCAGATCACGGTTTATTTTTGGCCAAAGGCTTTGTCAGTGGCTGGAAGTTTGCCTTTCAGTCCACATAGACTGTGAAGAGCATCATCTATGCGTTTGAAGTCTGGAAAGGAAAAATGTAAGAAGACTATTGATGGGATTTTTTTTTTTTCTATTTCCTTCTTTTCAAAAGTGGTGTCATACTATGATGCAAATTGAGAGATAAATTCAATAGCCTAGATATGCATCTGACGTGTAACTTTAATTAATATTCAAAAGAAACTTCCGAAAAATTAAGAGAGAGAGAAAAAAACTTGAAAATTTCCAGAGAAACAATGCATTAACTATAGGAAACACAGATCTGAATAACAGTGTATTTCTTATATAAAATGATGGAGCCCAGAAAGAAATGATACAATATTTTTCAAATGCTGAAAGTGTTACCAGAAAGGTGTCACAATCCATACCCCAAGGGAAGGTTTTCGGATCTCGCTCAAGAAAGAATTTGAGACGAATTCATAGAGTAAAGTGAAAACAAATGTGTTAAGAAAGTAACGAAAGAAAGAGTGGCTACTCCATAGGCAGAGCAGCGGCTTGAGCTGCTCAACCAAGGATACTTATTGTTACTTCCTGATTATATGCTAAACAAGGGGTGGATTATTCATGATTTTTTGGGAAAGGAGTGGGCGATTCCCAGAACCGAGGGTACCTCCCCTTTATAGACCATATAGGGTAACTTCCTGATGTTGCCATGGCATTTGTAAACTGTCTTGGTGCTGGTGGGAGTGTCTTTTAGCATGCTAATGCATTATAATTACCATATAATGAGCAGTGAGACAACCAGAGGTCACTCTCATCACCATCTTGGTTTTGGTGGGTTTTAGCCAGCTTCTTTACTGCAGTCTGCTTTATCACTAAGGTCTTTATGACTTGGATCTCATGCTGACCTCCTATCTCTTCCTGTGATGAGAATGCCTAACCTCCTGGGAATGCAGCCCAGTAGATCTCAGCTTCATTTTACTCAGACTCTATACAAAATGGAGCTACTCTGGTTTAAATGCCCCTGATAAAAGGAAAGAACTATCAACCACAGATTCCATAATCATTGCAATTATTCTTCAGAAATTAAGGGAAAACAAAAACATTCTCAGGTGAAGGAAATTTTTTTTTAAAAAATTGTGACTAGAGACATACTCTTAATCACTGGCTAACAGAAGGTTTTCAAGAAGAAAGAGCAATAGAATGAATAGGAACCTGGGCATATACAATACACTATGCTTCTGTTCATGAGTTTTATAAGTCATATTTGATGACTGAATCAAAATCCATAAAACCCATTTGATACTCAAGACAATAATGTTTCAAATAGGGAAAGTAAAGAGAACTAAACACAAGAGACATTCTCACACTTTACTTGAAATGGTAAAATGTTGGTATCAGTAGACTGTAATAAGCCATATGTGCGTGTTGCAATTTGCAGAGTAAACTCTAAGACAGCTATACAAAGATATAAACTCAAACTGGAAAACACTATAAGTAAAAATGAAATCCTGAAAAAATGTTTAACCCACAGGAAGGCAACAATTAAGAGTAGAAGAACAATTCTAAATGTGAAGCCACCAAATAACTGCTTCAAAATACATGAATCAAAAACTGGTATAGCTAAAAAATAGACAAATTAACAATTATAACTGGGACTTCAACATCTTACTTTCAGCAAGTGGTAGAAATACTACACCAAAAAATCAGTAAGAATATAGAAGACGTGAACAACAAAATCAACCAACAGGATCTAATGAAGGTATACATAATATCCCACCCAACAAAAGCAAAATGCACATTTTCACAATGCACAGTATTCATCAAGACAGTTCATATCCTGGATCATAGATTACACCTGAAAACATTAAAAGAAATTTAAATCATACAATGTTTTGGTTCAATGGTAAATACCAGAAATACCACAGAAACATTTATAAACAGAAATTGAATTACATACTTTTAAATAATCCATGGATCGGAGAGGAAGCCTCAAAAAATTAAAAATATATGGAAATAAAGTAACAGAAAAATAAAACATAAAAAATGTGGGATGCTGTTAATACAGTTCTGTGAGGCAAATTTATAGCACTAGACATTTACATTAACAAAGAGAAAAAAATCTCGAATCATTATGCTTCTACATCAAGAAACTAGTGAAAGAAAAAAAAATTATACCCAAAGCAGCATAAGGAATGAAAATAATGACTATTAACACAGACAGAAATCAAAGAAATTGAAAATAAGGAAAATAATAGAAAAGTGAAATCAAAGATAGTTATTTTAAAAAATTAACAAAATTGATAAAACTCTATAAGGACTGCAAAAATAAAGTGAGAAAAGACACACACACAACTAATATTAGAAATGAAATAGGAGTTATCATTGAAAGCTCTATCAGCATCTGTAGTAATCCTGCAGCCATTAAAGAATAATAGAAGACTATAAGAAACTTTGCCCCGATAAAGTTGTCAACTTAAAAGAAATTGGTGACCGGGCACGGTGGCTCATGCCTGTAATCCTAACACTTTGGGAGGCCGAGGTGGGTGGATCACTTGAAATCAGGAGATTGAGACCAGACTGACCAACATGATGAAACCCCATCTCTACTAAAAATACCAAAATTAGCTGGGCGTGGTGTCGGGCACCTATAATCCCAGCTACTCCGGAGGCCGAGGCAGGAGAATCACTTGAACCCGGGAGGTGGAGGTTGCAGTGAGCCAAGATCGTACCACTTCACTCCAGCCTGGGCAAAAGAGCAAAATTCCATCTCAGAAAAAGAAAAAAAAAAAAAGGGAATTGGTCATTCTTCAAAAAACCACCAAGTATTAAAATGTAACCAAAACAGAGTAAATCATCTTAATACCATTATAACTATTAAATCAATTGAATTTCTTTTTAAAAATCTCCTGAACAAAATCTTCAGTGCCAGATGGAAAGTGCTACCATTCACAGGAAAATGTTACCATTAAAAAATTATCACCAATTTTATTCAATCTCTTCCAGAAAATAAAAGAAAAACCACTTTTCAAATTTCATAAGGCCAGTACCACTCAAGTTGTTATGTCAACCAGACAAAAACTGTAGCAAAACCAAAACAAAACAAAATGAAACACTACAGACCAATATCTCTCATGAATATGGCTGTGAAAATTCTCAACAAAGTATCAGCAAATTAAACTCAACAATGTATAAAAAGAATTATACTCCATGACCAAGTAAACTTTATTTTAGGTATTCAAGGTTGTTTCAACATCCCTTCAAAATCCAGTGTAGTCCATCACGTGAATACACTAACAAGCAAAAAGCATATGAGATTATGGCAATTGACACAGAAAACGCATTTGACAACATTTAAGAGTTTTATTGTGAGCACTCATTCACAATAAAAATTCTCAGCAAAATAGGAATAAGAAGGAAATGCCTCAATTTGAAAAAAAAAATCTATAAAACAACCTGTAGCTTAATACTCAAATATTTACTGGTGAAAGGCTAAATGCCTTCCCCATAAGATCAAGAATAAGATAAGAATGTCAGCTCTCCTCCTCTTTTGCTCTAACCTCTCTTACTCTTACTAGTACTGTAAGTTCTAGCCAGTGCGATAAGGTAAGAAAAGATAAGAAAAAGAAATAAAAGCATACAGATGGAAAAGAAAGAAAGAAACCCATTCCTGCTTACAAATGACATAATTATTTACATAGAAAATCAGAAAGAATCTACAAAACTTTTCTAGAATAATTGAACTTCAACAAGATTATAGGATATAAATACGCAAAAATTAATCTTATTTCTGTACACTAACAATGAATATGTAGAAACAGAAATTTAAAACAATATTATTTGCAATCACTATAAAGAAAAGTAAATACTTAGATATAAAGTTAACAAAACATATACATGAAAAATACACTGAAAATTATAAAATGCTGATGAAAGAAGTCAAAGACAAAAATGTTCATGGATTTTATTACTCAATATAATAAAGAGGTCAATTCTTCCCAAATGATATATAGGTTTTCAGAAATTCCTATCAAAATTCCAGCAGCTTTTAAAAAATTGACAAATAGTAATTGTATATATTTATGAGGTAGAATGTGACATTGTGACGTATGTATACACTGTGGAATGATGAAATCAAGCCAATTAACATATCTATCAACTCGCATAATAATCATTTATTTGTGGTGAGAACATTTAAAATCTACTCTTTCAGTAATTTTGAAATATACAATATTGTTAACTATAGTCACTATGGTGTGCCATAGTTCAATAAAACTTATTTCTCTTAATCGAAACTTTGTACTCTTAACCAACATCTTTCCTTTCCTCATCTACCACCTTCCCCCAACCCTGCCAGCCTCTGCTAACAACCAGTCTACTCGCTACTTCTATTAGTTTGACTTTTAAAACTTTAATATATATATATGAGACCATGCAGTGTTTATCTTTATGTGCCTGGTTTATTTCACTTAACATAGTGGCCTTCAGGTTCAACCATGTTGTCAAAAATAACAGGATTTTTTTTTCTTTTAAGGTTGAATAGTGTTCCATTGTGTATATCTGTTAAATAAATTCTTTTTCCCCCATTGAATTGCTTTCCCATGTTTGTCAAAATTAAGTTATACTTACTTGTATGTGTCTATTTCCGGGTTTTTCATTTTATTTCATTGATTTATGTAGCTATCCCTCTGCTGATACCACATCACCTTCATTACTGTGACTATAGGGTAAGCCTAAACACTGGGTTCAGTGATTCCTTCCACTTTACTTTCCTTTGCCAAGATTGTTTTAGATAGTCTAGGACTGTATTTTCACATATATCTATTGGTCATTTATATGTCTTCTTTTGAGAAATACCTATTCAGGTCCTTTGACCATTTTTAGATAGGGTTATTGGTTCTCTTGCTGTTAAGTTGTTTGAGTTCCTTACATATTTTGGATGTTATTCCCTTATCAGATCTATGATTTGCAAATATGTTCTGTCAATCCATGGCTTCTGTCTTTATTGTTTCCTTTGCTGTGCAGAAGCTTTTTAGTTTGATGTAATCTCATTTGTCTATTTTTGCTTGTTGCCCATGCTTTTGGGGTCATATCAAAGAAATTATTGCTCAGACCTATGTCTTGGAGATTTTCCTCCATGTTTTCTTGTAGTAGTTTTAGAGATTCATATCTTACATTTAAGTCTTTAATCCATTTTGAGTTAATTTTTATATATGGTAAAAAAGGGGTCTAGTTTCATTCTTCTGCATGTGGATATCCAGTTTTTCTAACACGATTTATTGAAGAGATTTCCCTTTCCCCATTGTGTATTATTGGCACCTTTGTCAAAAATCGATTGAGAGTAAATGTGTAAATTTATTTCTAGGCTGTCTCTCCAGTTACTTTTATCAACACGTCTGTTTTTATGCCAGTATCATTTTTTAAATTAATATAGCTTTGTAATATTTTTGAGATTAGGTAATGTACTGCCCCCAACTCTGTTCTTTTGGCTAAAGATTTCTTTGGCTATTTGGGGTTTTTTGTAGTTCTATATGAATTGTTGAGATTATTTTGTCTATTTCTACAAAAAGAACATTGGAATTTTATAGGGTTTTCATTGAAATTTTTAAATCACTTCAGGTAGTATTTTTTTAAATCCATGAACATGAAATATATTTCTATTTATTTGTGTTGTCTTCATTTATTTTCACCAATATTTTATAGTTTTCAGCATACAAATCTTTCATTTTCCTTTTTTTTTTTTTTTTTGAGACACTGTTTTACTGTGTCACCCAGGCTGGAGTGCAGTGGTGCAATCGTGGCTCACTGCAACCTCCGCCTCTCAGGTTCAAGCGATTATCGTGCCTCAGCCTCCCAAGTAGGTGGGATTAGAAGCGTGTGCTACCATGCCCAGCTAATTTTTGTATTATTAATAGAGATGGGCTTTCATCATTTTGGCAAGACTGGTCTCAAATTCCTGACCTCAAGTGATACACCTGCCTCGTCCACCCAAACTGCTGGGATCACAGGCATGAGCTACAGTGTCCAGCACACTTTCTTGGTTAAATCTACTCTTCAGTAATTTTAATGCTATTGTTAATAGGATTGTTGTCTTAACTTATTTTTCATACTGTTTGTTGTTCCAGTAACGTTTTCTAGAGACATGGGCAAGGCTTTTCTAAAATGCAGAGAGAAAAATGCAGATCATAGAACAGTTAAAAAACAATCTTGACAAAGGAGAGTAAAGTGGGAAGAATCACAGGGCCTGGTGTTTACACTTACTCTGTAGTCACAACAAGACAATGTGGCAGAGGGATAGATACATAGTTTAATATGACAAAACAGAAAACCCAGAATAGACTCACATACATAAATCTAACTTAATTTGATGAACATACAAAAGCAATTCAATGGGAGACGGATAGCTTTTTTAACATATGGTAATCAACTGAACATCTGTTGGCAACAAATGAACTTCAACTTAAACTCCAAAACTCACATAAAAATTAACTAAAGTGAATTGTGAACTTAAATGTCAAACATATAACTATAAGGTTTTGAGAAAAAGACAAGAAATGTTTCAGGATTTAGGACTAAGCAGAGTACTTAGGCAGCACCAAAACAACTGTCTGTCAAAGAAAAAAATTGATAAATTGGACTTCATCAAAATTAAAAACATTTGCTCTACAGAAGGCCCTATGGAAAGGATGAAAGCAAGCAACAGAGCTGGAGAAAATGTCTGTAGACTACATATACCACAAAAGGCTAGTATCTAAAAATATATAAAGTACACTCAAAACTTAACACTAAAAGCAAACAATTAGCTAGAACATGAATGACAACACAATAAATTATTCTGGAAATAGAATTCACCACTGTGGTGGTGAATACACAAATTTTCACATGTGATAAAATCACATAGACATAGATGTGCATGGATGTGTATGCATGTACACATGTACACACACTTTGCTACATATTATTACAAGTAATACTGAAGAGTCAATAAATTCAGTGGATTGCATCAATGTCAGTATCCTTGTTGTGGTATTATATTATAGTCTTGCTAGATATCACTACTGACAGAAACTAGGTAAAGGGTACACAGTACTTTTCTGCATTATATTTTACAATGGAATGTGAATCTACGACTAACTTGAAACAAGACATTTAATTTTTTAAAAAGTCACAGATGCAGGACAATGTTAAGAACAGCATTAATTATCTACCTGGAAATAGAACCTTTAGAAACATCTGGCTATTTGCATTGATAATTCCTTCACATCCTTTCAACGCAGAAAATATTAAGTCATTGAGTTTATAACTTCTTAAACAAAACCGATACCAGAATTGTTGGCATTATTGTAGTACTGCCTATATGTACTTAAAACATAGAGCCCTATAAAGACATTCATTATAAACCACAAAATGGCATTTCATCTTACACTCTCAGTCACATCACCTAAATATTAAGGGAACATAACCTGTGATGTAATACAAAACAGGGACGTCATATAAGGTACCATTCACCCGGGGTAAAGGAGTCCTGGTGATGTAACTAAAGAAGCCTAAAGTGAAGGAAATGGCAAGTCAAGTCTGCAGGAAGTGCTGGGTCACAGTTGGAGTCATTCCATTTGTCTAATATGAGTTGCGTGGTCAGGAAATTCAAGAGCTCTTATGTTTCCTATCTAATTTTCAGCAGCAACATCTTGGGATGTTCAGAGTGTCTAACAGATCTTGGCTTAGGGCTAGAAGCAAGAACATCAGAAGTCTGAAAATTCTACAGGTTGGGTAGCTTTTCCCAGCACTTTAAACATACAACTGGAAGATAAAGTAGATACATGTGCTTATCTCACTCTACCAATACAGGAATAGTGCTAAATACTGTAGTAGAGGGTAGATTTACTCTGGGGTCAACGTACTTTCCAAATGTATGGTTATTTGGAACTGCTTAACAATTTAAAAGGCCCTTTTTTCTCATCTGTATGTAATGACCTGTTAATTTATCTGACTTCCAGTGGGTCAATTATTTCAATATTTTGATGGATCCCCAAAATAACTTGAAAAGCACAATTCAAAAGTAAGTATCTATACCTGCATCTGCAAAGATGTTGGCTAGCGAGGCAAGGAATGTTGTTTGTAGGGACTCAATACTTATTTCTTAAATGAATGAATGAATTGAATTGAGATATACGTAACAACACATATCTCTATGCTTATATTCCATCTCTAATGGCCATCTGTTTACTCATTCCAAAACTCTTCACTGTTACATTGTCTAAGATCCTATGTGGATTATTAGCATAAAAAGCATATCCTAGGAACTTGTAGTTTAAATAACCCCATTGTTATATTAGATGTATTATATTATAAGAAAGCCACAGAGCAAATGCATTAGTAATTTAGAAGACAAACAGATTACTTTATTCTAGGGAAGCCACGAGAGACTTTAGGAATCTTAAGGTAAAAATTGCATCTGCAAAATTTACGGTAAAAAATTATACTGCAAAGAAGAGGGGTGACATAATTTGGGTGAAGGAGTGGTGTCACAGAAAAAAATTAATAAATGAAACTAATACTGACTGTTTAAAATGTACTAGATATTGGGCTCCAGGATTTATATGCATTATCTCATTTACTCTTCACTAAACCTACAGATCATTCTGTTTTATCAAAGAGTTGACTGAGCATCAGACAGGTGAAGCACTGTGCCTCAGTCACACAGCATGGTGTGTAGTTGATATTTAAATTCAGGTCCACATAGGTCCATGTCATAACTTCTGAGGCTCACTGTCTCCCAAATAAAGAAATCAGACTAGATATTTTAAGATCCATGATAGAACCAACATTCTATAATTCTCAATGTTATATAAAAGAATCATAATCTGCAAAAAAATTATCTTTTAAATAGAACAGATTATACACAGATACTAGACATTTGATTACCTGCCCCTTTCCCCTCCAAACATGTCAACTTTTACTTTCTTGTTTATGTTTTGTTTTTGTTTTTTGAGTGAGAAGGTAGAGAATCACAAGCAGAGCTATGGTGTTACGACGTATTTTAGAATTTTTAAAAAAAAAAACCCTCACTTCAGTGGCATTGATGCAGGGGCAGAATCTGACTGGTGAATTATAGCACATTATCATATGGTGGAAGAGAATGAGAATATTTTACCTTTTTTCTTACTAAATAATATGAAAACTTCATTTTAACACAAAATGAACACATCTCTTTTTTCCTCTCTCTGCCTTTCTTCCCATAAGAAATGGAGAGGGAAAGAATAGTCTGCTACCTTATTTAGGTAGTGTATTAGTCCGTTTTCACACTGCTGATAAAGACATACCCGAGACTGGGTAATTTATACAGCAAAAGAGATTTAATGGGCTGACAGTTCCACGTGGCTGGGGAGGCCTCGCAATCATGGTGGAAGGAGAAAGACATGCTTACAAGGCCGCAGGCGAGAGAATGAGAGCCGAGCGAAAGGGGTTACCCTTTATAAAATCATCAGAGCTCGTGAGACTTATTCATTACCACGAGAACAGTATGGGGGAAACCGCCCCCATGATTCAATTATCTCCCACCAGGTCCCTCCCACAACTCGTGGGAATTACGGGAGCTGCAATTCAAGATGAGATTTGAGTGGAGACACAGCCAAACCATATCAGGTAGCTGCTCTTTTTCCTTTTCCTTTGCAACATCTTCAACATTATAATAATTACCATTTTATCCATGCATCACTGCATATATTATTCAAGTTTTGGTTGCCTTCTCTTTTGCCTGAACCATACTTTATTTCACCTTGAAGATGTCATATGAAGTAAAGGGTATTTCAGGAGATGATTACTTTTCATCATTATCTTCCAGAGTTGCAATAAAACATCCAAGTTTTTAAGACCATCCATGAATGAAAAAAACAGAATTCTACAATGCTTTCAGAAAGTGCATGATTCCTTTAAAATATTTTCAGTTTGTTCTTATTCTCGTTAAAGTGAACTGAAAACAAATCTATTCTTTTATTAACTCAGTTATGTATTCAACATTTATTCATTGTTTATCCAATTCAAAAAATATCTGATGAATAAATGAGTGAAGAATTGAATAAAATACTGTTGTATTTAACCAATTGTCCATTGACTGGAACCTTCAAGATTCAATAATAATCTCAAGAGATGTGAGTAGAATCACACAATGTAGACGCTGTTAATTTTGTTTTTATATACAAATAATGTAGGAGCAAACCGACATTGGTTTCAGCAGATTCCTTGATTACAAAATCAAAATTCTATGAATATGTTCATTTCATTGAAATGATATACTGTGTTCTGGGCATTAATAAAATATTGCTAAACAAATTTGATTTCCCCATTCCAGTAAAGGAAAGACATAATTTAGCAAAATAATTTTAAAGAGTACAAGTATATCAATACATTATAATTGAGGCCAGGCTTGGTGGCTCATACCTGTAATCCCAGCACTTTGGGAGGCTGAGGTGGGAGGATTATTGAAGCCCAGGAGTTTGAGACTAGCCTGGGCAACATAAAGGTCCCCCATCTCCACAATAAATAAATAAATAAGCAGGGCTTGGTGCCACGTGCCTGTGGTCCCAGCTACTTAAGAGGCTAAGGTGGGTGGATCACTTGAGCCCAGGAGGTTGAGGCTGCAGTGAGCCATGAACGTACTACTGCACTGCAGCCTGAGTGACAGAGTGAGACCCCATCTCAAGAGAAATTATAATTGAGTTGTTGAATAGCCAATGACAAAGGAGCCTGATTTCACCACAGAGCGATCAGATAAGTCCTTTCTTTGTGGAAGGTATTCGAAACAAAAACTCAATAACAAGAAAGAGTAAGCTTTGTAAATCATATATCTGATAAGGATCCAAAATACACACACGCACACACGTATGCACACACATACACCTCTTAAAACTCAACGAGAAAAAGACAAACAACCCAATTTTAAAATGGGCAAGAACTTAATGACCTCTTGCCAGTTATTCCTTAATGGTTTCTAAGAAACAACAGTTAAGGTTTTGGCAGGAAGGGTAATAGATTAGCTGACTATCACACTAGCATGGCTAAGTTTATCTAAGAAATCTTTGATGAACCCATTGCCAAAAACTTGGAGGAACGGGCAATGGAGAGGAACTGCTTAATGGATAAGGGGTTTTACTTTGGAGTGATGGAATATTTTGGAGTTAGATAGAGGTAGTAATTGTCACAACATTGCAAATGTACTAAATGCCATGGAATTGGTCACTTTAAAATGGAATAAGTGATGAGAATTAAGAAGAAAGAAAGAATGCTAGCTTTCCATTTTCCATGAAGATTGTGAAAGCGCCTTGACAGGACGTGCCAGTAAAGCACCTCCTCTCTGGGCTACAATTTGCTCACATTGGGGCTCACTCAGGGTCACCTGCGGCAGGAGGCACTCCTTTCCACTCTCAGTTCAGAACCAAATAAACAAATAGTGCACCAACTTTGGAGAGACACACGTCAGAGCTAAACATATAATTTGGAAAATTATATGAGGCTAATTGCCCAGAAAAGACCTCTTAGCTTTTCACAAAGATTCATAGGGAAGATGTTGGAAGCCTCATCAGAAAGGCTTAGAACATTAATTTTCCCAGGACAAGAGTGAGAAAAAAAATTCTGGGAAACACAGGAGAGATGAGGCACAGAGGTATTTGTGTTTACCCAAGGGAACACCACCAAAGGATAAACAAAAAATGTTGCCATAAGCCCCTAAGACTCCATGGACAGCTCAAAAGTCAAGTCTCCCAAGGCAATGTCCTCTTCTTAATCTTAGACTTTGCATATAGTCACCCAGTTTTGCTACATAAATCTCTTTGAGGGGACTTTTTAGGCATATATATATATGTATGTGTACATGTATATTTATATATATGTACATACATATGTATACTTTTGCATATATATAGCAAAAGTCACTTACTTACCTAACTTCAGATTATTCAAGGAATTATACCTGTGCATGATGAATGTGGCATTATTCTGGCTGAGGCCTTTTATTACCATAAATATCTAATGAATCCTTATTATAAAATCAGAATATCAAAGTTAGAGATTCAAGCCCTAAGGTTTGTAGTCTGTCTTACCAGGAGGCATGAAAGTGTCCTGAGGTCTTCCCAGTAATTCAAGGTTTATTGTCTTAGGTTTGACTTCCACACCTTCAGGTGGTAGCAGTTTCAAGCTTCAAATCAATAATTTTTGTCTGTTTTTATCTTTCTTTTTCGGACATGCTTTGTCTAACCAAAGTAAAGGTACCTAACAAGGCCCTCAAAGAGATTTATGTAGCAAAATTGGGTGAATACTGTTCTCTTTCTAGACTGCTTTCATGAAAGTCGGGTTAAAAATAACTGAAAATTTGCAGGGGCCTCAAACCAAGTCTGAAAAGTCAGCCTCTGCCAGGCACCAGAATCTGCTGGCTACTCATCAGAGTCATGGTTTAAAATTCATTTGTCTTGTTTGGTTTCCAATAAAAAATATAAACAAACAAATAAATAAATACTAAGTACAGCCACCTTTTCTATAACAGGCCTTGGCAAAAACAAAGCAAAACAAAACCGTGCAAATAAAATTATAAAGAGAGTCCTGGAATGTCAATCAAAGTCACCTTGTGGGTGATTTCTGTGTCCTTCCTGTGCAATAGCAAAAATAAAGAAGAAAATGCATAAAATACTGTCATCCCCTGACCCCCTAAAATGTCTCCACATCCTAGTAGTTGAGGTGTTTTCTAGAAAACATTTGTACACTCAGAGCAGGTGGAAATGGCGAGCATTTAGGACCCCCAACCCAACCCTTTTCACAAATGGGATCTGCTGTTAGCCCTGCTATAAAGCATCTCCTTGGTAAGCCTGATTCGGACAAAGCTTGCATTGTGAATTTTGAATCACAAGCTCAATCCCTGTGCAACAGAGCTTTCTGTGATGGTGGAAATGTTCTGTAAACCTCGCTGCTCGATATGGCAGCGAACTGGATAAGTGACTATTGACCACATGGAATGTGGCAGGTCTAAGGAATTCTTAATGAAATATAATTTTTATTAATTAAAATGTAAATGGCCACACAGTACTAACTGGGGCTACTACATGGGACATGGGCACAGAGGACACCTGCTGGCTTTCCTCACTAGTGGCAGCTCCAAAGATACCTCTGTCCCACAGCGCCATTTTAGCTACCTTTGGATTGGGGTAGAAGTCCTCTCTGGTAGTAGATGATAGAGAAGTTAGAACTGCAAACAATTTTCTAAAACAATAGAATCACTTTCCTTTCAGATATGTGTGATTACTGACAAAAAGGGAACCAGCTTGCTAAAGTGGCAGTCCTGCTTGGCTTACAGAAATATCATTATTTTCAGTTAGCCTGTAAATACCCCAAACTAGACTTGGCTTGCTTACTTTGCAATTTCATTGGCTATATGTATGTAAATGGTGTTTTACTGTATGTTTTAACCTTTTCATCACCCAGTTTCTCTTAAACTCATGCACTCCCTCGAGTAAAGGCTTTGCCTACCTACTAATCATGAAAAAATCATCCAGACAGCTGCTTGCTGTGTCTACAATGCCAAACAGCCTCCTCCACCTTGGTTGATTTAGCTAAGCTCTTGGTAGTATAAAGTAATGTTGATGGCTTTTACTTTTTTATTTTTTTGCATTTTGAACTTTTAACACCCTTCTGCCTCCAACCTTTTAAGCTAAATTTCTTCACCTTTTACACCTGTTTATGATCTATGTATGCACACTTTACCAGTATTATCTAGAATGTCATTCTTAAACTTTAGGGAACATAGGAATTATCTGAACGGCTTCTTAAACACATATTCATGTGCCCTACACCCAAAGTTTCTGATTCAGTAGATCTGGAGCAGGGACAGAGAATCTGCATTTTCAGTAAGTTCTGAGGTGTTGAAGGTAGCTTATCTGGAGGTAGCTCCAGATAAGTTGAGGTAGCTTATCTGGAGACCGTGCCTTAAGAAACACTGACATAAGTATTCTTCTCTATTTTTGGGACTCCTCCCCGCATCTACTTAAACCCTGTGGTTGGTCATTTTATTGAGGACCCCCGCAATGCTCTTTACAAAACTGAATGTGCACATGATTCCACTGGGGCATTGTTCAAATAAAGAGTTGGTGTCAGTGAGTCCGGAGTGGAGCCTGAGGATCTACATTTCTGACAAGCCCCTCCGTGACACTGAGGCTGCTGGAACACCCTAAACTTCCCACTTCAACTTTTCATCTTGTGTATTTTCACCCCTGTGCCATTCTGAGAAACACAAGTTTCCTGAACCCTGCTATGGAGCTGGGTTCTTTGACACTCATTGGTGCCTGAGAGTTCCTCCTGCTGGCTAACACTGCAGCTGCCACTCCCCAGTCCCATGCTCAGGGCAACCATCGTTGATTCATCCCGGCAATTGAGTCTGAATGCCCCCAGAAAACCCTTCTCAAAACAGTGTGCTCCAGGCCACCATGAGCAAATCCCAATAGAATAAGAGGAAACTGATGAACTCTCTCCCAATTAAAAATATATCTCCTGGCTGGGAGTGCAGTGGCTCACACCTGTAATCCCAGAACTTTGGGAGGCCAAGGCGGGCGGATCACTTGAGGTCAGGACTTCGAGGCCAGCCTGGCTAATGTGGTGAAACCCCATTTCTACTAAAAATACAAAAATTAGCCAGGCATGGTGGTGGGCACCTGTAATTCCAGCCACTCGGGAGGCTGAGGCAGGAGAATTGCTTGAGCTGGGGGAGGTTGGGGCTGCAATGAGCCAAGATTGCACCACTGCACTCCAGCCTGGGCGACAGTGAGACTCTATCTCAAAAAACAAAACAAAACAAAACAAAAAACAAAATAAAACTCCCAAAATAGTTCTACAAAACTTCACTAGGGGTTAAATTTCTTTCCCACCTTGTAGTGCCAATAGACAATCGTACTTTCTATATAACTGAGACTATTTACTTCATATGGTTATTCAGTTTCCACTTTCAAATACTTCTATTAATATTGATACACGTTTCTCCCTGTCGTTTTCAGCCATCATCTCTAATTATCTCCTGCCTTGGTAGAAGTCATGATCTGCTTCATTAGTACTTGATTTTTTACCTTCCATGATGATACACACTCTACTTAGTGTCTTTGATATGTTCTTCTTTTAAATTTCTCCCTTATCTAAGTTAAGCTCTTGTTTCTTATCTCAAAAACGTGTACTCTTGATGCTTCTGTTAGACAAAAATGCCTGTCTTGTTTCTCTGCTTTAACTTTCATCTCTCCAAAAGTGGAGTCTATTCATGGCTTCCATCTTCAAAGCAGCCACTTATTCCTTAACCTACAGAAATGGTTTTCCCCCAGCACCCCACCTACCTAGCAATAGTGCATAGCCGTTTACTCAGGAAACCCAATGACTTTTTCTCAATCCTCAATGCAGTAATTTTTATTGACTAGGTGCTTTGAAACAAAAGGTTTCATTTTCCATTACATCCTGGCTCATTCTTTAACACCCCTGGCTTCACTTCCGCTTCTATCACTAAATATCTAGAAGCCAAAAAGGGATTCTGTCTCTGTTCTGCTTCAGCTCTCTAGTCTTCCTCAGAAATCTCACTGACTGATCTCATCTTTTCCTCCTCAAGCCAGTTTACTCTTTGAGTTTTCTTATTTTGTTGTTTAAGCAGCCTAGGCTCAAAGTCCCAGAATCTGCCTGAACCTGCCCACACGTCACTCTCTACACCAAGTGAGTTCTCAGGTCCTATAAATACTTCCTTCAAAATGTTTCTCTTTCAAATGATTCTTTAAAACATTCCATTCCTTTTTATCACTGCCAATTCCAACTCGTGCGGGTCTGTCATTACTCAATCCTCTAAGCACACTGGGCATTTCTCAATTCTCTCCATGTCAATTAATCTAAGAGGCTGCTGTAATGGAATTTCCCAAAACCCTTCCTTCTTATGTCACACTCATGTTCCCAAACCCCTCATCACCCCACATTTCCTATAGTTAAAAAAAATAAAAATCTGCATCCTATCCTGGTGTTCAAGAGCCTCTGTAATGGGACCATTCAATGTATCTACATTTCTCTCCTTCTACTTGCCTCCATGGACTTTTCATGAACTCTCCACTTTAGCCATATTGGTCCACTTTTTCTCAAAATATGTTATGTTGTGTGCACAGAGCCACCCCACCCCATCCCTACCCCCTGCCAGTTGCCTATGTCCTCTCCTCCTCCCTTATTCATCCCAAACTCCAACAGCTGGGTTCACCTCCCCTGACTTTAGTCCCAGTGTGCTTTGCCTGCTGCAAGCCTGGTTTGAACAACTCAATTAGCACCTACCCCTTCTTGTCTTATATATCTTTTTCCTATAAATCCTAAATTCCTGCGTAGATTTGAAGCTCCCTGTACAAGGAGCTCCGTCTGACGTTCGTGATACGTAGGATAGCAGCATGTAGATCAGCCGTACCACCGGACAGCTGAGTTTAAAAGTAAAGACTTGATTCTAATTTTGTCCACTTATAGATCAACGTTAGAATTTCTGTGCAGTTTAAACTTAGCTTTGCCCTGAGGGTGATAATTTTACACAGTGTCCTGCAAAAGATATACACGCCCGAACAGATAGCATTTCTTATAATAACAAGACCTCCACACAGTCAAAAGCTGTAGTTAAACTAAATCTTGTTTCGTGTTCTAGTTAATAAATGCTCCTAAATATTTTCAAGTTTCTCCACCGTCGCTAAGGCTTAGAGAGGCTATTTGTCATACTTGCAAAGGCTTCAAATGAGGCATGATTTCCAGAAGAAAGCAGCTGTGTAAAATTGGCCTGCAAACAGAAAGACGGCATGGCTGTGGGACACCTAGCCTCCTGTCAACAACCAAAACCCTCACCGGCACTGGTAATGTTTTATTGGTTTAATATTAAATAACTGCCCCTGCATACGGAGTGTATTATATTTAATGGTACTCTGATACTTGGAACTGCAGTTTTCTTTTATGCACCTGTAAAATTAGTATTTCCAAATATTTCACTAAGTTAATAAAGCTTAATTTGTTTTATGTGCAGTGTCCAAAAGCCTGACATAGGCAGTGGAACTCTTGACTTGGAGAAGATCTGATGGGTAAACGGTTATTCACCACCTAAGAGGAACTGTTGTTGTTGTTTTTTTTTTCTCTCTCTATCTATCTCAATGCACACTATTTGATACAAAGATTATAAGGTTTTTGTTTATCTTGAGTCATCAGTGAGCGATTAATGCACTTTGGTTACCCTTTGCTTTGTTCAGGTTAAGTCTGGATGGGGAGATGAGTAATTGCAGGTTTGCTAAGACCAATCCTGAGGATGATTCTTCAGCCTGCTCCTGTTTGAATGCCTTAACTATTACTAAACCTTGGGTAGGGAATCATTTTTAGTTTTGCCCAGACATTTTAAGCCTTCAATTAGAGAGGATTATTTACCAATAGTATTCATTTGAGGGCAAAATTTCCCAATTATAAAACAGTTAAAACAAAAACTGAAAACAATGACATTTGGATTCTGTGCTTTTCTTACTGAAAGTTATTATCTGGCTCACTAAGAATTCACCTTTCATATTAATCAATCTTGTTTCCAGAAACCATTGTGCTCTTCTGATTCTGCCTTTGGCACTGAGAACAGTCTGAACTAAGGTACAAAATAAAAACAGGTTTTAATAAATTCAATGGGCATTGTGTCCACCCAGCCTGTTCTTTATAGACTCACTTTCTAAGTTTAACTGGTCTACAGACTGATTTTTTTCAAAGTTTCCCATTTAAAATTGGATCTTCATTCACATGCAAGTATTTGTATGAATACCTGTTTTCAATTATTTGGGGGTATATATCCAGATACATCCATAGCAACAGACAGCAAATTATCTGTTGCCAGGTGCTTGGGGCAGGGGAGAGTGCAAGTGACTACTTAATAGGTACAGGGTTTCATTTTGGGGGTGATGAAATGTTTTGGACCTATAACAGATAGCGGTAATAATTGCATTGCATGCTAAATGCACTGAATAAATGCAACTGAGTTATACATTTTACAATGGTTCATTTTATGTTATGTGAATTTCACCTCAATTAATAAACAAAAAACTGGAACTTCAGCATGGGCTTGCTGAATGTTTAGTTTGCAAGCCAGCCCCCTTCCGCACAAGCTTGTAAGTGGTATTGAGCTACCCTTACAAATAAGCCCCAGAGCCTAGCTTCTGAAAGAAACACATGGCTTTCGACTATTTCTTACATATCCTATGTGATCAAACTTGCCTACTTCTATTTAGATCTACTGCAGCAGTTGCTATTAAAAGGACTATGTAGAGACCCAACGCCCATCCCTGCACTTTCTCAAAGATCTTTCCTCCAGTCTCTGATTGTCTTTCCACATGATACTGGTTTCCTTCATTTGTTTTTATTTTCTGATTACATCTAAGGAGACAACAATTTTTAGGGGCTCCACGTTAGCCTCCTCTCTTCTCTGCCCTGTGGGATTTCAGATGATTGAAATCACCTGGCTGCTGAGGACTCCCAAATCTGGACCTGCTGCCCTGTTGCCTCCCCTGGTTCCAGACCTGTGTGGCATTAACCACCTACATGTCCAAAAGATGATCACTTCCCAAATAGAGGCCATTATAAATTAGCTCACCTTCATATACTTTTAAAAAATGGTTTAGAAAGTACTTTCACAGATGTTATCTCTTTAAATCTTCACATCATCCTTGTGAGACAAATAATATTGCAATGCCTCTACTCTCTGCCTTGCGGATAAGAAGGCTGAAGCAGAGAGAGGTGCAGTGGTCAAGGTCACTGGGCTGATAAAATACCCACTGTATTAGTCAATTTTCATACTGCTATAAAGAACTGCTGGAGACTGGGCAATTTACAAAGGAAAGTTTAATTGACTTACAGTTCATCACAGCTGAGGAGGACTCAGGAAACTTACACTCATGGTGGACGGGGAAGGCGAAGCAAGGCACCTTCTTCACAAGGTGGCAGGAAGGAGAGTTGCTGAGTGAAGAGGGGAAGAGCCCTTTATAAAACCATCAGGTCTTGTGGGAACTCACTCGCTAGCACCAGAACAGCATGGGGGAACCACCCGCCATAATGTTCAATTACCTGCACCTGGTCTCTCCCTTGACACGTGGGGATTATGAGGATTGTAATTCAAGATGAGATTTGGGTAAGGATGCAAAGCTGACCACATCACCTATCCTGTCATATAATAGGGTGTCTTTATATTCCTTCAAAAAAGGTTCCCTCTACTGCATTTGCATTCTCTTTTGTCAATGCCACTTTCTTCCCACCCAGATCTGGAACTAGACTCTTCCAAGTTATTCTCAACTTTCTTCCTCCTTACTACCCATATATATGCAGGTCTGTCACCTTGAATCCTATTCTACAGCCATGGCCACCTGTGCATTCCCTCTTCTCCCTCTCATCAGACTATTGCAAAATTCTCTTAGCTGATCTCCTAGTTCCCACTTCTGTGGGGCTCCAAATGATTATATCTTATCATTACTTTTGTCCTAAGAGCCTTGATTAATCTTCACTGTCTATCAGATCACCACCATGTCAAAAGCTTTAGCTTGCCATTCAAGGCCTCTTCACAAGTTCCCACTTACCAGGCCCAGCTCTCAGGACTCCTTCCCATGTCTCTAATCCAGAGTCACTGAACCACCTTCTGTCCAAAAGCCATTGCATTCCACTTTCCTATGCCTTCACTTGTGCTATTTCTCCTTCTTGAATGTCCTTTTCGTTTATTTTCTAACCAAGGGAACCCTTCAAAACTCAATTTTAAAATCATTCTTCTTGAGAAATATTTCCTGCATCCTTTGTACTTGGCCCATGGAGGATTAGTCAATCCTTATTTGATGTTCAATGGAAAATATTATGCATAACATGTGTATAAATTTCCTAGGGCCACTGTAACAAATAATCACAACTTTAGTTTCTTAAAAAAATAGACATTGATTTTCTCACACTTCTAGAGGCAGGAAGTACAAAATTAAGGTGTCAGCAGGGTCACCCTCCTTCTGGAGGCTCTGGGGAGAATCCTGTCCTTGCTTCTAGTTTTTGGTGGCTGTAATCATCCCTTGTCTTATGAGTGCACCTCTCTTTGCTCTGGCCTCCCCTTGCATTCTCCTCCATGTGTCTACCTCAAAACTCCATATGCCTCTCTCTCTTGAGGACATATATGATTGCATTGAGGTTCCACCCATAAAATCCAGGATAAATGCCTCTTGTTACGATCCTTAACCACATCTTTTGCCATCTAAGGTAATATTCACTCTTTGGCATGTGGGGCAAAATTCACAGGTCCCAGGGATTAAGATGTAGACATCTGTTTGGAAGTTACCTTGAAACCCAATACACCATGACTATAGTTGGTGATACACTAAGTTATAGCCCCTCAGAGTGTATCCCCATTATCAGCTACTGATGCACGAGGACCAGCTCTTCTATATACCCAAGAGCAGCTGTTACTGTATTAACACCATTACTTTCACACTCTCCTGAGAAAAAATAATGTTCAGAATGAAAATATTTCAAAGCCTGTTGAAAGTCTTTAACCATTAAAGCCTCATATATGTGGATTTTAGAGGGAGACCTTAGTATAGTGTTTAAGAAGCAGCTAATGGAATGTTTAAGAACAGACCTGCAAGCAGGTTTCATGGATTCAATCTAGTGTGCAACCTTGCGGAAATCATTGAACCTGTGTGTGTGCTTCAGTTTTCTTATTCTAGGATGAGGAAAATAATAACACTATCTGCCTTGTAGGGTAAATATGATGAATTATATGTGAGTTTTTATGAGAAAAGCACCAGAAAATGTGTATTATAATTAAGACAAAATGTGGTTTCTGAATATTACGGTTCTATCCACCATAATGAATTTACAACAGATGCTAGGTTTGTCAGCCATATCCTCTGAAGAAGAGACACTGAGATAGAATCACATGTGGATAGCATTTTAAGGGAAAGTGCTTGTGCAAAAGAAAATGAAGAGGATCCAGGTGAGGCCAGAGAGCCACTAGACCATGGAGGAAACCTGACCCCTGACCCTGAATGAAGGAAGAGGGAAGAGATGTCAACAGAAAACATCCTAGGCCACTGTGCAGACTTAGGATTGGTAAGGCTATTCGAGAAACTATGAGCTAAAGTCAGTATATATTTTTGCATGCTGGAGAAAATTTTTACACTTACTTAAGTTTAATGCTTCTCATATTCTCCAGTTCTGATAATGCATCCTGGAAAACAGCCTGTCAACCAGGGCAGTCCTGTCTGATCACTTGTCAGTGTGTCTCTTGTCTTAGAGGCAGTTTTCCTGGAGCCCTTCATCATCCTGTTTCATTCTGGGCTATTTGCTCTCTAGGCCAAAACACCTGCCCTGCAGAAAGTTCCTTTTTCCTCATGTTGTAAATTCTATTTGCTTCTCTTACATATGATTCCTTGGATCCAAATATGCCTCTGTCTCATTTGTTTATTTTGTTGAAATATATTTTCCGGGAGTTTCCTGAGATTGAGTGCTTGGTTGGGTGAGGGAGGATCATTTTGGGACACTGTATGTCTAAAAATGACTTTACTCTGTCCTAACACTGGAACGAAAGTTTTGCTAGGTATACAATTATGGTTTGAGGAATCATTTTCATGAACAGTTTTGAAGACCTATTCCAGTGCATTCTAGTTGCTCTCTGATACCATTCCTACACTTTATTCTTTGTTATGTTCTCATTTCTTCAACCCCTGAAGGTTATTACAATTTTCTCTTTATCACTTGTTTCATAAAATTATCATGATAAAGTTGCCTTGGTGTGAGTCATTTTTTTAATTCATTAGAGTGAATACGTGGTGGAAAAGTTCAATGCCCTTAGAACTGACACATTTTCTTTATTTTTTAATTTAATTTCGTATTTTTGAGAGACAGATTCTTGCTATTGTTGCTAGGCTGGCTTCTTGAACTCCTGGACTCAGGCAATCCTCTCACTTCAGCCTCCTGAGTAGCTGGAACTATAGGTCTGCGCTCCCACTCATGGCTAGTACCTGACAAATTTTGTTACATTATTTGGTTGATAATGTCCTCCTCACTATTTTTTCTGTTCTCATCTTTTCGAACACTTATTAACTACATATTAGGTCCCCTAGAATCATCTGATAGTATTCTTATAACTGCTGTCACACATCTCATTTTCTTTTTATTTCTATATTTTGGACATCTCCCTCAAATTTGTTTTCCAACACTTTTTTGTTAAATTTTAATCCTATTATTAATTTACAAGATGTCTTTCTATTCTTTGTTCCATTTTTGACAACATTTTAATATGCAATGGTTATAATATCTCCATCTATCTTTTTAACTTGATTAATAAGAATTTCTTTAAAGCAGTCTTTTCTTCCCTATATTACATCTTCTTTTTCAGACTTCTTTGTTCTTGTTTGCTATATTCCATATCTTCCCTGTAGTAGGATTTCCTCAAATGGCTAATGTTGCTTGTTCATCCATTTACTTAACAGTAAAACACCAAATAGTTGAATGGAAGCTTTATTTATGTTTGTGGGGTTTGTAGAGAGAGGAGGCTGATTCTCAGGTGATTAGATGAAAAGATGGCTGCATCTTTGCATAGAACCAAGCAGAGAAGCTAGCATCTTTGCTGGTAGCTCAAAACTATGAATCTCCCGGTATTCTTTCTGTGGATCATTTTTGAGCTCCACAAAATTAACCTCCGATGTTATGTCTGGGAAGAGGTATATCTAATGGCAGGACTACAGGCAGGAAAGGTGGTTCTCACCTTTTGATTTTCGGACTTTTACTTAATGGTATTATAAGCAATACAAAACCTCCAGCTTATCCTCTTCAGGGCTCCTCATTCCTAATCACTGAGATTTTTCTAGTTCAATTTCTCTAGAGAATGAACTTCCAAGGCTCTTGCAGGTATTAGCAGTGGGAAGTGTTTGGATCACAAGGGTGGATCCCTCATGTCTAGGTGCTATCTTTGTAATAGTGAGTTCTCATGATGTCTAGTGGTTTAAAAGTGTGTGGCACCTACCGGGCCCCCACTGCTATTCTTGCCATATGATGTGCTTGCTCCTGCTTTCCCTTTTGCCATGACTGAAATCTCCCTGAGGCTTCACCAGAAGCTGAGCAGAAGCCAGCACCATACTCCCTGTAAAGCCTGAAGAACTGTAAGACAGTTAAATCTCTTTGCTTAATAAGTTACCCAGTCTCAGGTATTTCATTAAAGCAATGCAATAATGAACGAATACACAAAATTTTCCACTCTCTCTCTCTTTTTTTTTCTTTTACTTTTTGACAACCTGTGGAGAAGGTGTCAAAAAATGCTTTATCTATTCTACCATTTTGAAATAAAAGCATTCATTTTCTGTTAACGCCATTACCCTTTTTGCTCTTATAGTTCAAGCTGTACTTTTTACTTTCCTTCTCCTAGCAAGATAGCCTTGCTCACCGCCATCATTAAACGTTTAAAGGTCCAGGTTTTTTCTCAAAATTTTATCTTTAACCTGAACTTCCTTTTTTTTCTTTAACTTTGGTGACTGGCTTGTTTTGATTTTAACTTATTTTAGGTTCAAGTGTACCTGTGCAGGTCTCCTATATAGGTAAACTGCATGTCACAGGGGTTTGCTGTGCAGATTATTTCATCACCCAGGTAATAAGCATAGTGCTGGTGTTTTTTGTTTGTTTTGTTTTGTTTTGTTTTTTGAGACGGAGTCTCGCTCTGTCACCCAGTCTGGAGTGCAGTGGCACGATCTTGGCTCACTGCAAGCTCCGCCTCCCGGGTTCACGCCATTCTCCTGCCTCAGCCTCCCGAGTAGCTGAGACTATAGGCACCCGCCACCACGCCCGGCTAATTTTTTTTTTTTTTGTATTTTTTTTTACTAGAGACAGGGTTTCACCGTGTTAGCCAGGATGGTCTCGATTTCCTGACCTCGTGATCTGCCCGCCTTGGCCTCCCAAAGTGCTGGGATTACAGGCATGAGCCACCGCACCCGGCCGTGATGGTGGTTTTTTGATCCTCACCCTCTTCCCAACCTCCACCCTTAAGTAAGCCCTAGTGTCTGTTGTTCCTGTCTTTGTGTCCAAGGATACTCAGTGTTTAGCTCCCACTTACAAGTGAGAATATGTATTTGATTTTCTCTTCCTGTGTTAGTTTGCTTAGGATAATGGCCTCTCACTGCATCGATTTTCCTGGAAAGGTCAAGATCTTGTTGTTTCTTTACGGCTGTGTAGTATTTCACGGTGTGTATGTACACATTTTCTTTATCCAGTCCACTGTTGATGGGCACCTTCGTTGATTCCATGTCTTTGCTCTTTGCTTCTCTGAATAGTGCTGCAATGAACACACAAGCACATGTGTCTTATTGGTAAAACAATGTATTTTCTTTTGAATATATACCCAGTAATGAAATTGATGGGTCAAATAGTAATTGTTTTTCTTTGTTTGTTTTTGTTTGTTTGTTTGTTTTTGAGACAGTTTCACTCTTGTTGCCCAGGCTGGAGTGCAATGGCACGATCTTGGCTCACTGCAACCTCCGCCTCCCGAGTTCAAGCAATTCTCCTGCCTCAGCTTCCCTAGTAGCTGGGATTACAGGCATGCACCACCACGCCCAGCTAATTTTGTATTTTTAGTAGAGACGGTGTGTCCCCATGTTGGTCAGGCTGGTCTTGAACTCCTGATCTCAGGTGACCCACCACCTCGGCCTCCCAAAGTGCTGGGATTACAGGCGTGAGCCACCGCACCCAGCCAATTGTTAGAAGTTCTTTGAGAAAAACCTCAAAACTGCTTTCCACAAGCTTTGGGTTTGGTTTTCTCTTGTTTCTCCAGTTTCTCTAGATGTGATGTTAGGTTGTTAATTAGAGATCTTTCTAATTTTTTGGTGTAAGTGTTTAGCAATATTTATTTATAAAAGTGTTCCCTCTTGACACTGCTTTAGCATCCCAGAGATTCTGGTATGTTATATCTTTGTTCTCATTAGTTTCTAAGAATTTTCTCTTCCTGCATTAGTTTGGTTTCTACCTTAATTTTATTGTTTACACAAAAGTCATTCAGGAGCTGGTTAATTTCTATGTAATTATGTTGTTTTGAGCTATTCATTAGTAGTGATCTCTATTTTTAATGTGTTGTTGTCTGAGAGCATGGTTAATATAATTTCATTTTTTAAAAATTTGCTGAGGATTATTTTACGAACAATTGTGTGGTCGATTTTAGAGTATGTGCCATGTACAGATGAGAAGAATGAATATTCTGGAATTTGAGGGTAGAGAGTTCTGTAGATGTCTGTTAGGTCCATTTGGTTAAATGTCAAATTTGGGTCCTAAATGTCTGTTAATTTTCTGCCTCAATAATCTGTCTAATGCTATCAGTGAGATGCTGAAGTGTTCCACTATTTTTGTGTGATTATCTAAGTCTCTTTATAGGTCTCTAAGAACTTGTTTTATGAATCTGTGCACTCCTGTGTTGGGTAATATGTATTTAAGATAGTTAGGTCTTCTTGTTGAATTGAACCCTTTACCATTATGTCATGTCCTTCTTTGTCTTTTTAAATCATTGCTGGTTTAAAGTCTGTTTGGTCTGAAGTTAGAATAGCAACTCCTGCTTTTATCTGTTTTCCATTTGCTTTGATTTTTTTCCATCCCTTTCCTTTGAGACTGTGAATGTCATTGCATGTATGATGGGTCAATTGAAGACAACATACAGTTGAGTCTTGCTTCTTTATCCAACTTGCCACTCTGTGCCTTTTAATTGGGGCATTTAGTCAGTTTACTTTCAAGGTTAATATTGATATGTTCAGGTTTGATCCTTTCATTATGCAGTTATTATGCAGACTTGATTGTGTGGTTGCTTTATAGTGTTAATGATCTATGTACTTAAGTGTGTTTCTGTGGTGGCTGGTAATGGTCTTCCTTTTCTATATTTAGCACTCCTTTAAGGACCTCTTAGAAGGCAGGTCTGGTGGTCATGGATTTCTTTAACATTTACTTTTCTGAAAAGGATCTTATTTCTCCTTCACTTGTGAGTTAGTTTGGCTGGATATGAAACTTTTGGTTGGAATTTCTTTTCTTTAAGACTGCTGAATATAGGCCCCCTATCTTTTCTGGCTAAAAGTTCTGCTGTTAGCCTAAGGGAGTTCCCTCTGTATGTGAACTATCCCCTTTGTATATGACCCGTCCCCTTTCTTTCTAGATGCCTTTAACCTGTTTTTTTGTTTGTTTGTTTGTTTGTTTTCATTTCAACCTTGGCAAATCTAATGACTATGCATCTTTGAGTTCTTATATAGTATCTCATGGGGGGTGGGGAGGGTCTCTGCATTTCCTGAATTTGAATGTTGGCCCCTCTAACAAGGATGGGGAAATATTCATGGACAATATCCTCAAATATGTTTCCTAAGTTGTGTACTTTCTTGCCTTCTTTTTCAGGGACACCAGTGAATTGTAGATCTGGTCTCTTTACATAATCTCATATTTCTCAGAGACTTTGTTTATTCTTATTTATTATTATTTGTCCTTATTTTTGAGTGACAGTTATTTTGGAGAACTGGTCTTCAAGCCCTGAGAATTTTTTCCTCATCTTGGTCAATTCTGCTATTAATACTTGTGATTGTATTATGAAATTCTTGAAGTGAGTTTTTCAGCTCCATGAGATCAATTTGATTCTTTCTTAAAATGGTCATTTCATCTTTCATCTCCTGTATCATTTTATTGTGTTCCTTAGATTTCTTGGATTGAGTCTGAACTTTCTCCTGAATGTTGATGATCTTTGTTCCTATCTGTATTCCAAATTCTATTTCTGTCATTTCAGTCATTTCAACCTGGTTAAGAACCATTGCTGGGAAAATAGTATGGCCATTTGGAGGTGAGAATACACTCTGGCTTTTTGAGTTGCTGAATTCTTGTGCTGGTTCTTTCTCTATATGGGCTGATGTTCCTTCAGTCTTTGAAGTTGCTGTCCCTTGGATGGGCTTTACTTTATTTTTTGCATTCATTTTCTTTAATGCCACTGGGAGTTTGAGTGTGGTATAAGGTGGGTTGCATTGACTGGCTTCGTTTCCCTTCCTCAGGAGTCACTGAAGGCCAGAAATGAATCCTGGTGATCAGTAGCCCTGTGCAGGGTCCCTACTTCCTTCCCGATCAGCCCAGTGGTCTGAGTTGCACTTTTCCATGTGCTCCAAATTACCTTCTTTCCCCGCAACTTTAAAAATTATGTGTATTTCTTTACTTTGAGGTAAATAATTGTCTATATAGAATTCAAAATAGGAAGACACAAAACACTACCAATAACAAATTACTCAAAGAAAGGATGGGGAGAAATCCCTGGACATCAGGTCTACCAGTTACTCATTTAAACATCAAACTGATTCTCATGTATTTTTGCCTTGGCATTTTAAGCTTCTAGAAATGCCTTGCGGAACATTATAGTATGGATGCTCAGTGAATTCTAGCGAACTGAGCAGGCCTCAATTGGTCTGAGTAGAAGTCTCTGGGATAAGTTTAACAACAACAATTATGCATTTTATTCATTGGTTTGGGAATGTTAGCAGACAAATTAAAAGTTTCACAGTGTCAGTAATAAAATAAAGGCAATTAAAATATATCTTATGTTATTAAATAGTTCTGACGGTTGCTTAAATTACTTCATAGATTTATAATTACCCCGAGAATACCACTATGCAATCATTTTAGTTTTTTGAATGAGCAAACAGAGGCATGAGATAATAAATTATGTTTTTTAAAAATTGCTTGCAGAAAGGACAGGGAGAATTAAGAAGCTATTAACTGGGCTCGGCCTAACGTCTTGTTTGTTAGCCACATGATCTCTCATGTAGTATACTCTTCATGACACTATTGGGCTTAAAACGTCAAGTTTTTACGCTAAACTAGACACTGAAAGGTAGAAATTGTATGAGTTTTCTTACACCTACAACTCCCACTCTATAACATTAAATAAATTGTAATTAAAACTATTTTAATTGTAAAACTTCTAATAGTTAAAATGTTATATATTTAAACTCGTTGGAATTATAACATTGCTGGAGAAATGTAATTAAACTTAGTTCCTGGTCATGTATATTTTTTAAACTTGTGCCTATTTTAAAGAATCCTTACAATTCTGATGATTCAAATCCAAAGAATAATTTGTTGAGTGTGAAACTATATCATGAACTTCATAGTTGGATAAAAATCATTGGATTCAAAATCATTCAATTGTCTGCATGAGCCAGAATTTGGATCAGGTTTTTGGAAAATGTGGTCTACTATTAAGGCTCTGAATTGGAACTTTGCGAACGAAATGTAGAGCAACTATAAAAGAAAAATCAATGTAAAGAAGAGAGGAAGAACTGTATTTTCAAATTATAAAGGGATTGTGTTACAATAGATATTTGTGTTCCTATGGCATGGGTAGCTCTTGATTGTACTATAAAATATCTCTCTCTAATACTAACAGTCACACAGTAATAGCTTCCCCAGTACACAGGAGAAGCATGGAGCAACTTGTTGCTTCAGAAAGACTCTTACACAGGGAGTGAGAAGAGCAAATCACATTGCTCCCATACTTGCCTGTCCCAGACTGAGACCCTGAAAGCCTTTCTCTCATTTCAAGTCAAGAAGAATCTATAAAAGCCCTCATGGTAAGTCAAGAGTCTCTTCTCCCACCAGTGGTCACAACCTGGAATTTGTCTCTTGTGCAAGAGACACCTAGTGCAACTTAGCCAACCCTAAGTCTTTTCACTGAACTCACACTGTGAGGAAGGGGCTTCATACCCAGATCTTGGTTCCCCTCTGAAACTTACTGAGAACACTGATTATTCCCTTTAGCTCTTTGAAGTCCCCTTTCTTCTGGGGATGGAACTGTGCTCCCTGTACTAACTAAGGTGCACTTTCAAAGAGAGTCTTATTTCTTGGTAGATTTGTTAGGCAATCAGTGGAGATCCCATTTCAGTCTGAATGGATTCCTTTGGACTGCTTTCGAATGGATTCCTTTGGACTGCTTTTGTCAGAGCTGCTGCCACATGATCAATTACAAAAGTTTGCACACAGCTCTTGTCTCTATACTTGCTTCTACAGTTCAGTATCCACACTACAGCCATTCATCTTGGCCATTTATATGCCTAAAACTCCTCAGGGGATCCCCCATTCTCCTTATAATGAATTCCAACTTCTTAACCTGTCCTTTCTCATTTAACTTCCTGTCCTGTTGCAACCCAGTTTCTCTGTTTGACTCCTGTTTGGCTATTTCCAGATTCCTCCTGCTTTCTGGCCTATATAGAATTCCCACAAGCTATGAAGTCCTGAAGCCTGGAGTGCCCTTCACCCTGATTGTTGATTGGTTTTTCTAAATATCACCTTTCCTAATGCTAATTCAGCTCAAGGTCAATACCTTTCAGATATAATAATTTTTTAATAACTCCTATTCTTTTTAAGCCAAATTTTGTATTGCTCCATATGGTCTTAGAACTCATGTGAATTACTTTTGCATTTCTAATAATTTTTTAGATTGCAGGATTTTGTGAAATATTAGACGTTTTTGAGACGGGGTCTGGCTCTGTCACCCAGGCTGGAGTGCAGCGGCTCCATCTCCGCTCACTGCAACCTCTGCCTCCTGGGCTCAAGCCATCCTCTTCCCTCAGCCTCCCAAGTAGCTGGGACTACAGATGCATAATACCATGACTAATTTTCATATTATAGTTTTTACATTTTTTGTAAAAACAGGGTTTTTTCATGTTCCTCAAGCTGGCATTGAACTCCTGGGCTCAAAGAGATCTTCCTATCTTGGCCTCTCAAAGTGCTGGGATTATAGGCATGAGCTACCTTGTCCAGCCAAAATTAGATTTTTAATTTTTATGCAGATGTCTCTTACTGTTCTCATATTTACTTTTGAACACCTTAAGAACATTTAGCATATAAAAGAATGCTTTAAACCAGTAATGCACACTTCTCAGCATATAAAGGCAAGAATCACCATAAAATTATCTTTTATACTATTTAGATTTTGTCATTAGAAACAGGTCAATTATGGACAGCCAAAGTTTCACCAATATTTTCGCAGGTCAGTATCCTAGAATAAACCTAAGGCAAAGTCTTTAGATCTAACGGAGTCATTGGGACAGTCCTTAAAAAAAGAAAAAATAAATAAGTGAATAATTTAACCTATTTTGCAAATATGTAAATGTCCTAAGCACCTATTATTACTAAATACCAAGTTTTTCACAGAAAGCATATTTGGACGCATTGACTAGCATTTAAGAGTGCTTTTTGTATATCATATATTTTGATTTTCACCATAGCCCCATGAGATAAGGCTTTTATTACCTTCACTTTAGAGAGAAGAAACTAAAATTCAGATACATTAAGTGAAATGTTAAGTGTCACAGAACTACAGTGGGCAGACGCAATATTTAAACCAATATCTTTCCAGAAACTCGTTGTCTTTCCACTGAGCAGTTCATGAGATCTTGATATCCAAATGATGTCATAAGTCCCTGAGTCCAAAAGACAGAGCAGAAAAGGTGACCATTGGACTTTACGGGGCTTTTTTATAATTGGGTAGCTCTGAAGAAAAACAGAGAGTTGTCTATAGCCATGGGAACATTTCATCAGAAAAGTGACAATAATATTGCATAAACCACCCCAAAGCTCAGTTAACTTAAAGCAGCAATAAACTTTCATAGCTCACACATGATTACAGGTCAGCTGAGGCTTCATCAATCTATACTGGACTCTTGGGGCAGTTTAGCTTGTGGAGTCCATGGAGGATTCTGATTCATGAGACAGGTTGGTGAGAGAATTTAGATGTAGCTTGCAGATATAGCTTGGTCATGTCTTTTTCCATGTTTCCTTCTGCAGCTCAGACTAACAGGCAGTTATGGCTTGGGGAATATGCTTCCCCTGACAATGGCAAAAACATAAAGCAAATGAAAACCTATGAAACTAGGCTACAAATGGCAAGTTGGCATTTCTACATGACATCGGACAAAGCCAGGGCTGAGTCCCAAATCAAAGGGAGGAAAGATGAAATATGCTCTCCATGAGGCAACCACAAGGTAAAGATGTAGAAGAGGATGGATTAATGGAGCCAGCAATCAATCTGCTTTCTAAGTAACTCCTGGCTTAAAAAACTGAGATCAGGAACACTGCCCTGACAATAAAAATAAGTTCACCTTTCTTCCTTTACTGCTACAGGAGCTGGAAATGCAAAATGAATAAAAAATGTTCCTCTTCCCTTCAACTAAGACAGAAACATAAACAATATCTCCACCGCACATGAGAACTTTCATTCACTAGACAGAGAGTAATCAGAATAACATTTCAAGATGTCAGTTTGGAATATAAATCAGAATGGTTAAAAAAAATCATATCATTTGATTCAGCAGCTTTCCATCTCAACATTTAGCTGAAGAAAACAACTAAATAAGTATGCTTGGGTGCACGTACAAAGATATTAATCAAATATTGTTTAAAAGAGCAATATCTGAAAAAAAAGTCTAAACTCAAAAGAACCAGATGAATTTCTGGAAGGAAATACACTATGTATTTATTATATTTAGTTATCTATGGTTGATGGGGTTATGGGTGTATTTTTCTTTTTGTTTCTGTTTAGTTTCTATTTTGTCTACAGTGAGCAGGGTTACTTACATGAAGATGAATTAAATTAACATATAAGTTAGACAGAACTTGAAATCATTATCTTATTAAAACAGAGGAATTGGGATTCATACATAAAGAAATAATTAAAATACAATGTAATTTGTTTCATAACAGTTTGCTATATAGCAAGTACAAAGAAGGTAACTCTATAAGATGTGGGTGAGTCCCAGGGAAACTTTACAGAGAAGATACTATTAGATCTAAATCCTACAAGATGTGTGGGAGCTTACTAGAAGGAGGAAGAACAGTGAGACCCGTGGATGTTCCAGGTAGAGGACAGTACTTTGTAGAGATAATTGATAATTAAGGATATTTTGTAGAAAGAAGCACTAGTGACATTTAGTCAAAAACCCTCAAGAGGATTGAGAGGTCAGAGTATAATTTAATACATTTATCAAATTCTCCCTACCAAAGTCATTAATCAATACATTTTCATAATCAATAAGGCACTGGTGAGAAAGGATGGCATGTTTATAGTGAAAGAAGAGGATCCTAGATTTGCGATATTGAGAAAATGCTTGTAAATCAAGTGACCACTTTCTCATGGTCCCTAATTAAATTTTTGAGTATTCAAAAGCTTAGGTAGTTAGTGAAAAGACTGTTGATTTGAATTATGTTGTAGAGTTGAAAATGATAGATCACTCATAATCAGACATTTCTTCCTGAGAAAGGCAGAATAGAGTTTTTCAAAACCATTTGGAGGATGTGGTCCATTTGCTGATTTCCATTTCTGGACTTGATTTATAACCATATGATTTCATCAAACTCAGGCTTGAAAGAAGAATTTTTGCCTGGCAGATATTTTAGACAGGACCAGATTGCCCAACATCATCAAATTTCAGGATTGTTACATTTTCCAGCAACTATTCTATTCATCCATGCTCTGCATGTGCTCACTTCTTTTTTCTTTTCTTAGAGCTTTTATATGGTGATTATTTTCTTCTGTTACTAATAAATAAATAATAATCTTGAACTTTCTAAACTTCCAGTTTTTCATAGAGTCAACATATTTTGTTTCTTTCCTCAATCAATAACACTAATGAAAAGAGTATGAGATCAAGGGAAAACTTGAGTTCACTTGTGTTGCAAATTTTGGCACAACTTTATTTCTATTCCAGACTATTTATATTTGACTTCTGTGTAATTATTTTATGTATATATCTTATCTCCATCTTGCAAAAATTAATCATTTTTTCCAGTGCAGCAACTACAGCACATACTTCGTTTATATTTTTGTCCAAATCCCTACCCCTACTAACAGACATGTATAGTGTTAAGTTATGAAATTTGCTGAAACTAGTGAAGTTAGATAAATTCACAGTATTCTTCTTGCTGTTCTAAAATATGCATATGTACATATCCTGGATTTCAGACTATTTGATGAAGTTTTAAAATTAAATTCCTACAAGAAAACAATTTTCCAGGTATATTTGCACCTAGACCTTATGATATTAATATTTCTTGATAGAAAGGTGACTTCTTGGGGATAAAAAGTTAAGTATATAAACAAGCATAAAAATTAAGTAAAAAATTTATGTGTAAGATAAAAATTAAGTATATACACAAGCATACACACAAAATTAGTTAAAATTCTTTATTTCAATTGCCTTTCAATTACATCAATATTTCAGTTGTTTCAGATTTCTTTTAGAGTAGCAATTTCCAATATTTGCTAGACATTAGAGCCATTTGAGATGCTAATAAAGAATTGATAAACAGGCCTCACCCCAAAATGATTGAATCTAAGTCTCTGTGTGACTCCAGTATGAATGTTTCATACATGTTAAAAGAAAAAACTTTTGACAAATTAAATTTAGCAGCATATTTTTTTTTGAGCAAAGAAAAATTCATGAATTGGGCAGCACCCTTAACCAGTAGAATTTCAGAGAGCTCTACCTAGCAGTAGAAGCAGGCAAGTATGTATGGACAAAAAAAGGAAGTAAAATGTGGAAACAGCTTGCTTGGTTACAGTTTGGCATTAGCCTTATTTGGACATGGTATGATGAGGCATTTGTCATCTAGGGACATAGTCTGATTAGTTGGCACTCTGTGATTGGATGCAACTCCATTGCTGTGATTGTTTGAGAGTCAGCTACTTGTCACAAGAAGGTACTCTTAAGTAATGTCACAGTTCATTTACATACCAAGTTAGGTTGCAATTTGCTACGTACAGAGCCAGGATAAAGAGGAAGATGTAGGCCAAATTTAATTTAATTTAACACACATCTCCTCAGACAATTCTAAAGTACAGGCCAAGTTGAACACGACTACTCTATGGCCAAAGTCATAGTTACCAACTTGAACGTCTTGACAAGTGGAGAAGCTTTTGATTGTTTCAAAGAAAGTGAACTGAGAGTGAAATTAATGTTAGAATCAAATCTATCCAACAAATATGTTGAGACTGCCAATTTGGTACAAGGTTATGAGGTGAGTCAACAGAGATTTTAAGACACAAGGGTCAAAAGTTGCCATTCCAAAGAGTCTTTCAGTTCAGCCATATTAGCCATATTAGTTCATGTTTTTTTTGTTTTTGTTTTTGTTTTTTTTTTTTTTGAGACAGAGTCTTGCTCTGTCGCCCAGGTCGGAGTGCAGTGGCGCGATCTTGTCTCACTGCAAGCTCCACCTCCTGGGGTCAAGCAATTCTCCTGCCTCAACCTCCCGAGTAGCTGGGACTACAGACGCCTGCTACCACGCCTGGCTAATTTTTTTGTATTTTTAGTAGAGACAGGGTTTCACCATGTTAGCCAGGATGGTCTCGATCTCCTGACCTCGTGATCCACCCGCCTCAGACTCCCAAAGTGCTGGGATTACAGGTGTGAGCCACTGCGCCTGGCCTGTGTGTGTGTTTTTTTTTTTTTTTTTTTTTAAAGGCCATAGGAATGCTGAGACTGCCTTGATTGTCCATGTATCTTCTGACTCCTTTTATTTGGAACATAATGGCTGGATTAATCATATGTTCTTTTTTTTTTTTCTTAGATGAAGTCTCACACTGTCGCCTGGGCTGGTGTGCAGTGGGGTGATCTCAGTTCGCTGCAGCCTCCACCTCCCAGGTTCAAGCGATTCTCCTGCCTCAGCTTCCCGAGTGGCTGGGACTACAGGCATGCGCCACCACACCCGGCTAACTTTTGTATTTTTAGTAGAGATGGGGGTTTCACTATGTTGGCCAGGCTGGTCTCGAACTCCTGACCTCATGATCTGCCCACCTTGGCCTCCCAAAGTGCTGGGATTACAGGCGTGAGCCACTACGCCTGGCTTCATCATATGTTCTGTTCTTAGACTAACCAGGTGATCTGGCTTCAAACTCAGCCTACACTTTGAGATGGACACTGGAAGCCTGCCACAGTGTCTTCCCCAACAGAATCCTTTGCCAAAGGTTAATCTCAATGCAGAGCTGAAATGACACTGCTAATTCTAAGAACACAGGCCAGACATAAGCCAAAGAAGGAAATTGGATTCCTCACTTCAAATCTTGACCTCTGTACCTTTCTGTTAAGTGTGAGCACTTTTTCTTTTTCTAATACTCTCTCTCATGAGATGATATGCCCTCTGGCTTCAGACTACAATGAATTGTTTTTTGACAAACTGCTTTCCATAAAATTGTCATCTATTTCTTTAGAATACCTGAGATATTATGGTCATTTCAACTAGTAATTGTGTTTACATCATCTCTGAGAATGGCACACAATTAAGAGAAAAACAGCCAAAGCAGTTCGGTGTTTATGGCTTATTGTTTGATGATCTGAAAACATTGCAGCTGGAAAGAATTCCATTAATTTGTGGCTAGCACTGATGCATCAGCCTCAAGATCTTCCAAATAAACAGAGGGAAATTGGCATTGCTATCTTGTGGCAAGAAGCAAAAAACAGACTGGTACAGAGTTCTCCAAGAAGGAAACATTAACCCAGATGTGAACAAGACAATGAATGAATTGTTCACTGGGACTTTTCAACCTTTCAGCTGTGAGCAGTAATTACAATCACCAATGCATCCAAATACTCAAAGGAGGCTTAAACCTGAAAATTACCCATCGTGTCCCAGGCACAATTGTGTCTCCATAGGTCCATGAAGTGCAGGCATCCCAATTTAACTTAGACACTTAACAAATTAAACTTCTCTTTAGGGGAAACCCAGAAAATCATGCTATTCTTAATGCGTGAACACACACACACACACACACACACACACACACCCCATATTAAAAAGCAATTGGCATTTATCTTCAAGAGTCAACTCTTCATACTCATTGCATAACTGTCCTTTCACTTCTAATCAGAAAGGCAATCTTTTTTCTAATATGGTAAATATAATTTACTTGCAAGTCTACCAGAAAGGATTATAGTTGGCTATTTTAGGCCTCTGACTTCAGTGAGTGGTGTACTACCATAAATTTTTTTTTTTTTTTTTTTTGTCCTGCCAGGGAGCAGAAGTATTTGTATGTTTTTTTTTTTTTTTGCTTAGATGGTAAAGTTCTGAATCATGTTTAATAAGTAGCTGAAATAATTTTAAACTATGACTAGATATACAGAAGATCACCTGTATTTTGGAATATATGATTACCCTTTTGCTCCCTTAAGAATTTCTCCATCACGTAAAGCCCAAATCAGATTGTTTTAATGCTCCTCTTCTTAAACTGTTGTGTTTCTGCACTCATTCATAGTTTTTAGCCAGTGTTCATTCCCATGTGCCATAAAGAAAATTTCTTTCAGTAGAAGTTAGTTTAACCAGCAAATATAAATTGAAACAATTTTAACATCATTTGTATGCATCTTCCATAGAAGTTTCTCTGATGTCACCTTGATACATAGAATGCAAAATCATCTAGACTATATTATCTACCTATCCTCTGGAAACTTTTCTGAAGTTATTAGCTGTTAAAAAATCAAGCATAGCAAACATCTGTACTGATTTTGCCTAATTAATGGCATGTACAGATTATTTTCAGAATTTAAATTGAATTAAGAATCAAGTTAAATATGTATGAGGACATAAGTAAAATGTATGAATACATATTAATCTGGAATGTTTACTGAAAAGCAAGCATTGAACTTTTAGAGAAGAAAATAAAATGACTCTTCCAAATACTATAGATTAAGAAAATCCGATGAATCTTAATTTATTTAAATGAGTACTTACTAAACTGGTTCCGATACTACTTTATTTTTTAAAACAACTTTTTATACATAAGCTCCTAGTTATAAACATAGTACCATATTGACTCTGAGCTCATAAATATTTCTGTAAAATAGCTCTTTTAAAGAGAACAGAGTGAAAATCTGAATTCCACGTGTTAGGGCATTTGGTACATGAATTCAAAGCTGTAGGCATAAATGATTCCCCTTTACTTTTATGAGAAGGAACTTCCCCGTGGTAAAAGAGAATTCTCTGTGCTGTTCTCTACAAATTTTCTTTTAAAAAATTCAGAATACTTCTTGCCATTAAATTACCTCATGTGAACCTGATGGCAAGTCAAATAAGCATCTTTTCAATGCTTTTACACTCAATTAATAAAATGTTGATTTTAGAAGAGATTTCATGCTCAAGGAGTTTTATGGAGGGGTCTTTAAATCTGGCTTTCTTCTTAGAAATTGGACATGATACTTTTGTCAGAAGAATGTCCAAATAATGAATGGCTATTGCAATTGAGGAATCATGAGCACCAACATTTCCAAAATTCTGTTTCATACTCAAACCCCATATTTCCAAAATTAAACTAGGCACCCATGTGTCTGAGGAAACATTATGCTAATGATGAATTTATTTTTATGATCTTTGTATAAACTGTGAATATTAATTTTGGTGAAAAATCACAAAATATATTATAGATTTTCATCTAAAAATTGTAATATAAAATATATCCTATAAATATTGGAAATTAAGCCTTTTTTCCCTTAATATTTCAGTGAGTGAACCTTTCTAATATGTTTCTCCATAAGAGTGTATTCAAAAGTATATTCTAAGGCAAGGTTTCCACACTTTAGACTGGTGCCCAGTGAAAGAAAACTGTGTTACATTGAGACTCGGTACATGCATACACATATATGTATAATTGGAACATTAAATTTTAAAAAAACCTTTCCTTGCTGTAAGTCTTGCTCTTATATTTTCTATTTTACTTCGTTTCTCTCTGTTATTGGCTATTCTGTTTTATTTTTCCATGTTGGTTATGGCCCACAATATTAATTTTATGTCCCATCTATGGTTTTCCATCTAGAATTTTAAAAACACTTTTCTAAGAAGAGCTTTGGCCCTGCCTACTTCAGTGCTAGAGGCTGAAAGAACTTCTGCATATACCCATGTCCCCATCAGGCTCCCTAGGTTGTTCAAGACCCCGAAAATATAAGTCAGTCCAGTCCAGTCTCTTGGCTGAGAAAATTATAATTCTTCAAGATATAAGATCTTGCCTGTGAGAAGCTACATTTGTGGAGATTGTCTAAAGGACGGACAGGTTGTCTACACAAATGGGTAATCTCTGACATCTACCTCTGGATTAAGTCACATCAACAAAACTCATAGAATGATTGTGTCAAGGATCCATCACCATATCTTCCAGATACAGTGAATGAATTGGAGAATCATGTTTCCAGAAGTGTGTCAAATTTAAAGATGTTGTGGTCCAAGGCATCTCAAACTTCAGTGTGCACAAATCCCCTGGGGAATATATTAAAATGCTGATTCTCATTAAGTAAAGATGGGGTGAGCCCTGAGATCCTGCATTTCTAACAGGCTCTAAGGTGAGGCTACTGTTGTTGGTATAAGAACCACATTTTTGGCAATAAGCGTCTATATGAGATGATAAATTGAGCATTTTAATTGTCTTGAGAGTTCTTGAGATAATTCTTGAATGTTTATTTGGAAGAGTTCTTTTCTCAATCAGTTTCTTTGCATTTGAGAAAAAATGATATGTTTTTGTTAAACTAGATCCATTCCTGTATCCGTTATATACATTCATTAATTTCTCTTTTATTTTGCTTTTTCAAATATTACTAATTTGCATTCTGATTATCCTTCTCATTTGTGTATATTATTAAGAAATGTTTCATATATCTTAAAATAAGACATCAATGAGAGAGCATTGTTCAAGAGTACAGGATCTATGGAAGAGCTGAATCAGTGTCCCCAGACCCATGGCCTGTGCTCCAGCACATCTGTGAGTGGTGCCTCTCACCCACATCTAGTCTTGCTGAACTTTTCATGATTGCCAAATGAGAACTTCTCTTTGGCAGCAAGCCACCTGGTCTATACTCAGTAATAGATTCTTAAGCTTCGAGAATGAGAGAGGAAATATGGAAGGAAAAAGCCAGCCTCTTCATTCATTTGAGGACATTGGGAAATCAATGAATTTAGCTTGGGATCTCTATTTTCCAAACCCCATGGTGGAAAAACACCACTCCCTCTGTTACATTTTTTAATGAAAGCATGGTCACAATTAGGCAAAAATTATGCATGCATTTGGTTCAAGCCATGAAAATAAAGAATCAATGTATTTCTTGCTATTACAGTGGTAATTGCTTTGTTTATAATTCTCTGCTGTGGTATTATCTGCACAAAGAATTAGATTTAAAATGGCTTTCAATTAAGTCTAAATTGATGGTGGACATCAAAAGCTCGTAACTTTTTATTTTAACAAAAAATAAGATGTGTGCGGGAAAAGAACTAGTTGAAAAGAACCGAGAAATGAATTATTGCTAGACATAAACTTCAATAATGTCTTAAATTTGATCAGTCTGCCTTTTCATGGAGCTATCTTTTAGGAACAAAACTTAAAAATATTTCTATAAGTTAAACGTATGTCAGCTAAGTTTCTGCTTAAAAAAATGACATATTAGAATGCATATAGGGGACTCATAAGACAGTCCTCCAAATGTATTTAATCAGATTATTATCAATTTTGGCTAATTCCCACTAAGATAAACATTAGAAAGATACTATCAAGAATGAGACTTTAGAGAAGGGAGAATAACATGAACATCTTGTTCTTTTTAGCTTGGAGAAGAGAATAGATTAGCAAGCAGCTGATCCTGTTTCCATCGGAAGAAGAATTGGGAAACAGTTTTTGAAACAAAAAATAATTTATCACAATGGAAGAGAATGGAAATGGGAACTGCTAGACTGTAGTATCTTCTGTGAATGGGTGGTACACAGGTTGCACCAGTTTCTCGGTATCATTGTGAGGCTATGCCCTTAACAACCTGAGTGCCTTGGGCACAACCTTCCATTTCTATTTTTGTCAATGAAAGAGGTTAGACTCAGTAGCTAAGACTACACATATATATCACCTGATGTATCAATACTCTCAAAATACTAGGGTTTTATTTCTATCATTTTAATCTAGCAACATCTCATACTTCATATCACACACACATATACACACATATACACACACACACACAAACACAGAGGCACAGGCATGTGCACCATCATAGCCACAATAAAACAACAGCACTTTCCATGTGAATTTAAGAAAGCCTTATAAATGTTCTCCATCTATTTTCTCAACTGTAAAATGAGGGTGTTAGGTTAGACTAGATTATCTTTATGATCTCTTCCAGCTCTAATGATGTATCAACTAAGTGACATCAGAAGAGGAAGGGAGCATGTGGGAAAGGTGCCTGTGGCTTGTAAACATAGGACACCATGAGCCCCATGAAATTATCCTGGCCCTATGTTGAGATCTCTAAGATTCTCTGTGGCCCATAAATCCAGTGAGTACTGCGTTGTAAGCCTTTTGTAAGTGTTTTCATATATACAAAAAAAACATACTCTCAAAGTTTAGCAATATTGAAAGTGAACCACCTGTTTCCATTTGCAGTTACTTGTGGCAGACAAATCATCAGTTCAGATGCACAACAAGAAAGGCTGAAGAAGTCTAAGAAAAATAACACATTTGGCCAAAAAAATGATCTTGTTTAAGAATGTTTGAAAGACAAAGAGAATAAGCAGCCAGAAATCAGGCATCTAGTACTTCTTGGTTTTTAAAATTCATACCATTCATTTATTCAAGTATTTATTCAGAACTTCCTAGGTTCCAGGCACTGTTTTAGGCCTTAGAGATATAGAAGTGAACAAAGCCGGGCGCGGTGGCTCAAGCCTGTAATCCCAGCACTTTGGGAGGCCGAGACGGGTGGATCACAAGGTCAGGAGATCGAGACCATCCTGGCTAACATGGTGAAACCCCGTCTCTACTAAATAATACAAAAAACTAGCCAGGCGAAGTGGTGGGTGCCTGTAGTCCCAGCTACTCGGGAGGCTGAGGCAGGAGAATGGCGGGAACCCGAGAGGAGGAGCTTGCAGTGAGCTGAGATCCGGCCACTGCACTCCAGCCTGGGTGACAGAGCAAGACTCTGTCTCAAAAAAACAAAAAACAAAAAACAAAAAAAACAGAAGTGAACAAAACAGAGCCCCTGCTCATAAGCTTACGTTTCATTTTTTGTGCACATACATGCATGTCTGCATGAAACCTAGCATAAACGTACAGAAAATGATGGCGATAAGAGGTCCCTCTGATAAGATGACATTTGAGCAGAGTCCTGATTCCTAGTGAAGGATCCAACCAAGCCAATATTTTCAGAAGAATATTTCAGGCAGAATACTGTTTAAAAGCTTGAGGTAAGAAGGTTCTTTGTGTGCTTGAGATCAGTGGGGCTGCCTTGTCCTGGATGAAACAGAGTATGTTGACATCAACAGCGTGTTGGCCCTGGGACAAAAAATGTGTAGCCTATTTTTTAAGTGTAAAAAGAATTGTATTCTTTCATTTAATAGTACTAATCTTTAGGGAAAAAAACTTAATTCTTAACTATCATATATATTTACATCTCTTTGTAGATCTATGAACACTGGCATATTCAAACTCTGAAATCCACATACTTCTACTTCCCTCTGTGAAGTCATTTTGTTATTTCCACCTCAGAAGTAATAACCTGGCTTTGTCAAATGGCCTCTGGCCTAGTAGTCCCTTAGTTTGGTATCTTGGGTCTATATCTTATTTATAAACAAACAAAACTCTATGGTAGCTCAAATGAAATCAGATGATTTAAAAATACATGTTGTAGACACCAGCAATTGTGTAAGATCAGATCTGTAAGTCTGTTAACTTATCTGATGATTCATGCATAAAAATTATCTACTTAATGATAAACAATCAGATAATGTATCTTGTAAGTTGAAAGAAATTATTTCACTCATGCAGCCACATAGTCCTTGGACATTAGAAATTGTTTTATAATTTAAATGTGAGCTGCCAATTCCTCCATTGCCTCTCCATTTTCCTAGGAGTACCATAACAAAGTAGCAAAAACTAGGTGGCATAAAACAATAGACGTTTATCTTCTCATACCTTTGGAGGCTAGAAACCCAAAATTAAGGTATTGGCAGGGCCATGCTCTGTCTGGTAGTTCTAGGGGAGAGCCTTTCCTTGCCTCTTTTAGCTTCTGGTGTTTTCCTGCAATCTTTGTCATTCCTTGGCTTATGGATGCATAGCCCCAGTCACATGGCCATCTTCTCCCTGTGTAATTTTATATCATCTTTCCTGTGTCTCTGGTTTTGTGTTCAAATCGTGCTTGTTTATAAGGCAGCCAGTCATATTGATTAGGGTCTACCTTAATGACCTCATTTTAATTTGATTGCCTCTGTAAAGCCCTATTTCCAAATAAGGTTATACTCTGAGGTACTGAGGGTCAGAATTTCACCATCTCGGCATTTCAACTTATAATATCAAATGTATCCCCTAAGGGTGTCATTCAGCACAGAGTAGAAAACACGTTTAGCTCATCACTTTATACCTACTTAGTGCTCAATCAGTAAATGGTAGTTTTTATATTATTAATTCTTAGTATCTAGAATCCAGAAATCAGCTCTGATGTTAGTTCCTAAATGTATGACTCATACATTGTATCAGTTAGCTATTTCTGTGTAACAAACCACCCCCAGATTCAGTGGTTTAAAACCATCAGTGTTTATCATTGGGCACAGGTCTACCAGTCAGCAAGGTAATTCTTGTCTTGACTGCTTTCACTCATTTGTCCGTGGCCAACTACTCAGTTGGTTGGAACCTGGCTAGTCTAGGATGCCCTCAGCTAGGAAAATTGATTTCTGCTGAATGCGGTTTCTCATCTTCCACAAGCCTAGTTTAGACTTGTTTAACAGTGGCTGGGTAGGGTTCTGCCACATGGTATAAAAATGTACAAGGCCCTTTGAAGCCTAGGCTTGGCATTGGCACACTGTCACTTCTCCTGTATTCTTCTCTTGGCCAAACAAGTCACAAGGTCAATTCAGATTCAAGGGCTGGGGAGATAGATTTTCCTCTTGATGGGCAGAGCTGAAAGTTTACTTTGCACAGAGCTCGGATATAGAGAGGGCAAAAAATCAGGATATTTTTGTGACCAATCTAATGTATTCATTACATAACCATTACCAAAAAAGAAAAAAATCTGCACGTTACCAATAAATGTCTTCATCTTCGTTAGTTGGACTTTTAGCCTCATTTCTTAAGTCCATGAGGACTCACATTCTATTTTAACACTGGTGTATGTATGGTTGTAAATTAAACCCATAGTCAAACTCATAGACTCACTTCCTTTTATTGTCTGACATTTGTAAGCCAACCATAATATTCTCCACCCCTGAATACTCTTGACTGTAGACCAAATCTTACTGTCCAGTATCTCTTTCAGCAATCTAGGAAAAAGGTCTACATATTGACCATTTCAAGAACTCATTCCCCTGAAAATTAATAGTGAGCTAAAGGATATGGGAAGAAGTGATAAGGGAATTGTTCTAAACCCCACTTTGATTTCTGTAAAGGGTTTTGTGCTTTCCTTAACCCCACACATTCATTGGCATCTGTACGACAAATCTTCCACTTTCTTTTTGAATTAAAAATTAAGATTCTCAGGGGAAATTATGCAATGGGAAGTTAACACCTCAATAAACTTGGCTCACACATTTTATTGATTATCATAAATTGAATTATTGCAATTAAACTTAGGAAAACAAAAAAAAATCCTTTTAAGCTCTAGTGGTATATATTTCTTTCGATTAGGGTAATACCTGCTTGATTATAATGTACTTTCTGAAAAGTAATAAATAAATCAGGGAACCATTCCAAAGTAAGTTTCCCTCAATTGTCTCACAAAATCTTTGATGGCTTTTTAAGCATTTTCACAAACTGATGGACACTGAATATGAGAGCAATACTTAAAGTATACACTCAAATGAACATTAAACTGAAAATATAAGGCATAACAATTTTAAACAAAAAAAATTCAAATGACACACTTGCTGCTACAAAAACTCTGAATTCTGGACTCTTTTTCTTTTACTGACTTTTTAAAATTAAAAATACTTAAGTTGTGCCTAATGGGGATCTTTTTTTTTCCCTTTTTGGCAATTGACCTAAGCCTGATGAGCTGTAAAAAGCAGGCCCTTGGACTTAGAAAGCTTCCTTTCACTTCTCTTCTTGAGACTGGCTGGTGTATGGTTTCTCTGTCCTCTGGCCTATCTCCTTCCCTCAGCCACTTACCTTCAGTAGGTTATGTCAAGAGGCCATGCCCCAAGGTTGGGAGTAAGGCTGACTAACAAGGTCCACTGAAGTTCAGGAGACCCCTTTCTTTCAACAGGGTTGGAGTTTCAATCCACAGCATGATCAAAATTCTTATTTATCTTTGAAACACAAATCATTTTTTTTTTCCTTTCTGAAATACTTTTCTGGAATAAAATTAAAACCACAATGGAATTTAATTTTATTGACTTTGTAACAAATAAAAGAAAACCTTTCAAACTACTCTAGATATTTAGATGTGAAATGTCAAAAAATAAGTTTTTAAATTTTGAAATATTTTCCAAGGAAAATAACCATGTAGTACAGGTCATCTATTCAAGATTTGGTTAAGATACATTTGTCATTATTTCTCTAGTCCCTCAAACTTTCTACCCACAATATGCCTTTCTCCTGTTTCTCAATGAGGCATTTTTCAATAAGGTAAATAATGAGAAATCAGTGACAGCAAACTGGGGCAGGAGGTAAGGTATGAAGTGTGTTTGTATTACTTGCACACTGTTGAGGTGCAATAGAAAGTCCAAGCATAAATAGACTCCATTCCTAGGTCTACCACCTATTCATTGTGAATCCTTAAGGAAGTTACTTAGCATTTCTTTTTCTTTTTTTTTTTTTTTTTTTTGAGACGGAGTCTTGCTCTGTCGCCCAGGCTGGAGTGCAGTGGCCCGATCTCAGCTCACTGCAAGCTCCGCCTCCTGGGTTCACGCCATTCTCCTGCCTCAGCCTCCCGAGTAGCTGGGACTACAGGCGCCCGCCACCATGCCCGGCTAGTTTTTTGTATTTTTTAGTAGAGACGGGGTTTCACTGTGTTAGCCAGGATGGTCTCGATCTCCTGACCTCGTGATCTGCCCGTCTTGGCCTCCCAGAGTGCTGGGATTACAAGCTTGAGCCACCGCGCCCGGCTGTTACTTAGTATTTCTAAACTTCAATTTAATTCATCCATAACAAGCGAATAATGAGTGAGTATAAAATAATTTGAAAAGCATTTTGCATGTGATAAAGCAGTATGAAACTATTATTTGCTGAAACTATAAACTGTTGTGAGCTCAGAAGATAGACTGACAATGGAGGATCATTTACGACAGCAGAACAGAAATTATGCACATGGAAACACGCTTCACTCTCCAAAGTCAAGACAAAACAGAGCCTTCTTGTGCTTATCATAAAAATACTGAAATGGGTTGGATTCTTCAAGGAAATTATAAAGTCACTCAATACTTAGTTTGGTTTTGAAGGCTCCTTAGAGGCAAATGAATATAACTTGGTCTATATCATTCTAATTAAAAGAAAACCAAAATTGGCAATGTAGGCTGAGGTTTTCAAATACTGGTTTGGGTTGCTTCTGCTTGGCATCCATCACCTGATATGTGAAAAGGTTCTTAATAAATATTTTGGACAAATTAAGATCCAATACTAAGTACTTTATCTTTTAACAGTAATTTCTATTAATTCAAGTCATCTTTTGTTCTCGCTCTCCTCTACTTTCAATTTTGGTATTCTTAAGTGGGGGATCATATTTGAGATTGTCATGATTCCTACAGGTTAAAAGTTTTGCAACATGCATTCCTTTTCAGGGTGCTACAAACAGAACTGTGAAAATACTGTTGTTTTCATAATCAGAATTCCAGAATGCTTCCTGGATAAGGTACAGTGCTAGTGAAATATTCTGCCTTTGTCAGAATAGGATGTTGGCTTTGAAGAGGACATTGAATATGTCTCTTTGAAGTTTAAGATGAGGCAACAATCAAAAGTCAATGTCGAATCGATTTTTAAATTTTTTTATACTCCAATATGAATTTAAAAAGAAATTCCATTAATTTCATTGGAGATTCAAATGAAAAACAAACCACAACTTTATAATAATATTTAAAATCAGAAGAAACTGCTCTAGTCTTTGTGCCCATCACTGAATCTTTCTCCTCAGTTGCCTTGCTAACCACATATACCATTAGTGCTATTTAAATTTTATATTTCTCTTCTTTATTTTGGTGAAGTCATGAACTCTGCCTGTTGGGTTCAAGTGATTCTCCTTCCTCAGCCTCCTGAGTAGCTCAGACTACAGGTATGTGCCACGATGCCCAGCTCATTTTTGTATTTTTGGTAGAGATGAGGTTTTGCTATGTTGGCCAGGCTGCTCTCGAACACCTGACCTCAGGTGATCCACCCACCTCGAACTCCCAAAGTGCTGAGATTACAGGCGTGAGCCACCATGCCATCTTCTCCTACTACATTTGTCCTCCTTTTTGGATAACTGGTCACTGCAGCAAATCCCATGCTTCTCATTGCTTGTCCACACAGAAAAAGAAACTAATAAAAAAAATCCCTACTCCCTCTCAGCAAACCAATGAGTGTTCCTATTCTTATTATCTAGAAGACCAAGAATAGCAATGTAAAGGCGGAGCAGCACCATCCCTTTTTTCCCTACCTAAGACATTGTCCCACCTTACCGTAAGATACCATTAAAACTTGCCTACTTACATATCATGAAACATGTAACTCAGAAATGAGTAGCACATAAGTCTAGACTAAAATGCATCACAACTGAGCTATGAAGACACCACTGACCTCCTCTTCTTAGGACTTCTTGCAATGAATCAAAGTAAAATGACTTGATAAAACTTTCACGGTAGTATCAGACAAAATTATAAGCAGAGCATTTCAGCTAAATTGCTCTAATGGTATTACTGTCAAGAACCCTATTAGTCTTCAAATCCAAAGTATCTGTTCAAATCCAGTTGCTCCTCTTTATGCAAAGTTCTTTTCAAAGTTTCTTGGAGGTCTGGGGTCAGAAAAAAATCAGGGGGACACGGAGGAGTAGAATAATCAATCTCTAAAAAACCAATGACATTTCTGGTCTTGTTGAAATACATGATTTTGTGGTGAAGACTAAATACCATGTGATGGTGTTAATGAGATGTTTCTGTCCCATGAGCCATATAAAGGACATGCCCTGGTGCCCCTTCTACTAGACACTGACACTCAGGTTCAACACCATTTTCATGGCGGGTCTTCTTTTGTAGCTCTATTGTGTTGCTTTCACATTAACTGTTTTTCGTCTTGGAGCAAGTTGAGAAAAACAAAAACCATCACATTCCCTGTGGTGCCCTCTCTGCATGTGTGGAGCTGCTTTGAGTTAAGTGTCTCCAGTTGGTATGTTGGATTGGTCATGGGCCACTCAGTACCTCCACCATGCCTGAGGAAATGGTGATTTTTCTCATCCCCTTTGGATGAGGAAAGACAGTCTATGACCTCCCCCACGAATTCCTTCCGAGATCTGAAAGTGATTGTTTTACTTCTAAGGCTCTTACTTTCTACCTTTAAAAAATAAAACAGGCCGGGCGCGGTGGCTCAAGCCTGTAATCCCAGCACTTTGGGAGGCCGAGACGGGCGGATCATGAGGTCAGGAGATCGAGACCATCCTGGCTAATACGGTGAAACCCCGTCTCTACTAAAAAATACAAAAAACTAGCCGGGCGAAGTGGCGGGTGCCTGTAGTCCCAGCTACTCGGGAGGCTGAGGCAGGAGAATGGCGGGAACCCGAGAGGAGGAGCTTGCAGTGAGCTAAGATCCAGCCACTGCACTCCAGCCTGGGTGACAGAGCAAGACTCTGTCTCAAAAAATAAAATAAAATAAAATAAAATAAAATAAAATAAAATAAAATAAAACAGACAAACAAACATCTCTCTTCTAGCTCATGTACTGGACTATTCTTAAGTTTGATTAAGTTATGAGAAGTGTTTTGGAAACCATAATGATGTAAATAAATGCAAGATATAATCATATCACCCGGTCATATTCACTTCCTGTCAATGTTATATTATTTAGTCTTATTATAAGGGATTAGCCACGTTCTGTGTGGTATTAAAATCTTGTGGTGTCTATCATCATCTGTTGAAAAGAATTAAACTCTTTCAACATAATAAAATTTCAATTGGTTTTGTGTAGTTTACCTACTTTTAAACCAGTTTACCTACATTATACTTCTTTACATATTTCCAAAGTAAATATTGTAACCCTACTTTGTCTTTCTCTTCAATGTATGTAGACTAATTTCTATTAGTCTGAGAACCCATTTACTTCCCTTGGATTAGAACCACTTTCAACTGCTTATTCATATTCTGATGAAAGTTTAGTAGATGGTATTTCTACATCCTACTGCCTCTTTCCCTGTGTGCTCATCATCCTATTTTCTCATTTTCCTTCAAATTCTCACACATCTACAGGATCGCTCCAGAATTTTCTCATCTACATCCTGAAGCTCACTTCCTGGTAAGAGGTTCAGGGACTCATTTCAGGTCCTATACCTCAACCTTTTAGCCACTTAACAACTCCAGCTCCCCAGCTGTCTAACTCATCTTTGTAGTTATATACAATAGATTATTCACAACTTCATAGGGAAGGTATTTCTGTCCCATATTTTAACATTTAGGGACCTCATTTGAGTCATATTGCTCACTAATTAGTGAAATAAGACAAGGGATAAGGTCTAGATAAGGGACTGATGTGGAAGATCAGGTACAAGTATTTTCCTGGATGTCAGAGTGCAGATATGTATACTTCTCCCGTCATTACAACAAAAAGAAATTACACTAATGGTTATTTCAGGTGTAAATTTGCCTCTCAAATTCTCCAACCCATAAGGATATTGACACATATGCCTTGTATTAGTTACTCGAGTCACCTCCAATAAGAGGAATTTATTGGAGTATACTAACTAAACACATAGGATCTTTTATACGCCTTGGATAGGAAACAGAGTATTGAGTCATCCAAGCTGCTTGATTTTGCAGTTATAGGCGTCAGTTACTAAAGTGCTGTGATATCAAGCACGTGCACATGGAGAGAATATTGTTGAGTATTTTTATAAGGAATTAGTCAATGTAATTGCGGGCTGTAAAGAGATTGTTACACAACCTCATTAAAGGTTGTAAACACTTCATCACATGACATCTTTCCATGTCATAAATACATCATCAGGGACCATTATGTTCTCTAATGATGACTTCTTGCATCCATTCATCACACAAAAATTAGTAAATACCATAAGGAGAGTATAATCTGTGCAGTTTTTCACTGCTGTGATAACTCCATCTGTAGAATTTCTTGTGACTGTATATTTACATAGGCTGTCAAACAGCACAAAGATAAGGATACTTGCTCTTTGCTCTTTATTCTTAAAACCACCTTTGGCTAGAGGTAATAAAATCTGACCTGACCTGTATGGTTTAGAAAATTATTTTTAAAAGAAGGAGGAAGAGAAAAAGACAAAAAATAGGGGTGGTTGGGGGAGAAGGAGGAGAAAAAAATGGAAAAGAGAAAACAACCTAAAGCTATTTAAAATAATTCTGTGATATAGACCTTTTTATGTTTGTGTGCATATGAGTTAATTCTTTTAGACATGTTTGACTTTAGACATGCTTGGCAATTAGTTTACATAAAGTAGTAGAACTGACAGCTCCCTGTGCCCAGTGTTAATTTCAACTTCTTGAAAATTAAAATGTTAATATCAGTTTATTTCTCCAGGATCACATGTTGTATATTTGCACTAATTAACAGTTTTCACCTTTGTGTACCACTCCTCCCTAATACTCATGTCTTAGATTATAGAATAGAGGAGGACATCTATAAAATTAAACTAAAGCAATCATTTCTAAACTTGTTTTATGAAGCCATGGGTTATGTTTGTGTCCCCAACGTCTCTAACAGAAATAGGTTGGTTGGTCAGGCAGCCTCTGCAACCCATTCTACCTCAACCATGGAAGCTCCACTTTCATATGTTTTTAAAATTTGGGCATCAGAGTATGAAATCCACTAGAGTAAATGATATGCATGTTTATCTGAGCCCTAATCTCCCATCGTGTCTTATTTTTGTGTGACTGCCAGGGTTTATCATGGGATAGTGGTGGTAGGCAGCAGGAGATTGGCCTAGGCTTCTTATTGATTAAAGCATATGAGTTTAGACTTTTGATCTTATCACCAAGTTAAGTCATATACAGTCAATGTGTTTGTGTGTTCCCATGTATATATGTGTTAACTGTTAATTTGTTAGACACAGGCATTTAAAATACACCACATTTTAATAACCCTGAGTTGGCATTTCCTTATTTTAAAATGTGCTTGGGCTCTCAAGCTATAAGAATTTCTTGTTCATTTCTTGACCTCTGTGGAGTTCTGATGATTACCCTGCAATACAGTGGTAAAATCTATGCCACGGCTTCTACCTGCAGGTCTAGGAAAGCATCACTGGGGGTTATGAACTTCCTCTGTTATTAGAGGATTCTCTAGCACCAAGTGGGTTCTTTCCAAGTAATAACTGTAGAGATCACTTCACTAGGTTTCTTCATTTAATTCTCAGAATAGTCCTATGTAACTATGATTATCTAAACTTTCATATGAGGAAGGTGAGGCTTAGAGAGACTAAACAAGCCAGTAAGTGACAGAATGTTATTCCAACTCAGGTAGGCTACCCCCAGAGACCAAGATCTTAACTATTAAGTTCCACTTACATTAATGGCAATGCAAATTACTGCTTATTTCACTTTGAAACATATTAGAAATGACCAAGAATTAAATAACTCAAGAGGAACTATTTACTTTTTGTTGTTTATGTACTATTATTTTAGTGTCTCTGATTGAGGATGGCTAAAGAAAGCAAAAAAAAGTTTAAACTTAATTTCCTAAAATTTACAAACACACATATGCATATACATAAGACACACACTATATACATAAAATTATCTACTCCTATACAGACATACATACATAAAACATAAAATATAGCAAAATAATATACGTTAGAGAATTCATTTCGATGTAGCATGAAAACATCTGACTGAAAAGAAGCAGAAAAGTCAGAATATATTACATAAAGAACTCATAAAATTGAATAACAACAACAACAAAACCCAATTCAAAAACTGGCAAAAGAAATGAATACACATTCCTCCAAGGAAAATGTACAAATAGTTGATAAGCACATGAAAAGATGCTTAACCTCATTAACTTTTATGAACATGCAAACCAAAAGCACAGTTAGATGCCCTTCATATCCATGAGGATGGCTATTATAAAAGCAGAACCAGACAATAACAAGTGTGGACAAGAACGGAGAGAAATTGGAACACTCGTGCACTGTTGATAGAAATGTAAAATAATGCTACCACTGTAAAACACAGTTTGGTGGTTCCTCAAAAAGTTAAATACAAACTTACTGCATAATAGGCTAATTCTACTTGTGGATATGTATGCAAAACAATTGAGAGTAAATATTCAAATGGATACTTGCATGTCAATGCTCATAGCAGCATTATTCATAATAGTCAAAAAATGAAAACAACTCAACTGTCCATCAACAGATGAATATGTTTTTGAAAAAATCCAGGGGTATATACATACAATGGAATATTATTGAGCCATGAACAGGAATGAAATTCTGACACATGGTACAGAATGCTAGAGAATGAATGAACCTTGAAAACATTATGCTAAGTGAAATAAGCCACACATAAAAGGACAAATATTTTGTGAACTGACTTATATGAGGAACCTAAAATAGTCAGATTCATAGAGACAGAAATTAGCACTGTGATTGCAAAGGGCTGAAGGAAGGGAAGAATAGGACTTATTGCTTAATACATAGAAAGCCTCTGTTTGGAAATAATTAAAAAGTTCTGGAAAACAATAGTAGTGACAGCTGCACAACATTGTGAATGTGTTTTAACGCTACTGAAGTGTACACTTAAAAGTAGTAAAAATGATACATTTTATGTTATATATATTTCACTACAATAAAAATTAATGAAATTATAGTTCTATTAAAGATTCCTTTTGAAATAGTAAAAATAATATCCTCCAATTTGTAAAATATTTTTATTAAATTCTGGCCATATCATTGGCCAGGATACTTCTAATTGGGAAGTTCAGCTCTTCACTGAATAAAGAAATCTTGATCTACCTCACATGGTCTACTTGCTTGTTCTCTGTACATTTAAATTATAGTGTTACCAAGAAGAGGGAAAATTATACCCTAAGAATAGGTTCATTCACTATGTACTGTCTATAATACATTTATAGCTGCATCCTTCCCCCACAGTACATTGAAAAGAGAGGAAAAGAGAGAGAGATTGAAAAGAATTTAGAAATGAATCATATTGAAAGTTAATAGCCTTTCTTATTTTTCATGCATCCCTAAACTTGAAGAGGTAAACCTGAAGGACTGTATCATGGCTCTACATTTCCCATTGGTGACAGACGAAAATAAAGTTTGACTCAGCCTAACAGGAAAGGTCTGACTCATTAAATTCAAAGCCCTGACTCTCTGCGGAAGGTGTTTGGCGCAAATCCTTGATGTGTTGATCCCTAAAAGAGAAGACTAGCAGGGGAATGATCTCACTCATCCACCACACACTGAAGGAAAAGATGAATGAACCCATCACTCTGATGATATTTCGATGATCTGAAAATATGTCTGTTGATATTTAAGGAATATGTTTTGAAATAATCCCCATTTAGAATTTATAAGATCCAAAGGTAATTCTGTCATACGTAGATTTCTTAGCTTGCTTTCTCTAAATAACACTGCCCAAATACCCCAAATATTCTTGACTGTACATGTAGACAATTACGGGAGAAAATAATTTACTAAAAATGGTCTAAGTACTGTTCAATCTCCCCATGCCTTTTTGTGTCTACATTAAGGGGAATAAGAACTATCCATTCCTGTAGCTTCTTTCACAATAAGGGAAAGAAATGGGGGGGAAGTAAATAAAAAGGTTTTCTCTATCTTACGTAACTTGAGGGAATTTGCTTAAGAGAAGGCTTCTCTGTTAACCCTGGTGAGTTTTGCAGTCTAAGAAATGGATAGATGTAACAAGCCAGCACAAGAAAAAGAAGTTCAGCTCTCCACTCACACACACACTCTCTCTTTCCAGCTTCTCCTTTCTTTTTGCCACCTGGCTTTTCCTGTCTGAATCCACTGACTGCCGGCTTCAGTGTGTAGGGAAAATGTACCCTCTCTCATAAAACCACCTCATTCTTTCACAAGAAGAATCCTTCTGAAAGTACTAGGAATTCTCACCAAAGTTTTCAAAGTATAACAAATTAGAATTATCATGGCAACTACAGTCAAACAAAATGGACTATTTAGCTTCAGTTCCAGGCCAAGTCAAAGAGAAGAGGTTTGCAGGGCCCCAGGCTAACTACATTCTCTGCTTTCCTTTCCACGTACACCTCAAATTAGAGAGTGGCTAAAGGAGCCTCCCTCCGAGGGAAGAGGAGATGGTGGTGCTATAGGCATTGCTGGAATGTTTCAGGAGGACCGACTTGGAGTAGGGGTATTCTTTGGCGGGGGTGGATGGGGGCGCTTGAGCAAAAGGAACAGTGCATGTTTAATGAGTTCAAACCTCTTCCACATATTAAGTAAAATATTTTAAAAGGTAACAATATTACTTAAGTTTTATTTGTTTCAGCTACTTGGTTACAACTCCACACGGACACAATTAATGGAGGAAATAGAGTATTTTATAAGCCCAAGACTCTCCCTCAATCTGTGACCAAGAGAATTTCTTTGCCTTAATCACTAGGCATTTTTTTGGGGATGGCTGTATATTGCCAAAATAATTATATCCTAAGCTTCAGAAAAGATTTTGTCTAGTCACTCCCTAAAAAGTTATAATGGTTGTTCCTGTGAGTAAATTAATAATAAACTCGGTGCTCTTTTGTGGTATTTGCATGTGTGTTTTAGCAACTCTTAATATTGCACTATTTCGTGTGTGCATGCACACACACATGCACACACACACACAGGTCATGGAAAGCAATGTTTCCTGTTAATCCAAGAATTGATGGGCAGACAGAATGCCCTGAAAGCTTAGTTCCCAGGAAGTGAATCCCTTTCTCCAGCCTAGACGCTGTGGCTCACCAATGAAAAACAAATGGCTTTTAATTGATTGTGCAAATAATGAAATGTCCTGGATACTGAACACATTAAAAAGTAAAAGAAAGAAAGCAAAAGCAGCGAACAAATTCATTCATTTTGCCCAAATGTTAAGGAAGAGAAAACTAACCCCAGAAGTAACTGAGTGTACACAAGCATGTAAAGTTTACAAGAACAGAATGCTGGTGCTATTAATTCATAAAGATTTTTCTGCTGGTTCTCTTTCAGTCAGATGGAGTAACGAAAGATCTTTCACACAATCCCAAAATAAGTTTCTCGGAGCTTTCACAATTCTAATTGCTGAAAATAAATTGTTTGACAATTTTTTCCCTTCTGCCAAGGATAATCTTAAATGTAATACGTGTCCTTTATTTTTCTTCTTTTACAGCCAAAGAAAACCAGAGAGCAAGAGCTGTGGTTAAAGCATGATGAAGGTGAAATGTCAGCAATGCCTGAGCGATTGAGATACGCTAGGACCTCACTGTGAGTATTACCCTCACATGTGATTCCATCCTCATGTTTTGTTCAGACACCATAAAAGGCAGCCAGTCCCAGGCCGTCCGTATAGACTGTGTGAACATTCCTAATCTCTGCACAGCATGGCAAAACAAATAATCACTCCATTCACTTTGTTTCTGCTCTTCCCTTCCCTCCACCCTATAAATATGGTTTATTGTATACATAGCTTTTAGGGTCAAGTATTAATGGTGAGAACCATTAACAGGGCAAAGGTCAGTGGCTCCTGACTTCAGTGACCGTTAAATTTAATCTAGCGTGGCAGAAATAAAATTACATGCGATGAACTTGCAAAGTGTGATAAAACCTGCTTTACCCATACAATTGGGTGGCAACAGAAGAATGAAAAAATTTTAAATAGTGAAGTCTTACTTGGGGATCTAGTGATAGCCCCAGAGTTAAAGGTTAACATTCATAACCAGCTGCCATGTTTGAGGGCCACATTCTGACATCTTTAAAATATCACATGGTTTCTGGGCTCCAGCAACCTTTCTGGAATTTTATCAAACACACACTCGTCTTTATTCTTATTTAGCTTTATGTTTACTTCAGTAAGAGAGATAAGATTGCATTTTGGAAAATATAGAAACTAATCTATTTAGCCCAGCTGAACTTGATATTTCAAATCACTCACACTTACACATACTTTTTATATCTTTTCAACTTGAGTGCTTGGTATTTTAGTCTTTTGTCTTCCTCTTCGTCCACCTGTTTTCATTTAAGCATATCAATTATTGTCCCCTAGGATTTGAAACATCATTTCAATTTTTACATTTTAAAAAAATGCTAACTATACATTTTTTCTGACTTCCTATTATTATCATTGCCCTTCAATAATTCCTTTCCCAACATTTTTCAGCTTATTCTAAGACCATCGTCCAAGAGTCTGATTAAGTATGATTTTCTACTTTTTATTTTGAAATAATTTTATTATTTCAAATATTTAATTTCAATAATTTAAAAGTTGCAAAAATAGTACAGATAGTTCTTCCATACCATTCACACAGATTTCCTAAATCTTGAACAATTTATATTATTAGAATTTAATCATCAAAATAAGGAAATTGATATTGCTAAAAATATTAACTAATTAGTAGAACTTATTCAAATGTCACCAATTTTCCCACTAAGGTTCTTCATGTCTCCTTCATATTTTCAGGTTTGTGCCAGTCGCTCCATCTTTCCTTATTTTTCATGATGTTTGGTGTTTTTAAGTGAATGATTTTGTAGATTATCTTTAGGTTTGGTTTTATTTTGTTTTCCTTGTGATTAGACTGCTGTTATGCACTTTTGTCAAGAATAGCACAGAAGTGATACAGTGCTCTTCTCAGTGCCTCATACTAGGAGGTAGGTGATGTCAACCCATCTAATGTCTGATAATGTAAACCTGGATCATTTTGTTTTACTATGGTGTCTACTGAATTTCTCTGCTCTAAAATCACTCCTTTTATCTTTATAATTAATAAGTATCTTGTGGGCAGATACTTTGAGACTATGCAAATACCTTGTTTCCAGTCCTTTTTCCCCCACACATTTTAGCATCCATCAGTGGTTCTTGCCTGAGATAATTATTATTTGTGATTGCTTGATGGTGACTTTTTTATTTTTTTCATTCCCTCTATATTTGGTATTTGGTGGTTGAAATTCTTTTTTTTGAGACGGAGTTTCACTCTTGTTGCCCAGGATGGAGTCCAATGGCATGATTTCGGCTCACTGCAACCTCCACTTCCTGGTTCAAGTGTTTCTCCTGCCTCAGCCTCCCAAGTAGCTGTGGTTACAGGAGTGCACCACCACATCCAGCTGATTTTTGTACTTTTAGTAGAGATGAAGTTTCGCCATGTTGGTCAGGCTGGTCTGGAACCTCTGACCTCAGATGATCCACCTGCTTTGGCCTCCCAAAGTGTTGGGATTACAGGTGTGAGCCACCACGCCCAGCCTAGTGATTGAAATTCTCCAGTAAAAAAAAGCTGTCCTTTCTCCTTTTTTATTATTTGGCTATTTATTTGTGTCACTTCCATGGATACTTGTTTTGTTCTATGTGTTATAACTTAATATTGTCATGTTTTGGGCTCAAATTAGTGCCAGTTTTTGCTGAGAACTCCTACTGGGTAGACCCTGTGTCCTTTTATATCTTTTTTATTGGAGAATAATATTTAGAAACTAAGATCTTGATGGAAGGCATGCTGATTGCTGCTGAAGTGTCACTGCCTCTAGACCCTTGCAGCAGTTAAAGGTAAAAAGTAATCTATGTACCCACACATACACAAACATGTATATTTATTTATCTATCCACCTGTTTGTGTGCATATGTGTATGTGTGTGAGTATATATAAAAAAACATACTGATCCTATAACTTCAATCCAGCACCACAGCCTTCCCTTTCTCCTTGTATCTTGTTTCTCTGATAGGGAGAAACTCAGCTCTCAGTATCCACAATATGTTTACTCATTTATTCAATCCTAGGATACATACAAAGTAGTTCCAGAGCTGCCAACCTATACATATGTCAGAAATAAATTCACTAAGTAGAGAACAATATTTGTAGATAGTTCTTTTTGTCTTTTGCCTTAACTTTGCAGTCTAAATATTGTCATTTTAAAGCTACTCAGCTCATTTCTTCTCCCTTTCCTCTCTGTGATTATGTATTAATTTGTTATTTTTGTATTCCAGAACACACAGACACACAGACACACACACACACCCACACACACCCACACACACACACCAACCATACATAACCAACTAGCCTTTTTATTTTCTGGTTTATCCTTCCTGTATCACTTTTTTACAAAAATCAGCAGACACATGCATATTTTACTATATCCCCTTGTTTCTTACATGAAGTGTAGCACACTACAGGCATCCTTAACGCTTTGCCTTTTTCACTTAACAGTGTTTCCTGGATGTCACCACATATCCATTTTTAGAGACCATCCTCATTCAGCTGCACATCTGCACAGCAGGACTTCACTGTGGGGCTGCACCACTGTTTCTTCAACCACTGTACATGGGCGTTTAAGTTGCTTCTATTTTTTTTTTTTTTTTGAGACAGAGTTTCGCTCTTGTTGCTCAGGCTGGAGTGCAGTGGCACAACCTTGGATCACTGCAACCTCCACCTCCCAGAATGAAGCGATTCTCCTGCCTCAGTCTCCTGAGTACCTGGGATTACAGGTGCCCACCACCATGCCCCCTCATTTTTTGTGTATTTTCGTAGAGACGGTGTTTCTGCATGTTGGGCAGGCTGGTCTCGAACTCTTGACCTCAGGTGATCTGCCCGCCTTGGCCTCCCAAAGTGTTGGGATTATGGGGTGTGAGCCACTGCACCCAGCCGTTTCTAATGTTTTTAAATCACAAACAATATAGCAGTGAACAATCTTTCCTGTAATTATTTTTGGATTGTTGGAAATGTATCTTCAGGATAGGTTCCTAGAGGTAGGATTTCTGGGTGAAGAGATAAGGGTGCATGTAGTTTTCTTAGATATTGCCAAGTTTCCTTCCAGAAGGTTCATATAATTTGCATTTTTACCAGAAATGTAAGGGAGTGACTACTTCCCCAGAGCCTTGCCTACAGAATGTGTTGTCCTATTTTGAAATTTTCATCAGTCCAATAGGTGAGAAATAGCATTGTTTTAATTTGTGATTTTCTAATTATGAATAGATGTGAACTTTTAAAAAATATTTTAAGGGGTATTTTTACTTTCTTTATTGTGAGTTACCTGTTTATATCTATTGCCCATTTTTCTATCATGTTTTTAGACCTCTGCCCCACAATTTACAATATTTCTCTGATATTGGTGATATTAACTCTGTCTGTGGTATGTATCATGATTTCCCGAGTATTTTCTTCCAGTTTTTACCTGTCAGGAGTTATAATTTTTTTTGTTGTTTTTGAGAAAGAATCTTGCTTTGTCACCCAGGCTGGAGTATAGTGGTGCAATCTTGGCTCTCTGCAACCTCCGCCTCCCAGGTTCAAACAATTCTTCTATCTCAGCCTCCCAAGTAGCTGGGATTACAGACACCTGCCACCATGCCCAGCTAATTTTTTGTTTTTTTGTATTTTTGGTAGAGACGGGGTTTCACCATGTTGGCCAGGCTGGTTTTGAACTCCTGACCTCAAGTGATCCACCCGCCTTGGCCTCTCAAAGTGCTAGGATTACAGGCGTGAGCCACCGCGCCCAGCTTTAATTTTTAATGCATGTTTTATGCAGTGAAAGTTATCAGTCTTCTCTTTCCTTACCTCTAGATTTTCAGCCATGGTTAGAAAGTCTTTCCCTAGACTACTCTAAAGGCTGGAGAAATTCATTCATGTTTTCTTCTAGTCCATGTGTGCTTCCATTATTTTGTGTTTAGATATGTAAGCCATTTGAAGTTTATTCTTACGCTGTGAAGTTTGAATATAATTTTTCTTTTTACCAGTGTCTAATTCATTGTCCCTGCATCATATCTTTAAAAGTTGCTGCTTTTCTTCTCAGTGGCTTAAGACACCACTTTTATCACATGCTAAATTTCCATATGTACTTGGTGCTATTTCATGCTTTCTCTTTTATTCTACTGGTCAGTTTGTCTATCCATGGTTCAATACCATACTATCATAACTGTTTTGAGCTTTTTTTCAATTCCTCATGGAGCTATTTTTCCCTTCTGCCCAAATTCTTCTTTTAATTCATGGGCTATAAACTCGGGATGCATGTAGAACAAATAAGGCAACACAAATAGGGTGTAATTAATTAGGGACTGGTGGGGACTATGAAAAATAGGGGAGTTTTCGGCCACCCAAACTAAAGGAAACAGTTGCTCTTTAGTTCTAGTCAAATGTTTCTCAGTGGGAATGTAGGTCAAATATAAGATCTGATTTTTCGAAGTGAGACAAAACATGTGAGTTTTATGAGAAATCTTCCAATTTTAAAATGCTAGTTCATTAGCAAAGAATTACAGTTCATTTTGTTTTGTTTTGTTTTGTTTTGTTTTTTTGAGACAGTGTTTTGCTCTTGTTGCCCAGGCTGGAGTGCAATGGCATGATCTTGGCTCACTGCAACCTCCGCCTCCCAGGCTCAAGTGATTCTCCTGCCTCAGCCTCTCGAGTAGCTGGGCTGTGATTATAGGCACCCACCACCACACCTGGCTATTTTTTGTATTTTTAGTGGAGATAGGGTTTCATGACGTTGGCCAGGCTGGTCTCGAACTCTTGACCTCCAGTGATCGACCTGTCTTGGCCTCCCAAAGTGCTGGAATTACAGGTGTGAGCCACCACGCCCAGCAATAATTACATTTTCCTTTACTTTCCTTTTCAGCACTGTTCTGAGCCAGAAAGTTGAGCCAGCAGTAACCTACATACGGCCCAAAGACTTCTAGATTGCATACTCTACTATGTACAAGAACTTGCTAAACAGTGATGTAAGCAAAATAAAGTTCTGATACATTTTGTATCAAATTGTTGAATTAATGAGTTTTTCAGAAAGTAAATATAGTCATCTCAGAGATGTGCAAAGGAAATAAAGATGCCCATAGAATATAGTTCAAATGTGCAAATACTTTCTATCATTGTATTTTCAGAAGGAAAGACAGTAAAATAGCTTTATGATGACTGCTGTCTCATTGCTATCTCAAAATGATATTATACTTAGTATAAGTGGTTCATTACAAAATAGATTTGAATGGAGTTTTAGGACTATTTATAATTTTAAATGACATATATGTGTATTCTAAGTCATCAATACCTACAAAGAGAAAGACTAATAGAACACTTTACTTCAGATTATTTTTGAAATATATATGTAAAGTTTTTAATAATAAAACCTGAAAACAAAAATGAAAGTTAATAGTATTATATGATATAAAATGAAAAGTCTAAAATCTTACCCTCACCAAAAAATAATCGTAAGGCCAAGCACGGTGGCTCACGCCTGTAATCCCAGCACTTTGGGAGGCAGAGGAGGGTGGATCACTTGAGGCCAGGAGTTCGAAACTAGCCTGGCAAACATGGTGAAACCCTGTCTCTACTAAAAATACAAAAATTAGCCGGGCTTGGTGGTGCACCCCTGTAGTCCCAGCTACTCAGGAGGCTGAGGCAGGAGAATTGCATGAACTCGGGAAGTAGAGGTTGCAGTGAGCCAAGATTGAGCCACTGCACTTTAGCCTGGCTGACAGAGCGAGGCTCTGTCCCCTCAAACCCAAAAGAATAAAAACATCAGATTTTTATTAATGCTTTTATATTTATGTATGTACAAATTAATTAGTAAAATATATCATGTACATATTATTCTGTATCTTTTTTTCATTTTCATATCAGTTTATATGTAGCTGCCTCATTATCTGTATTGCTGTAAAACATCCTATTATGTGGATTGTACTTAATCCTTTCATTGATAGTTATTTCCATTGTTATTAGTTTTGCTCTTTCAAACAATGCTGAAATGAACATTGTGTGCACATGTAGGTGTATCTATTAAGTAAATCCTTAGAGATGTACTTGCTGGGTCAAAGGATGTGTGCCACTCAAAAATTTTAAAACAAAATAAATATGTAATGGGGATGGCAATATTAATTTCAGTATTTTTCTGTAAATTGATTCCAAATGTTTTAATTTATTATTTAAAAGTTAAATGTAGATTTTATGTATTACAGATATTATCCTATAAAAATTATATTCTATAGTATTTGTTTTTAGTTTTAAAAACATTTTCTTTATTGTCATGATATATATGTTTATTAGTGATAAAATAGAAAACATAGATATAAGCAAAGCCTAAACATTTTACAACATCCCAAAATAAATAACATCTTTTAATACAGATTTGTAAGCATATTAATTTACAAGTATGGCCATAGCATGTAAATTATTTTACATAAGTTACTAAAAATGTTATTATAAATATATTTTAAAATTTATAAAATTATTTTAAATGGCAAATTTGTTTTCTAATATAATATAAAACACAAATATAATAAATGAATCAATCCTTGTTAGGTATTTCTATGATCTTTAATTCCAAGTTTTCATTGCTAGAAATATGCCATGAACTTTCAGAAGGCTGAGACTTTGAATATTTGAGACAATTCCATGACATAGTAGGTGCTTGATAAATATTTCATAGATGGATATAAGAATTATTGAATAAATACAGTGTTAAATTTTGTTTCTGCTAAATATTTATTATTTCCTTAGGATAAAGTCCTAGTGTAGTTGTTAGATCAAAAGGCTATTGTTTGTATCAATAAGATGCCAGAGGCCACCCTGAGTTTTATAATTTTGTCTGCTAGCCTTTTACACTTCTCCCATGTCTGGATACTTGCAGAATTAAAGTCCTTTCACTTTGAAACATTTGCCCAGATGAGGCTAGGTGTAAGCCCTGTGTGCCAGTTTTGACTACAACATGACAGTTGTTCATGAGAAGGAAAATGAGGATTTCTATAATTCTCCAAACCTCAATCCTCAGTTAATATCTTTTTGATAAATTGCTATGGATCTATTTTTCCCAATGGCTCATTTGGAAAGGGAGATTTTTCTTAAGTCCTCCCTCTATTCACTATTCTCCTTATTGATCACTTACTTTCTCACCGTCTTTACTTTGTTGACCTTTCCTCTGACTTCCGAGAGTGTTTCTCAAATTCATTCTCTAGTTTAGAGATATTTCTTAGCACCACTTGCACTGCAGGAGCAAATATTTATTTCTAATGTTGAAGCTTGATTAGTTGTTTATTTTTCCTTGTAATTTTATCTTATTGTACCTTCTTTTCCTTGTAACCATTGCCTTTTCATTATCAAGCTATGTGCCAGCTTCGTGGAATTCGTGTCTTCTTAAATTATATAACAAATAAAAATTTCCAGAAATTTCCTCCAGTACATGCAGTAGTTTATTTTCAGAGATTTGCACTGCTTCTGAATCTTCTAGATCCTATCCTATTTTCATTATTCTAAAATGTAGTTTGGCCTTAGTTTCATAAATAAAAAATTTAGAAATATTTAAAAATTAATTAAAACAACAATAGCAGTCAAGATATTATGTAATACTAACTCAATTTAATTTAATAAATATTTGCCATATACTTGCAATGTGTCAGGAACTACTCTAGCCAGTCATAGGGCAAATATTAAAAATTGATTTTCCTGCATTTGAAGAATTTACAACCCAATGAGTAAGATAGTTGAAATGACTCATTATGATGCTCATCAAACGAACATAAATGCTATGTTAGAGGCAAACTGACCAGCTCTCAATAGGTTTGGGAAAGTTTTCATTGATAAACTTTTAACTGGGGTATAAATAACATGAACTTTAACAAGCAAAAAATAATTCTGAGAATCATTTGAATAAGATGCAAAGGTGTTTTGAAATTTGAGAAAAATTTATGATATGTATATGTAGGTTATATATATCATTATTGTGTATGTATACATTCATATGTGTATATATACACATACATATATAAATATATTTCTTGCTTATATTTCCATACCTGAAAACATGGAACCTTATGCCTTATTATAGTTTACACTCTACAAAGTATACGAAAGATCCAGCTGAAATTCAAGTCTCAGGTTCTGGAAGCACTGGAGCATCTAGCCCTAAGTATTTGATGGCCCAGCCATGTTTTTAACATGTTCACCTGTATGTTTCAACAGCCCTTTTGGAAACAAAACCATTTTTACTTTTTTATTCTTGAGTCACACTTTGAGGGACTACACCCTATTTGGCTGCAGTTTTCAATTCTGCAACCAATTTGACGGTTTTTACAAATCAACCAAGCAGCCCCTCCACGGGCTTAATGATTTGGTTGTGCAACATGAAAAAGGAGGGAGCTATGAAATTGAAATGTATGGACAGAAAGAATTCTCACCCTATATATGCAGTATTGATCTAAGTGTTTGGTGCAACAAATTCTTAAGTGAACTTTTCTGGTTCCATATATCAAGAGTCCTATATTCACACAACCATTAAATATTGCAGTCAGAATCATTAGAAGTTATCAGTACCAATACCCTGAGACCTAGACAGGTGAAATGACTTTCTCAAGGCCATCTAGCTGATTAGAGACAGATGGGAGAATAAAAATTACCTTTCCCAATTTTACCTCTAGCAGTTTTTTTTTTTTTGCTATAATCAGCTATTTAATATAATCTACTCTTTCTTCAAACGCCAAAATTTGGCATCAAGAGTCTGAGGACCAGCAAATATTAAATACTGTGACCATCAGCCAACGATGACTCGAGAAGAATCAAACTTCCATGTGCATTATAGATCACGTGGGGATCTTGGAAAATACAGATTCTCATTCAGGAGGTGGAGGGTGAGGCCTGAGACTCTGCGTGTCTAACAAGCTTCCAGGAGATGATATCAATGCCACCGGTCTACAAACACACTTTGATTAGCAAGGAGCCAGTTGACCTCAAGTTGGGTTCCCAATAAGTTTTCAACAAGAAATTCTTTGTATTGTTGGTGTTTTATACAAAGAGCACCCCATCCTGCTTCTCTCTAAGGTCATCCCTGCTACGTGTCTTTCCCTACCTCCCCTCATACCCAGAGAAATCCACTCAATAAAAGGACTATTTGGGAGCAACTTCCAACTGCCTTCAACCTTGCTACTGAAATGCCTTAGGTGTAAAAGCAAGATAGAAATCAGTCAGATTCAGAGATAGAGGGTCCACCACCAAAAGCTGCAAAGATAAAACCTGGAAGAATTAGAGTTGGCTTAAGACTGATTAATTATCTTTCTCCTCACCCAACCAGCTTATCTTGGTCCACTGAGGAATTTATCTTCATTTTGTCTCTTGCATTTAACTTGTTTGAATAGGAAATGAACTGCTTGAATTTCATGGGGCTGAGTGTTTAACCTCAATGGAACCACATGGACTAACTGCAAATACTGAAATGCCAATCAATGAGCACTCAAAAGAGGAGATTCCTGAGTCCTGGACTTGCAACGAAAGACAGAAATACTATTTATACAAAGTCAGGTGGTTGAAAGATATGTAAGTTATCCACATAAATTACTTGCTTTCTTATAAATAAAATAAGAAAAATAAATCAACATTGCCCCTCAAGGAAATCAGGCAATGTGCTTAAAAGAAACTAATGATCTTTGCCTTCATTTATCACTGTGTTGCTTTCCTAGGAATTTGGGTTTTGGAGGGAAGTTCTTCCTGTGTTATCTATGGGCACACTATGTCCCTACACACTCAAGACATATGGCAAGTGGAGAAGCACATTTTTGGCAGAGGACAGAGAAACCAATTATATTTTTACCTCAAAACAAAAAATGGTTTTGCAAAGGGAGCTCGGCTTCATCTATTTCAACAGTGTAAAGATTTGAAGGTCAAAGTTTTCCTCAATATGGCTGATCTAATACAAAGCTCAAGAACATTTGTGTTTTTCACCAAGGTAACTATAACTAAAGGGATGGAGAACTTTTCTGTTGAAGCCACATGGGAAGAAAAAGAAGGACACATTGTCTTCCTCATGGGAGAAAAGTGCAATTGCTCTGTGTATATAAGACAGAGAAGTCAATGGCCTAATGAATTACACGATCATATTCCCAGAGCATGTTCAACTACATTGCCTGATTATAGTCAGACTACTAGAAACCAAAATAATTCTTGTAAAAACAAGGGGCATATATTATTTATACTACTAGACACAGGCAACTGGTAGGGCTGGAAATACAAGACTTATCCCACCTAGAAGTAGCAACCACCTGATTCATCGCCCTGTATTTCCAAAAATATCCTCTCCTTTTCTGTAACAAAAGAGGAAAATGGAGGAAGATACTTCCACGTCAGGGTAGAAGGGTATGTTCTTGCATCTGATGACTAAGGATGACCAGTCTCAATAATCCATTTCTAAGCCCCTACAAAAAAAAACCACCTTTTCTCCTCTCCATGACCCCTAAACAAGAGAGACTAATGACCTCCCAAACAAGTTACCACAAGTACAAGTTATGACTATCACCATTCCTTCTGTCTGCAAGGTGGGAGCCTCCTCCTCTCTCAAAGACCTTCCCCAGAACTCTGATTCTAATAGTTAACACTTTTTGTACAATACACTTTGTTTCCAAAGTCTGGTGATGGGTCTGAAAGAACAAAGTCCACATTCAAATTTCAAAACAGAATAGTTTTTAATTATATCCGGATTCTGGCTTATAGAATCACAAAATTTTAGAATTAGGCCAACCTCTTTCACTTGACTGATTAGAAAATTAAGGTTCAGCACAGGCTGATGATTTGCTACTAGTAAAACCAATAACGGTGAATATGCAGTGCATGTTTACTATGTCTTTGGCACTGCCCTGAGACTTTTGTGAGGGTCGCCTCATCCCTCACAACCACTGATTACATACTGCTATTGGATCCATTTTGCAGATGAAAACTTGCAGCACAGATTGCTTAAGTAACATGCCCAAGGTCTTCACGCCAGTGCACAATGGGGCCAGGAGTGAAATCCAGGCAGTCCAAAACTAGATCAGAGCCCTCATTCCAACTTGCAATGTTGCAGCAGAGGCAAGACTGGCACTGAGCTTGCCCCCTGTGCAGCCTGCCTTGTACTTCTCATATCACTTAGCTCAGCTCAAATAGGAACATTCTGTTAGGAGCCTTAGGGACCTGAGATCCCATTAACCTCTCTAGTACTTCTCTCAAATAGCCTCATGGGTACCCATACGTATTATTTTATTTCTGGCTCATAAACTTTCCACCAGGACAGGACACCACATCAGTGAAGTCGTTAAATCTTTATAATAACAGTATTATGCTAATGGAAATTATTAGTCTATTCCTCATCCCCAAAAAACCATCTGGTAGGTTTACCTGGCAATTACTTTGAGATGTCATAGTGAATCTTAAAGCATAAAGAATATAGGGATTCATAACTTTCTCTGAGCAATGGAGTTTTCCATGTGGTAACAAGCTGGCATGGCTGGACTATTGGATTTAGACATAAACAGGATACTGGAAAAGGCTGGGGGAGAGCACACGGCAGCTCTCAGATTAGAATTCAGGTGGTAGGGTAGAAAGCATAGGTATTTCCAAGTCCAGGGTTTCTACTGGGAGAATGGGTTGCCAATATTTTGATGACATTATGAATTTCTTCATAAGATGGTTTGTTCTTTAATATCAAATAATAAAACGTAGGTATTAGGGCCCATTTAAGTAATTTAGAGTAATTAGAGTCTTAAGTAGGCAGCACATGTTCAGAGCAGAACAATCTCTCTCCAAACAACGGTGATGTCAGAGGTTTTAGGTGTGAGTCTGTTTTCTCTCTCTCCTCCCTGTGGTTCAAATGCATGGTGTAGTTTCCCTTCCTGGAGCCCAGTTACCCAGTAACTCCTGAAATGGCTGGATAAATGTTGGCTGCCATGCACATTCAACCTTGAAAGCACAACAATCTGGGATTTTAATTCAAACAAATGTGAAAATGGATTATAAATAGGATCCAGCTGCATTTCTAATAGTGAAAAGAAAAAAGGCGCTGTGACCAAAAAAGTAAGGAAAAGGAAAATGAAAGCACCTTGTCTTTCTTTCCATGGCCTCCTCTCGTGCTGCAATCACTGCCCTATTGAAAGAGGCCTCGAGAAGTTCTGAAATGTTTTAATTGTATTTAATTAAGTTGTCATTTGTTACTCGGCTTCCTGAAAGTCCTGGCTAATTAAACCAGGCTGCATTTTCAGATCTACATGGTTACCTCCAGCCTAGCATTTAATAAAGGAAAAAAAATAATAAAAGGTTAGCAGAGGCTGTCTTCCTGGAGATTTCCCATCCTGCTGCCAACAACTCCAGTTTATATATTAGCACAGATGTTGGCCAGCACAAACCAAGATTTCTGCAGGGGTGTTGACAAAGACGACCCCCACCCCAACCCTCCATAATCCTTTTCTCTTTCCCACAGCAACTTTCGTATAAGTCAATATTTGAATATGGAAAAACTGTGTGCAATTCATCTCAAATCATCAGCACCTCACAAAATAGAATAATGTTACCTACAGCCTGGATCAGTGGGGAAATCCAAACCTCTCAGTTCAAAATTCATTCTAATAGAAAACCTTAAGGTCACTGACTATTTCTTAAGTGTCAACCTCTACCAGATGTTTTAATTATGCCTGGTAAGATCCCCTAGAGGGTCACTGTGTGATCGTGCAAGTTATACCTTGCACAACCATAGAGGGCGCCTTCCGTGACATGATCACCAGTGATCTGTAGTTTTACTACGAAGATTTTCCGGCAGATGGCAGTAAAGTGTCTTGAGGACAGGTCCCCAATTTCTAATCATGTATTAGGCCTGGGACAGTACAGACCCACACGATTCATCACTGGGCTGAATTTTAAGTAAAGAACAGGTCATCATACATCTTAAGCTTTTTCACTCCTGTCCTAAGAATTACATCAACTTTTTATCAAATGAAAACACTATTAGTGAATCTCACTCTATCATCATAGCAAACATAGGTGTTTTCACATTGACACAGAACTCCTATGTTTGTTTAAAGAAGAAAAACTACCCAGAATTAAATAATTTTGAAGGAATCTGTTCCATGTATGCAGCACCCAACAGACCACAAATCTTTGTTTTTCTGACTTAGATATAAAACCCTCTACCCCTCTCAAATTTGCTCACAAGAATCAATAATACAGGTCAGATACTGAATTTGCCTACAATGGCAAATGCTTCCCAAACATTTCAGCAAACAGTCTCTAAGTTTGTCTTTTCCCTTCCAAGCATTGCTTGTTTCACCTGCAAACACTCCCAATGTGAACATGTTTAGCCCCTTCATTGTTGAAGGCAATTATTTGTTTGACGGGAAGTTTAGGGAGATAGCAGACAATTTTGCAAACACACCTACAGGTCAAAAGTAATTCTAAAACCTCCTGTTCCTCACTCTCATCTCCTTGAAATGTGTCTGTCTGGGGTTTTAGTAAATATTCTTGTGGTGTCTCTAACATGCCTTTATATATTTTATGCACAGGCAGGATTGGCCAGTGATCTTCCAAAAATGTGTGTGTGGCTTACAAAACCATTAGCCTCTAGGGATCGGTCAGTTGAAATAGCACAATCCAAGACCATGTATAGGCCACTGAAGACATACAACCACCAAGGTCCCCAAGATGTCTGTTTTCAAAGGCACCCACACTTCATTGTCAATGGGAAATAAATCAGGAGAAATAAAAGTGAAAATAAAGAAATGTAAGAGAAAGGGTCAAGGACATCGGTAGACACATTTCATGTATGTTCAATATGGGACTGGTATTTTAAAGCAGGAAACTTTAAGGATACCAATATTGTCATGTCTGCAAAACAAAGCTAATTTCTTCCTATTACATTTATTAAATTTAATCTTCTGATTAAAATATGAAGTATCTTCATATTAAAATAATGAAAAAGATGAAATAAAGATGAAGAGGAGGAAGAAAGAGAAAAGAGGAAGAAAGGAAAAACAAAAAGGAGGGAAGAGAGGGAAAGAGGAAAGGAGCCAGGGAAGGAGGAAGACTAAAGCTAAATGTGGATAAAAGTTATGTAGGACCCTGTGTATCACAACCTTAAAAAGGGCAAACTCCGGCCCATCTATTTTACTTGAGATAATTTATTCTATAAAAATAAGAGATATGTAGAAGATATATGCATAACAGGCCAGCCACGGTGGCTCAAGCCTGTAATCCCAGCACTTTGGGAGGCCGAGGCAGGTGGATCACTTGATGTCAGGAGTTCAAGACCAGCCTGGCCAACATAGTGAAAACTGGTCTCTACTAAAAATATAAAAATTAGCTAGGCATGGTGATGGACACTTGTAATCCCAGTTACTCGGGAGGCTGAGGCAGGATAATCGCTTGTACCCAGGAGGCAGAGGCTTCTATGCTGAATGTGTCATTTTTAGAATGAAAGGGAAATGTTTCAAAATGCCTCTTATTTCACTGTAATCTATTTACATGTTCTCTGTTTTTCAAGGTACTAAATGCTATATGCACCTACTAGAGTACCTTCTCCATCATTGGTCTATGCAAATCTTTGTATTGATCTCTGTATTAGTTATCATTTTGATCTCTGTATTAGTTATCTACTGCTGTGTAACAAACTATCCCAAACCTAATAGTAGAAAACAATACAAATGCTTTTATTATTATCTCACAGTTCTGAAGGTTGACTATTCTCAGTAGGCAGTTCTTGCTCAGGATATCTCATGCAGCTGCAGTCAGATGGTGGCTGGCACTGACATCATCCCCAGGGATACCTGGCTCATATGTCTGGCAACTGATGCTAGCTGCCAGCTGGGAGATATTGGACAGAAATCTACACATGGCCTCTCCCCATGACCTGGGATTCCTTACTGCATGGCTGCTGGGGTCCAAGAGCAAGTACCTCGATGGCAGCAGGCAGAATTCCTATCACCTTTCATGACTTAGCCTTAGAAACCACAGGTCATTCACTGGCCATCAGAGAAATACAAATCAAAACCACAAAGAGATACCATCTCACACCAGTTAGAATGGCGATCATTAAAAAGTCAGGAAACAACAGATGCTGGAGAGGATGTGGAGAAACAGGAACACTTTTACACTGTTGGTGGGACTGTAAACTAGTTCAACCACTGTGGAAGACAGTGTGACGATTCCTCAAGGATCTAGAACTAGAAATACCATTTGACCCAGCCATCCCATTGCTGGATATATACCCAAAGGATTATAAATCATGTTGCTATAAAGACACATGCACACATATGTTTATTGCGGCACTATTCACAATAGCAAAGACTTGGAACCAACCCAAATGTCCATCATCGATAGACTGGGTTAAGAAAATGTGGCACATATACACCATGGAGCACTATGCAGCCATAAGAAAGGATGAGTTCATGTCCTTTGTAGGGACATGGATGAAGCTGGAAACCATTATTCTCAGAAAACTATCACAAGGACAAAAAACCAAACACCGCATATTCTCTCACTCATAGGTGGGAATTGAACAATAAGAACACTTGGACACAGGAAGGGGAACATCACACACCGGGGCCTGTCATGGGGTGGGGGGAGGGGGGAGGGGTAGCATTAGGAGATATACCTAATGTAAATGACGAGTTAATGGGTGCAGCACACCAACATGGCACATGTATACATATGTAACAAACCAGCGTGTTGTGCACATGTACCCTAGAACTTAAAGTATAAATATACATATATATATTCTAAAAAAAAGGAAAGAAACCACAGGTCATCACTTCTGCCAGACTCACATGCACCCAGATTCAAGGGGAGGGAACACTGACCCCACTGCTCAATAGGAAAAGTATTGGAGTTACATTATAAGAATAGCATGTAGGCCGAGCACAGTGGCTCACGCCTGTAATCCCAGCACTTTGGGAGGCCGAGGTGGGCGAATCACCTGAGGTCAGGATTTCGAGACCAGCCTGGCCAACATGGTGAAACCCCGTCTCTACTAAAAATACAAAAATTAGCCAGGCGTGGTGGTACATGCCTGTAATCCCAGCTACTTGGGAGGCCGAGGCAGGAGAATCACTTGAGCCAGGGAGGCAGAAGTTCCAATGAGCCCAGATCATGCCACTGCACTCCAGCCTGGGCAACAGAGCGAGATCCATCTAAAAAAACAAAAACAAAAACAAAAACAAAGAACAGCGTGTAGGATGACAGATATTGTGGGGGCCATATTTGGAAAGAAAACTGACTGCAATGTCTTGAAACTTTGATTTGTAATTCCCCATTACTATGCTAAATTCTCACATTATGTAAGAAAAATTTCAGTTGGACATTTTAAAATAAGTTTATTTATGGTATTTTACACTCAGTAAATATTGCTGGTAAGCATTTAGAGGCAGAGGTAGCTCCAAGCTAGCTCTCTGGAGTCCTGGGATTTCATTCAATGACTGTCATTGTCTCACAAGTTTCTTACCCTGAGTTTTACATTTTTTAAAATTTAATATCAGCTTGCCCTTTCAATATCACAGAATTTTGAGAAAGAATGGAAAAAAAAAAAAACCCACAGAATTTCCAAAAATGAGTTACTCTAATTGCTAGTTTTAGAGTTTCAGGGGTTATTATAGGTGTTACATTAAAAAAAAAAAAAATAGAAACTTTGGGTTGGTGTATTGAATGTGCTGGAGATTATTGCACATCTGTGAGAGAGAAGATCAGAACTCAGAAGATCAAGTAAATAATAGTGCTTTCAATGTTTCCTATGTTTTTTCAACAGGGAATCTTTTTTAAAAATGTAACATCTTACAAAATCTTAGTCTCTTTTCAGTGCAAAGAGATTGAGCAAAGTACACAACATAGCCATGGTATATGTCCTATCTGGGTTTTTGTTTAAACGTTAAATGAAAGAATAATAACCAGTTCGAGTATGTGATATAAAGGGAAGCAGCAATGTATTTAATGTGTCCAGAATAATAGCTTCCACATAATACGTCCTTAATTGGTGATGATTATTTCTATGCAAAGAAAACAAAATTTTGTCTCTGGTCTTGAGCTTACCACATACTAAATCAATGTTATAAAAATACAAGGTATTAATCAAAGGATCCATCAATTAGCTCCATATCTGCCCTTTTAAGCATACCATAATAAATGATATTTATTAATTATCTTTTTAAGTGAAAGGAGTACTAAAAATTCTATCTACTGGCCTAGAAAAATGGTATTTTTAAAAACATCTATCTTGATCTTAGTAAAAATCAAGGCTCAAAATCACATTAGAACTAGTCTAGACAATGTGTAAGTATAAAATGTGAATTTGTATCCCAGGCAACATAGGAAAATGCTATTCCAGGATATTGGTCCAAACCATGAAGTTGTTATGACACTGGCTGATGTACAGACACATCCACAACCCAAGTCCCTATCAAAGAGGAGCTTGCTATTAAAAACCACAAATTGTAAAAGGAAACTCACCATCACAGGAAGTAACTCAGAGTATCCCTAGAAGTAACCAATAGGAAAATCAGCATCCGAAAAATAAGAAATTATAAAACAATCTAAAACTCTACAAAAGAAACGTATTTTAAATGTTCAACGAGCTAAAAGTAGAAATAAATACACTGAAAAAAAGAGCGATTGTATGAATAAAGAACACATACTTTTAAAAGGACTAAATGGAAACTCAAGAAATAAAAAAAAAACAAAAACAAAAACATGAACTCTAATAGAAAGTAGTAGGGTTGGCCGGGCGCAGTGGCTCACGCCTGTAATCCGAGCACTTTGGGAGGCCGAGACGGGCGGATCACGAGGTCAGGAGATCCAGACCATCCTGGCTAACATGGTGAAACCCCGTCTCTACTAAAAATACAAAAAAATTAGCGGGGCGTGGTGGTGGCGGGCGTCTGTAGTCCCAGCTACTCCGAAGGCTGAGGCAGGAGAATGGTGTGAACCCGGGAGGCGGAGCTTGCAGTGAGCCGAGATTGCGCCACCGCACTCCAGCCTGGGCGACAGAGCGAGACTCCATCTCAAAAAGAAAAACAAAACAAAAAAGTAGTAGGGTGAAGATGCAAAGTGATATAAAAATTTTTAATCGGCCGGGCGCGGTGGCTCAAGCCTGTTATCCCAGCACTTTGGGAGGCCGAGATGGGCGGATCACGAGGTCAGGAGATCGAGACCATCCTGGCTAACACAGTGAAACCCCATCTCTACTAAAAAAAATACAAAAAAACTAGCCGGGCGACGTGGCGGGTGTCTGTAGTCCCAGCTACTCGGGAGGCTGAGGCAGGAGAATGGCGTAAACCCGGGAGGCGGAGCTTGCAGTGAGCTGAGATCCGGCCACTGCACTCCAGCCTGGGCGACAGAGCCAGACTCCGTCTCAAAAAAAAAAAAAAAAAAATTTTTAAAAGATTCAAAGTGGTAAATATACAGCAATGTATATAACAATTAGTATATGTTTACTAATTTGTATCACTTGAAATCAAGGATAAACTAAACAACAAAAGCATGAAAGATGGAAGTTACTTGATTAGCCATTTTTATAGTTCCTTGTATTGATTTGGAGGAGGATTGAGATATTGGTTAACACTAGATTTTGTCACATAAATAAAGCATGTTTAAAATATAAGAGTAACCACAGCAAAATAAAAACAAAAAACTATATAGCATTCAAACTAAAGGAAGAAAAATGTAGAAAGTTCAGTTATCCTGATAGAATTTTTCCAAAAAAAAAAAAAAAAAACACATTCAAGTTAAAGAGAAAACTTAACATTCCTTGGTATAAATTCATTCAAATATAACATCAATAACTAAAAATAAAGCTGGATTATAGCTCCGTTAAATGGCATTTTTCAGAATGTATTTTTATATATCTATAAATTTTTATAAGAGATATCCCATACGATGTTGATGGTTTTTCTTAACTTTACCGTTATTCTAGTCATTTACTTTTCAATCTAGCACATCCTATTAATTCTAGATACTTATTTCTTAGTCAAACACTAGAACTTGAATGAACTCAGTATGCAAGCATAGGTACCTTTTTAAACCCTTGATTTTATCACAATTCTTAGGTACTATAAAGAAGGTATATTGGGGCTTAATCTGTTCATCTGTAAATAAGGACAGAAATACTTGCTCATTTTACAGGGTGGTTGATCTTAAAATAAAGGAGGAAAATAGACATAAATAATGGTGAAATTATAAATAAAAACTTCTCAAAAGTATTTTAAAGTAAACAATCCAATTTAAAAATGGGCAGAAGACATGAAAAGATATTTTACGTAAGAGGATATACGGATAGCAAATACACAGATGGAAAGAATGTTCAACATTAGTCATTAGGTAAATGCAACTTAAAACTCCAATAAGATATCAATAAACACCTATCAGAATGGCTAAAGTAAAAATAATGACAATACCAAATATGGGGAATACCTTCCCATGAGAATGTAAGATGGCACAGTTACTTTGAAAAATAGTTTGGCAGCTTCTAATGAAACTAAAAATTCTCTAAATATATGGTCTAGCAATTATACTCCTGGATATTTATTATAGAAAAATAAAGGCGTATGTTGATACAAAAACTTATGCATGAAAGTTTATGGCAACTTTGTTTGTAACTGCCAAAAAATGGAAACAGCGCAGAGATCTTTCCATGGGTGGATGGTTATACAAATGTGATGCGTAGATACTATGAAATACTACTCCACAATTAAAAAAAAAAATACTACTGATATAAGCAATGACTTAGATAGACCCCAGAAAATTATACTGAATGATGACAGCTAATCACCAAAAGGTTATATAGATTGTATGATTTCATTTATACATCACGCTTGAAATAAAATTATAGAAATGAACAAATTAGTAGTTGCCAGGAGTTTGGAATGAAGGGGGAAATGGCTATAAAGGGTTAGCTTCTGTATCTTGATTGTGGTGGTGGTTACACAAACCTACACATTATGATAAAATTGCACAGGACGCATTCATGCATACACACACCCACACACACAAATGGGTTCATGTATATCTGACAAAATGTCAATTTTCTGGTTTTGATATTGACTATAGTTATGCAAAATGTTAACATTGGAAAAAGAGTGCAGGAGACCCCTCTGTACATTTTCTTGCAACTTGTTGTGAATATATACTTATTTCAAAATGAAAACTTTATTTAGAAAAAAGAAAGCATTGTTTATTCTTCTTAAGACATGGTAAGGTTGGCTGTGACATGGGACTAACTGCCATCAGATACTAATGTCAGTCCTTGTCTCTCTCTTTTTTTTCTCTGTGCCCCTCTGATAACAGACTAATAGTGCTATTTACTGAAATCCTTTTCATTCAATTTCCTTTGACGAGTTTTTAAATCCCATTCGTGTATTCTAAAGGGAAATTTACATAATGTTGTCCTTGGACAAATTTTGAAAAGAATGTAAATTTCAATGAGTGTGGGTGTGAGGGGGAGGGAGAACGTCATAGGCCAAAGCACTTGAACAAGATTTAACAAGGAAGAAAACCTATTACAGAACTTTACCAGGAAGGTTCTCCATCTTTTATTTATCTGTGCTTTTCTCACATCATCGTCCTTTATCTATCCTTGTCCTCAAATGTCTTTCAATTTTGTTATTTAATTCAAGTATTGATTAGATTCACAAGAATCCCCAAGGTTGCTACTAATTTTTTACTGATAGCTGATTTTTCAAAAGCTGTAATCTAGAGTCTCCAATAATTTCTTCCCAATCATTTCTGAAGCTCATTGAATTAATAACTTTTGTTTAGCACTCAGTGTTGCTCCAGCTTCACCCTGGATGACCAATGGTTTATCCCTTTCCACCCTAGCTTCTATCTTTATCTGCTTAATGTTCCTTCCCATTAGGCCAAGAATGTAAGCGTTTGTTTAAAAAACAAAACCAGTGAAACAGAACTCAGAATGCTGCACAATCCCACTCTGTAGAAACTGAAAGGCAAAGAGTGAAAAGATAACCGGTATAGATTCCATGTGGCATGAGGACTTGTTTTTGAGATGGGGTCTCCCTCTGTTGCCCAGGCTAGAGTGCAGCAGTATTGTCGCTGCTTACTACAGCCTCGACCTCCCAGGCTCAAGTGATCCTCCCACCTCAGCTCCCAAGTAGCTGGGACCATAGGTGCACTGTTACCATGTCTGGCTAATTTTTAAACTTTTGTAGAGATGGGATCTCACTATGTTGCATCGACTGGTCTCAACCCTCTGGCCTCAAGTGATCCTCCTCACTCAGTCTCCCAAAGTGCTAGGATTACAGGTACGAGCCACTGAGCCTGGCAGGGATTTTTACTTGGCATCTTTAAGTCCACTTTCGACTTACGCTCAGAGAATATCAGTAAGTGCTTCTTTTCAAAGCACTTTCAGGCTTCTTCTTCACCATAATATTTATTACAGGTTAATAGACAAAACATGCTTTTTCTTATCACAGCTTAATTTTCTCACCTCCTGTGCCAGTTCTGTCAGGCCTTTGGTCCTCCCCTATTAAGCCCTCTTCACTGGTGTTTTGTACTTTTCTACCACCCGACCAATGGGCTGTATACTAGCAATTCCTTACAAACAGCTTTTTTTGACCCTCAAACTTCCGGCTTAGTTGATTTTTGACTTTTGTGTCAACCAGGGATATTTAGATAGCAAGAAGCAGATAGACTTTATACTATCTCAAGAAGAAAACCTATTTGTAATCTCTCAAAACACAAATGCTAGAAAGTTACCAAGCAGTATCTCTGGCCTACTGCTTGGCTGTCTCCTTTTATGGTATGGTCTCTCATCTCTACCCTCTACTCACCTCTCCATTATCTGTTATGTAAGCTAGTCTAAGGGTTTTTAAAAAATTTTTATCTCCTCTCACCACTTTAAATTGAACATATGTCACTTTGGGTTGCTATGACCCAACCGACTTTAAATCTACCTGACCTATTGTTTTGTCATAATTTTTGATTCCTTAAAAGTGGATTCTGAGACAGAAATCTGAGTACAAGTATTTTATTTGGGAGTTAATCCCAGGAAATACTGACCAGGAGGTTGGGGAGTAAAACAGGGAGGAGAAGACAATAAATACAATGTATATGATCAAGCCAGTTACCTCTGTGGGCAAGTGGAACTTCATCTTGCCAAGAAACTCTGGAAATTGGTACAAAACACATGCCTCAGAGTTACCCAGGCAAGAGGCAAAGAAGCTGAGGTGTTTATATCCCAACTTTTTAAGTCATTGCTCAAGAGCTCTTCCTAGGAATATCAATTTCTGGTACTTCTGACTTGCCATGATCATGTGCAATGATGTCTTTGGTTACCAGAGAAAACACTCAGCTTTGGAAAATCCATCCATGGTGCTCCACAATGGTGAGGTCCCATGGAACTGGATAGCACCTGACAGCATCTAACATTCACTGCCTTATTTTCTATGTATCTTAGTTCCAATTTAAAATGAGAATATGATGGGCTCAGCTTGGATTACGGGTCCTTGATCCAAATAACGTTAGTCATTGAAGCAAGGTCTTCTGGTCTGAACATATCTGCCTAGGCCTACCCCTTCAGTAGTGGCTTTGGGGCATCTCCAGAGAAGGTGACAGAGCCTGGGAAAATGTCTGAGAAGACAATGCCTTTGGCCACCATAACGACCCTGAATCCCTACTTTATCTCTTTGGTTGCCAGGTTACCTCAGTGAACATCCATTCCTGCTTTCACAAACAAGGCAATATTCTCATGAAATAATCTGCCTACGCTCTGCACAGCCTGTATAATTACCCATATATATGGGTAGATACTCCCTTGTGAAGTATTTGTAGTTTAACTTCCCTTGGGCAGGATTTCTCCCCTCTATCATGTGCTGCAAGGATCATCTTAAAGGAAAATAGCACCATCACATAAAGAATCCCATTTTAAAAAAGAATAGTAGTAGTTTGACCTCTGGCTTTGAGTTCAACACTAACTCCATTTCTGTCCAATGTGTACATGTACCTTCCCTGTGCCATTGGATATCTCATAGTGCTTGAGGATAATTTCATCCATTCAACAGTGTTTTAAGTATTTGATGGAAAGAAAGATTGGAATTCCCATTAGTGTAGAAATCAGATATGTCAAGTAGAGACAGTTCCCATAGTTTATTGCTGTTGTGGATGCAAACACAACCGGTACTGAATGCTCACAACAGAGGACTGAAAATAATGCCATGTTGTACATCTCCTTGTGGCATCTGAGATGAGGACATGAAGGAAAGACATGCCAAAGATGTCCGAAGTTTGTATTGGAACAAAGGAATTTGCTTAGCAATGCTTGCAGTTATGAAAAGTGAAGTAACTTCCTGCTTGATCCTAGGTTTCATGCTAAAATTTCCTGTTAAGAAAATCATGTTGATAATATTGAACATTTCCTGGGCAATAATGCAAATGATTTAATTGTATTGATTCTATAAGGTTTTAATCATGTCAACTTTTTTTTTTTTTTTTTTTTTTTTTTTTTTTTGAGACGGAGTCTTGCTCTGTCACCCAGGCTGGAGTGCTGTGGCCGGGTCTCAGCTCACTGCAAGCTCCGCCTCCCGGGTTCCCGCCATTCTCCTGCCTCAGCCTCCCGAGTAGCTGGGACTACAGGCGCCCGCCACCTCGCCCGGCTAGTTTTTTGTATGTGTTTAGTAGAGACAGGGTTTCACCGTGTTAGCCAGGATGGTCTCGATCTCCTGACCTCGTGATCCGCCCGTCTCGGCCTCCCAAAGTGCTGGGATTACAGGCTTGAGACACCGCGCCCGGCCGTCAACTTTTTTTTTAAGAGACAGGGTCTTGCTCTGCTGCCCGGGCTGGAGTGCAGTGGTGCAATCCTAGCTCACTGCTGCCTTGAACTCCTGGGTTCAAGTAATCCTCCCACCTCAGCCTTCTGAGTAGCTGGGACTACAGACATGCACCACCATGTCTGGCTAATTTTTAAAACTTTTTGTAGAGATGGAGTCTTGCTGTGTTGCCCAGGCTGGTCTCAAATTCCTGGCCTCAAGCAATCCTCCTATGAAAGTGTGGGAATTACAGGCCTAAGTCACTGCACCCAGCCTCAAAATTTCCTTATATAGGTGGAAGGAGGTAATGCGTTAGGTTGTAAGCACCCAAATGCAGGACAACTATCTAACTGTAAAAGGAGCTCAGCTTGTAAAGTTAGATAAGTTCAAAGCTAACAATTCCAGCACAGTTTCCTAAGAGGGAAATGTCATCTTTAAGATCTTCAATCAAAACTTACTGTTGAGAAATAAACTAAAGCTTATTTATTGGAAACCATTTGTATTGCATCAGAAGCACTAAAGATGCTAACAGATTCCACAGGCTTCAAAGGGCCATTGTAGTTTTATAAAAATGAGCAATTCAATAACATTTGAACAAATTATTTCAACACAATTTCCATTTCTTTGTTATATAGACAATTTAACACTTCTTAAAATTTCTCCTATGTCTAGAGTTTGCCCAGTTATTTTTTGAAATTATTTATAATCAATAATTTTCCCAATTGAACTTCTTAACTTTTCCACTTTTGTGTTTTATTTTTCTTATGTGCAATACATGTTTAAAGAAATGTATTGGCAATAAGCAATGCCAACATGTATGAAACAAAGAAGATATCATTTTGATTCTCAGATCTTAAAGGAAAACCACATAAGACCCTGTCACTATCATAGTCACACTACATAGAGTAGTAACCTTTAATAAAGTTTACTTTTTAAACAAACAACAAGAAAACACTGATGTTCACTGTAATACTGGACTTGTGGATTGTAAACTCAGCAAAAAATTTGTATCTAACTTTGTTACCAATAAATACTCAATAATATTTCAGGATAAATTGCATATTCTTTCATATTATTAGATTTTAGAGTCTAAGACTTAAAAAATTGAGATTGAGAAAGATTATGTAAATAGCTTATGTTCCTTATACATGTTTTCCTAATTTGGGGGGCCCATTGATGGGAGCATTCTCATGCATGCCTTTCTAAATATGTTTTCTTTCTCCAGAGGTTAGACACTGGTTCCCATGTGGCACAGATACACTTTGTGTTCTGCATTTGTGCACAACATGCCTATTTTGTGCCAGACACTTGCCAAATATGGAACAAGACATGTAAGATACCTGCTTTCATGATGTTTATGTTTTCATGGAGGAAGACAGATCACAAATAAACATTCAAACAGCATTATTTCACAGAAGTGCAATGTAAAAAATAAATATAATTTGTAGCAAAGGGGGAGTAAAGCAGGATGTCTACTTTGAGACTTGGAGTTCAAAAGAATATTTATCAGTCAGGCTAGGTTAGGTTATAGTGTAATAACAAACAAGCCCTAAAATTTCAATGACTAAGATCAATGAACATTCATTTCTCATTTAGGCAAAGACGTCCATGAACCCAGGAGGCTCTGCAGTGACTTATCCACTGCGTGATGGCTCAGCATTGTTCTTCCATATCAGCATAGACTTCTAGAGTCTCCATATCAGAAGAAGGAAACTTCATAGACCCTCCCACTGGAAAGGAAATGCTTCTGCCAGGAAGTCACACGTGTAACTTTCATTTATATTTCATTGGCCAAAGCAAGCCACCTGATTAGTCTTCCCTAACATCAAAAGGCAGGCAAGTTCTGATCCCTCCCTTGTATCCAGAAGGAGGAAAACTGGAAATATTGGAAGTGGCTACTGCATTTATTCTGACTCCAGAGTGATTAGGAAGAGTCATTACTGAAGACTCGGTGGGGAAAGCATTTCAGCTAAAGGGAATGGCAAAAGTAAAAGCCACAAGCTGAACATGAGCGTGGATTGTTGAGGAATGAAGAGGAGAGGATAATGAGCATGGAGGAGCCAAAAAGGATGAAGCAGATGTCTGAGAAAGGCCGCAGGCCACATCATATCAGCCTTGTAACTACAGAAGGACTTGGATTTCATTGTGTATCCAATGGGAAAGCCCTTGGAGTATTTCAAGCAGAGGATTCAAACGAACTGAATTATATTTTAAAATCATACATCTGCTCTTAAACTGTCAAAGCCCTCCTTCTCTTTGAAGCTTCATCTCACTCTCTCAGCTGGACTAAGCAATCCACCCTCTACATTCCCTGTCTCCTTGGCATTGGCCTCCCTTTAATCAATCACCTTGTTGCAGTATAATGATAGGTTTGCCTGTATTTTCCTCATTCAACCATAAAAGCCTTGAGGGCAGGGATCATCTTTTTGTTCTTTATATTCCTAAGGCCTAAGGTGATACTTATAATGCTGAATTGTGTTTCTTCTGAGAATGAATAAACTCTGAACCTGGTTCTGATGCTCAGGATCACCCAGGATGGTGGAATTAGAGGGGAGCAAGCTTTAAGGTCGAGTACACTGACTAGTAAACAGGCTAAGTACAGAAGTTATTGTTCAGAGTTGTACATCCAAACCTAAACTTAGGAAAATATTCTTTTTTTTTTAAACTTTAAGTTCCAGGATACAAGTGCAGAATGTGTAGGTTACATAGGTATACATGTGCCATGGTAGTTTGCTGCACTTATCAACCCATCATCTAGGTTTTAAGCCCCGTATGCAATGAATTGGAAGTAGAGAGAATAGAGTTCTTCCTGCTTGCCCTACTTGTCTGCCAAACCTGTGATGGGCTTTAGTGGTTGTTGAGATCATCTGAGGTTTCTAAAGACTACAAGAGCTCCAAAGTTCACAATTTTAAAACCACTGATTCAACTCATCACCTTTATTTTCCTCAAATTAAAAAAAAAAATGAAAGAAGAGGTCAATGAGTTGCAAGAGTCACAAAAATAATAACATGGCTAGGTCATGCCACTCTGACTAGGAAACTCAAAATAGTTCTTCTGACCCATGTTACTCTGAGCAGATCTCCCAGGGAGTAATACAGTGTTCTTTTTCTGGGTTCTTAGACTGAAACCTTCAGAAGTGGGAGGCATAATATTCTCTGGGCAAGGCCATAACTTCGAAATTCCTCTCATTTCATGTTCTGACAGATCACCTGCTTGCTGCCACTCAGGGCACCCATCTATTCACTCAGAATTTTGCCAGAGGCAGGTACCTGACTCAGTTTTCTGGGCTTTTGATTATTCCCAGCATTGTGTGTTTGCACAGGACCTTCCCTAGCAGTGAAGCAACCCTCCCATCCTAAGAGTAGAAGAGGAGGAGGAGATTCACAAAAATATATCGAGTTTTCTTTCCCCTTCACAACCCATGAAAAGTGGGCACTTTTCCTGGTTGCCTTAAATCTAATTGTCTCCAGGCTCAAATTAGAATTGAGAATCGTGCCTCCACGTGTCTGGAATCAACCCTCCCATGCAATTACTTTCAAGTTGTGCTTACCTTGTTTGAAAAGTGCCTTATAAACAGAATCATATTCTTATATTAGCTGTGTTAAAGATATTATCATAGCCATCATCCACATTATCACTCGTAAACTGTTAGCTAGTCAAACAGAGACATAACAAATCCTAAGAAGACATTTTTCACTGGTTTTGTTTTCTTGAGTGGGGGTGGACTGACTACGTTACTGCCTCCAGCTACTTTACACTCAACCCTCAATCTGATGTTACCTCGATTCAAAGGAAAGATTTAAAAAAAAAAAAACATTATGTTTTCCATCCAAATTTTTAACTATAAAACCTTACCTCCAGATACATTAATTCTAGTGGAATTTGAAACTGAATGTTTCTGCTTCCTCAGGAATTTTTACTGCCCAGTTGTGATCATTTAGGCAGCCTAATACTCACGGCTGGAACTCAAACAAAACAAGGGACAGTATCACCCTTTAAAAGATATTTTCTTCAAGTGGCTAGAAAAGTCCCCAAATCAAAACAACCCCAGAAGTGAAGGGTCACAAGCGATTTCAAGAGATTACCAAATTCAGCCTCTGTTTTAGACAGGTTGGTAACAGAACCAGGACAGAGAGCTAGTGTGGTTTTTGTTTTTGAATTGAACTTTATAACAACTGTGCTCCCTCAGCCACAGGCTATATGAAAAATCTTTTCATGCATGTTACATTAACTCCTCATGATGAATTGTCAGGACAATTGTTTTACCCATAGTGCAAGACAGAAAACTCCCATGGGAGCCTCACAAGGTCCTGTACTTTGCATCATCGTACCAGCCGATCCCTTTGTTGTATTCTTTAACCAGTCTCTCTTCACCTAGTTCAACCTCCTGCTTTAAAACAAGACTGGAACATGGTTTTCTTTATCAATGCAGCATTTTCTAGAATTGAGAAGACACATCTGCCATTAGTAAGCTGCCAACTCATCCTTATTGTCTAACTTAAATTTCCTACAATGTAGTGAAGCCAGAGCCCAAGCTCTGACACAAGACATCCTCGGGTAGATGTCCTTTCCCCGGCTCTTACCAGAATGTGGGAATTTGACCACATTATTTAATGTCACTGAGGCTCTTTAGCACAGTACCTGAAACATAGGAGGCACCCAAAAGAATGACAGGCATTATCATTATGCCTTCAGATACTCTCCTTTATATTTTTTAAGAGACAGTCTTTCTCTGTCATCCAGGCTGCAGTGCAGTGGTGTGGTCACAACTCACTGCAGCCTTGAACTGCTAAGCTCAAGCGATCCTCTCACCTCTGCCTCCTGAGTAGCTGGAACTACAGGTGCATGGTACAGGCTAGCTATTTTTTTCTGATTTTAGTTTTGTAGAGATGGGGTCTCATTATGTTGCCCAGGCTGGTCTCAAATGCCTGGGCTCCTGTGATCATCTTGCCTCCGTCTCCTGAGTAGCTGGAATTATAGGCACAAGTAAGTCACCACATCCAGCTATTCCCCTTTAATCTTATACTCCCTCTATAGTTCATTATATTTGTACAATGTTTGATACAAGATTTTGAATTTCAGAATCAAATTACACAAATTGCTATTGAATGTCTACCTCAGTTGATAACTATAACACTGAAGTAATCCCTTAGTCAGAAGGAAGCAGTCATACAGTATTCCACTTATTTCAAAACTAATTTCAAGGTCAGGTGCTGTGGCTCATGCCTATAATTCCAGCACTTTGGGAGGCCGAGGCGGGCGGATCACGAGGTCAGGAGATAGGGACCATCCTGACTAACACGGTGAAACCCCATCTCTACTAAAAATACAAAAAATTAGCAGGGCATGGTGGCAGGCACCTGTAGTCCCAGCTACTCGGGAGGCTGAGGCAGGAGAATGGCGTGAACCCAGGAGGCGGAGCTTGCGGTGAGCCAAGATCGCACCACTGCACTCCAGCCTGGGTGACAGAGTGAGAGTCCATCTCAACAACAACAAAACAAACAAACAAACAAACAAAAGCAAAGCAAAACAAAAAAAAACTAATTTCAACATCGTTAATATTAGAACAAAACTTGAATCTTTCAGGAATGCACATATCTCAGTTCTTAAAAAGTAGCCATTTGTTACATTAATGTATTTAAAATATTTCACATTGTTTGTTACTATATTTACAGCATATTTAGAATTCCATGATTCTATAATACCTAGTCCTTATTTCCTTTGGTTAAGTTCAGACTGTGGTAGATTGTTGGTCATCAAATACTCACTCCGTTTTCCGCATATTTGTGGAAAGAGTGCCATTCTCCACTCCCTTGATGTTGGACTTAACCAAGTTACTTGCTTTGTCCAGTGGGATGTTAGTGAACATGCCAGAGGAGAAGGCTTGAGCTGGGCTTGTATAATTTGGATTGCTGTTTGGCATTGCTTCCAGTCACCATGAAAAGTGTAACATGCCCCAAATAGCCACTTGTTCAAAAGGGATAAGAGATACATGGAGTACACTTGAACAATCTGAAGCTAGGAGCCTACCCTAGCTAAACCCAGCAAGGACAAACCCAATCTCAACTACCTCATGAATACATTAAAAAGAACGACTTTACCCATGTAACAAACCTGCACATGTAACCCTTGAAACTAAAATAAAAATTGGAAAGAAAATAAATAAATAAGAAAGAAATGACTACTGTCAGATGTTCTTGAGGTTTTTTTTTTTTTAAGTATCTTGTTATGCAGCCTTATCATGGCAATAGATGACTGATACCTAGACTTTATAAAATACCACATATTATTCAAAGCACTCTTCATTGCAAGCAACAGAAACATAACCCAAACTAATCTATGCAAAGAGAAAAATCAATTAACTGGATCTGCGGGTTTAGGCAAAGCTGAACTTAGATCCCCTTTTAATATAACTCAATTGGTGTTATCAGGAATATAACCCCTCACCATCTCTCAATTCTATTTTCCTTTGGATTGGCGTCATTCTCAGAGGAGATCCCTTTATGTGGTGACAAAGATGGTCTCCAGGAGTGTTAGGTTTACATACTGCTGGTACATCTAATCTAGAAAGAACAGAGCACCTATTCCCTAAAATCTCTAGCAGAAGCCCTGGGAATAAGGCTCTCTAGTTGTATGGTACACCAGGAGCATACTCCAAACTAATCCTTCTGGCTGGGGATACAGTGCTCGGATTGGTCAAGTATGGGCCACGTGACTATCACTGGTGGCGGTGGAAGCAGAGAGAGGCTGTGTAAGTCCCATCCAAACTTCAGGAACTGAAAATAAGAAAGAAATGGTTCCCCAGGGAAAAATTAAGAAACTGTTACCAAAATGGTACACAGAAGAAAAAATAACAGAAGAGCATGACAGACACAGCTATATAGTATTTGACTTTTTTTCTGCCTTCATGTAAACAGCCACTACTTTACAGCTTCAAAAAGAAGTGCCATCAGCCCTCTTAAGAAATCTCTCGGGCATGCCCTAGCATTGGTTTTAAGCTCTGTGCCTCAACTTGGCTGCTGTAAAGGACACTCCTCATTTCACTTGTCCTGGTATTTTCCTAGTCTCTTGGCCTATTTGGGTTGTGGTTGTTTGGTCAGAACAGAAGGCTTTAGTTCTCTCCACACTAACCAGAGGGAAATGATCAAACCTAGAAACTAAAAAAAGCTAGAAACCAACCTCTGCCAGTTTTGCATAAACTATCCTAAATGTATAGCCAAATCTTGATTTTAAAAGCAGTACATTATAATTCAGTGTTTCTGTGCTTTTCTGGCCAAGCACAAGAAACAAGGCTCCCTCAAAGCACAGTTTTCAAACCAAGCCTGGATATCAGCCACCAGTTTGGTAAAGAGCTATCCCTTTGTGATTTCCCAAGGGTGACTATGCCAATAAGTTATCACGCTGACCTATTTTTTTTTTTTTTTTTTTTTTTTGAGACGGAGTCTTGCTCTGTCACCCAGGCTGGAGTGCTGTGGCCGGATCTCAGCTCACTGCAAGCTCCGCCTCCCGGGTTCCCGCCATTCTCCTGCCTCAGCCTACAGGCGCCCGCCACCTCGCCCGGCTAGTTTTTTGTATGTGTTTAGTAGAGACAGGGTTTCACCGTGTTAGCCAGGATGGTCTCGATCTCCTGACCTCGTGATCCGCCCGTCTCGGCCTCCCAAAGTGCTGGGATTACAGGCTTGAGCCACCGCGCCCGGCCACGCTGACCTATTTTTAAAGCAGGCGGGACATCACTTTGAATTAGGAGTGTCAATGCAAACTAGCCTATTACTATGAATAATAGCAATTGTTAAACTAGCCCTGGGTGAATCATTCTGCACATGTGGATACATACTTACTCCTTCCATATTGGACACCAGTGCAGATATGAGGCAAATGAAAATCATGTATTTAGCAACCAGTTGGTTTCTTTTTGCTGTTTGGCAAACCGACAGTCTTTTAGAGAATGATTGATCATTTCACACCTAAAGGCAGAACTATATCTTACTCCCTCTGTTGTCTTCATAGTGTCTAGCCCAGTGAATTGTATACACAATAAATATAAGACAAATTGAAACTCTCTTTAAGTTTTGTCTCCACATTCAAAACAGATGAATGCCCCAGTCCATTAGGACATGAGTTATGTTTTTTGTTGTTGTCGAACTTTTTAAAACAAACATGCAGCTAAATCTAAGCTGTAAAATAATAACTTGTATAAAATACATTTATTAGTTGTAATAAACACATAGGTAATTAGAGGCAAGGCAGGTATCATTTTTAAGTTAGTCCAGGTCCAAATGGCAGGAGGCTAGAGACCATTATGAGGGTTTCTAACCACTCACTGAACTTTTTAAAAAAGGTCCTTACTAAGAACTAAGTAGATTTTAAAATAGCGTTATTTTGTGAACGAGATTTATATTACCAACTATGGGAAGAAGCAAGAAATATGTAGAGGACCACCCCAAAATTTCACCTACCATACTCTTCATCAACCACTTTTTAGCATCATTCTCCAAGAATGATTCTCAAGAAGGCTGAAACATAGGCCAAGTCTGGGGTATATTTATTCTACAGAAGAGGAAGGTGAGATTATAAATAGAGCAGTAACTTCCCTGGTTTTTTAGCGATCAACCAGGGCTAAAGCTTAGGGATCTCCTATCCCCTTTTACTCCCCAGGGACTTGACTTCTTCCTTGATAGTCGGCAATTTTCCAACGGTTACATGATTTTTGTTTTGAGCAACAACTTTAATAAGTATGAAGTTTGGCTTTTACTAATGCTTAGCTGTTTACAAAGACTTTCACATGAATTATCTTATTTATCAGTCAAACGATTATCCCATTTAAAACATTAACTACATATGAACAAAAGCTCAAGTGCAGATATGAATCTGTATATATACACTTACCTCAGTGCTCACACCCTCATTATGGGAGGAGCAGAATCACTATCTCGACTTTAAGAAATTCCATGACTTCACACGCACACTGATTAATCCAGCATGTGAGGCAGGTAAATGCTAACTACTATTAAGACCCTGATTTTTTAGTTAGCAAAACTGACAGAGCCAGTTACTTAATAAAAATAATAATAATAATAATAAAAAAAACAAGATTATTAAGAATAAAGGAAGTAGGCCAGGCTGTTGGAAGACCAATGTGAGAACACTCCTTCCCCAGTGGGACGGGATTGCTGGTTGATCACAGAGGCAAACACAGCAGATGTGTCAAAACAGCAGCTGCTCATAGTCTTGTCACTTCTGCCAGCTCAGCTGACACACTCACCTGGTCACAGCAGCAGCCTTCCAGAAGCTACCCTCTATTAAGTTCTTATTACATGGTATACTATGCACTGTGACAAATGTCTTAATGCATTATATGCCATCAAATTCTTTTCTTTTCTTTTCTTTTTTTTTTTTTTTTTTTTTTAGATTAGTTTCACTCTAATGCCCAGGCTGGAGTGCAGTGGCACAGTCTCAGCTCACTGCAACCTCTGCCTCTCGGGTTCAAGCGATTCTCCTGCCTCAGCCTCCCAAGTAGCTGGGATTACCGGTGTGCGGCACTGTGCCCGGCTAATTTTTTTTTTTTTTTTGAGTAGAGACGGGGTTTCACCATATTGGTCAGGCAGGTTTCGAATTCCTGACCTCAAACGATCTGCCCACCTTGGCCTCCCAGAGTGCTGGAATTACAAGTGTGAGCCACCATGCCTAGCTTATCAAATTTTTATGATAACTCTTTAAGTGGATACCACTATTATGTTCTTTTTACAAATGAAGAACTGGTAGTTCAGAGAAGTTAAGCTACATGCCAAAGATCACACAGCTAGGAAAGTTGCAGAGCTGAGATTTAAATCTAGATATCTTTGACTAAAGTCTGTGTCTGTCCCCCAGGCCCCATAAAGTTCACTGCCCACATTTTCTTCCCACATTCCTCCTCCTTGCTTTTTCTTTCCACCACCTTGCAGAATCAAAAGATATCATAGAAGCAAAAAATAGCTTTTTCTGACAGGGCCTCCTCCTCTCAATATTACTCTGATGAGACTATTTTAACAGAAACTCTGGAAAAACATGATGTCTCATTAGACTCACTTTACTTCAACTATTAACTCCCAAAGTCAATGTGGTTTACAGCTGGAAATTTAGCATAGGCAGTGGCTGTCAGTTTATATCTCTAGCCCCTACTGACAATACCACTGTGTTGTAATATGTGGCAGATTACTGATATTATCATGGGTTTACTGTCCATATTTATAATAGATGGAAACGGTACATTTCAACTAAAGCTTAGGAAATACAAAGAAGTATTATTTTCCCATGTAAGTTCATAGACCCTTCTGTAGTCTTGCAAATAAACCAACCTCTCCCACAGATAATAGCAATCTCCACGGCAAGCTGGTCTTTTATTATGGCTATAAATATCAGCAAAGACTTAGGCAGGAAAAGTTGTGAGTGTGTGATGGTTTGGAAAAAGGGCTCAATCAATGGCACAGCAGCTTTGCCTACAAGTTCCTATGGAAAGTAACACTGAAGTGCATGAGCATCTTCTAGAATATAGCTAAAATTACATTTCCTAAACTGCTAAAACAAAACAAAACAAAACAAAAACAAAAACAAACCAAAAAAAGGAGCTTGAGTATTAGCACCAGAAAGAAAAATTGTCCAAAAAGAGGGAAGAAAACATAAGAAGGCTGTTGTTTTTTGTTTTGCTGTGAGACTTTTTGTGGGGTTGTTGCGTTTTTTGTTTTTTCTTTTGAGACAGTTTCACTCTGCCACCCAGGCTGGAATGCAGTGACATGATCTCGGCTCACTGCAACCTCTGCCGCCCAGGTTTAAGTGACTCTTGTGCCTCAACCTCCCCGAGTAGCTGGGATTACAGGCACTTACCACCACGCTCGGCTAAATTTTGTATTTTTAGTAGAGACGGGGTTTCGCCATGTTGGCCAGGCTGGTCTCAAACTCCTGACCTCAAGTGATCTGCCTGCCTCGGCCTCCCAAAGCGCTGGGATTACAGGTGTGAGCCACTGCACCCAGCCAGGTTTTTGTTTTGGTGCTGCCCTAGATGTCCCTGTCTAGTGTAAATTATGTTTTTTTCTTTCTTCCTTTCTCCACATTTGTAAAAGGCTATTCAGGTGGTTAGCTCTGGATACAGAACCAACAGAAGCAATCGGAAACTCTGTTAGGCCCCAAACAAATTCCAGATTCCTTTTCTCCTCTTCCTCTATACCCCTCCCCTTCTCCAAAATCAAGGACCACTCAGTATCCAGTTGGAAGAATCATTTCCTCTCAGAGTCAAGATTCTTAACCTTTACTAGTTACATGGACTCATTTTACAATTCAATGGAGCCGTGGACTGCTTCTCAGAATAACAATTTTTAAATGCATTAAATAAAATATAAAGAATTAAGAAAAATATCAATGATGAAATATTTATAATCTTTTTTTAATTTTGTTTTTCCACAAGTTATTGAGGTACAGATGATATTTGGTTAGATGAGTAAGTTCTTTAGTGGAGATTTGTGAGAATCTGGTGCACCCATCACCCGAGCAGTAGACACTGTGTCATATTTGTTGTCTTTTATCCCTCGCCCCCACCCTCTTCTCCCCAAGTCCCTGAAGTCCATTGTATGATTCTTATACCTCCTCATAGCTTAGCTCCCATGTATCTATAATAATATTTTTAATTGCTATTGTGAGGCATGTGCTCCCTTATTAATGCTTTAAATAGAAAGATCTAGTGATAGGTCTAATATTTACCATAATATCTAAGTAGTGTTGGACATAAAGCATCTGTTGAGACCAGATGTCTCTACATCAACAACTGTATTGTAATATGTTACAGAATGCTGACATTACCACGGGTTATTTGTCCATATTTATAATCGGTAGAAAAGCTGTATTTCAACTAAAGCTTAGGAAATACAAAGAAGTAATGTTTTCTGATTAAGTTCATGGACTCTGCTATAGTTTGAATGTCCCTTCCAATACCCTTGTTGAAACTTAATCCCCAGTATGCCAGTATTGGGAGGTGGGGCCTTTAAGAGGTGATTGGATCACAAGGGCTCAATTCAATGAGAATTGAATGAATCCATCCATTCATGGATTAATGGATTAATGAGTTATCATAAAAGGGGAACTGGTGGCTTTACAAGAAGGGGAAGGAGCAACCTGAGCTAGCACATGTGCACGCTCATCCTCCTTGCCATGCAACCTGTAAGGAGACTGTCATTAGATGCAGCCTCTCAATGTTGGATTTATTAGCATCCATAACTGTAAGAAACAAATTCCTTTTCTTTATGGATTATCCCATTTCAAGTGTTCTGTTATAAGCAACAGAAAATGGATTATTACAAACTCCTTGACTTCTATCCATGGATCCCAAGATTAAAATCCTTTTCCTAGAGGCATACATATTGGTTTGCAATCAGCCCTAAACTTTTACACCTCTGCACTCTTTACCTTGTCTCCTTGACCCGCAGAATGTCTCTCACCAAATGAAGAGCTTATGCTTGACACCTGAGTTCCCAGCAACTTTCAGAATGTTTTAAAAGGCATCTTGAACGTGGTAGAAATGTTAGGAAGCCTGAAACAGCAGATATTTTTGTTTTTCTTTTCTCCAGCTATTAAATTTAAGGCTTTGGAAATGGAAGTTGTCCTTCAAATGGCTTATGGAGAGAAGATTTCATCTGGCAACTGGGCTGGAATAAGCCAAACTTAGGCCATGCCTATGAAAAGATTTTAGTGCAATTTAAACTTTGAAAAAAAAAAGGAATATGCAGAAAAAAGATTTTTTAAAAGGCCATGAAAATGGCAAAGAAAAGGAGAGAAAGAGATGGACGAAAGATAAAAGGAAAGAAAGAGAAAACAGAAGATTTTTAACAAGATTCTGAAAAGCACGGCAATCCAACGGATATTAGAAATAAACTAGAACCTCGTCGTCATTGTGACTTTAGTTTTGATCATTCAAACAGCTCTGAATATCAGCATTCAGTTTTCCAAAATGACAGGCTTTGACTTCTGACTCCTTAATATCAAGACAACTGTGCAGAAAAGCAACCATCACTCCACTGAAAATTACACTCCTTATCTCAGAGGAGTCCAGAAAATTCGGGCAACTTCAAGTAAAGGCTCAGCTCTCAAACACAGTATTTTCCAAAACGACTATGACTATCTTAAACATATATATAGCTATGCAAATTCCACGTTTCCTTTCATGCTATTTTCAGATTGTTTTTCAAATTAAACATTAGACTCTGCAGCGCACAGAGGATGTTAGATTAAAGGGCCGGTTGTGTTCCACAAGGTTTGGGTTTTCCGCATTTGCCTAGAAATAGATTTTCTCTGGGTGGGCCAGGTGAAATGCAACAAAGTTATTGTTACCTCACTTCCCTTGGCTTTTTGGGTGGAGAAGCCAGATGAAAGAGAAAAAGAAAAGAAGAAAAATAAAGGAGCGGCTAGAGAGGAAGAACAAGGAGAGGGAGATGCCATTTTGGACTCAATGAGGTTAGATGGATCTACCACCAGATTTTTTTGTTGTTTAAATAACAAACAGAGAAGAGGTAAGAAAAAAAATTGTGGCTTACGACAATGATAAAAGCAGAAATATTCGCCTCTCACATTGGACATCAGTGCTGGTTTGCCCAAGATGCTACAAAGCAAGGGCAAATAGACCCCAAGCATCTAGGTCTCATTTGGTTCTGTCCTGTGAAGCAGATGGGCCTTTGGCTGCATTTAATTCATTTACACAACAGTGAGCCTTGGCTGAGAGCTAAAAGAGAAACATTCGGCTTGAGTGCTTAATTTTATACTCAGAATCATACTTTTTAAAAGGCACCGTCTACAGATTCTTCATTAAATTATATAACCTGGCACAACAAGTTGGTTTTCTTTAATTTAGAGTGTACCCGCAGATTTCTTCCCAACCAGAGGAGTATGCTAATTACGTGACCAATTCAGTAACTGAAGCACACCATGCTATTAGCAAGGGGATTGAAGAGCAGTTTTGACAAGCTCAGAGCCTGTCAGGGACATGAACTTAAGGCCTTAGGCCAACATCTGACTTTCTCCTGCCTCTAGTATCTGAATGATCCATATTTTTACTTGGGGCGGGGTGATGTTTACATATTGCACAGATCTTATTTTTAGCAAACTTAACAATAGCTGGAAAAGCAGCAAGGGCCTTGCACCTCTGCAGAAAAGCAGGGCTTCCAAAAAGCCATTCCCTCCATCTCCTGTTATAATTTATGTTATGACAAAGCTGTAAATCAGTCATCATGCCTGTTAATTTTTTTTTTTCAACAGCTATTACCTCCGTTAGCTTTGCTTCAGGCTCTGTAGCACAAACACAATTGTTATCAAGGAATGAATTTTGGGGAATCACAGCTTTGTCACACTGTTTTCTACAGGAAGATGATGCCGGAAGAGAATTCTCCAGGGCTCACACCATCTACTCCCCTCTTCCTTCTCCAACAACAACAGTGAAAAGTCTGCACTGGCATCCCGAACATTGAGCTCCTGATTTTTTTTCTATTTTTAAAGACAGAGTTTTTACTTTGTCACCCAGGCTGGATGGCAGTGGCAGGATCATAGCTCACTACAGCCTTGACCTCCCAGGATCAAGCAAACCTCCTGCTTTAGCCTCCTGACTAGCTGGAATGACAGGTGCCCATCACACACCTAGCTAATTGTTTTAATGTTTTCAATTTTTTTTTTGTAGAGACAGGGTCTTACTATATTGCCCAGGCTGGTCTCAAATTCCAGGCTGGGCTCAAGTGATGCTCCTGCCTCAGCACCCCAAAGCACTGGGATTACAGGTATGAGCCACCACATCTAGCCCTCAATCTTTTCATTGTCAAATACAGATGCTCAATAGTGATGTTGAGCATTTTTTCACATGTTTATTGGCCATTTATATATCTTCTTTTAAGAATTGTCTATTCACATTCTTAGCCCATTTTTTTATGGGATTTTTTTTCCATGTTAATTTGTTTGAGTTCCTTATAGATTGTGGATATTAGTCCTTTGTCAGATATATAGATTGTGAACATTGTCTCCCACTCTGTGGGTTGTCTGTTTGCTCTGCTGATTGTTTCTTTTGCTGTGCAGAAACTTTCTGTTTAATTAAGTCCCACCTATTTATGATTGTTTTCATTGCATTTGCTTTAGGGTTTTTGGCCAAGAAGACCACCTTACTCCTTAAAGACTGGTCATAATAAAAAAAAAATCAAAAAATAATAAATGTTGCCAGGGATGTGGTGAAAAGGGAACATTTTTACACTGCTGGTGGGAATATAAACTAGTACAGCCATTATGGAAAACAGTGTGAAGATTCCTTAAAAACTAAAAGTAGAATTACCATTTGATTCAGCAATCCCACTACTGGGTATCTACCCAGAGGAAAGGAGTCATTATATGAAAAAGGTACTTGCCATGCATGTTTTTAGCAGCATAATTTGCAGATGCAAAAGTACGGAACCAGCCCAACTGCCCATCAATCAATGAATGGATAAAGAAATTGTGCTATATATACACCATGGAATACTATTCAGCCATAAAAAGGAACAAAATAATGTTATTCTCAGCAACCTGAATGGAATTGGAGATCATTAATCTAAGTGAAGTAGCTCAGGAATGGAAAACCAAATATCGTATGTTCTCACTCATAAGTGGGAGTGAAACTATAAGGATGAAAAGGCATAAGAATGATCCAATGGACTTTGGAGACTTGGGGGAAATGATGGGAGGGGGTGAGGGATAAAACACTAAAAATTCGGTACAGTGTATACTGCTCAGGTGATGGATGCACCAAAATCTCACAAATCACCACTGCAGAACTTACTCATGTAACCAAACACCACCTGTTCCCCAAAAATCTTTGAAAATAAAAAAATATATAAATGCTCAAAATTAAATTTTGTAAAGATCCCAAATGAGGACATTATCCTGGGTTCTGTGGGCATCACTCCCTTCACTTCCATAACGTATTTTACAAACCTCAGAAGCTAGAACATAGCTCTTCACCATTCCCCTCCACCTCTCAGGCCAGAGGTGTTTTTTCTCCTTGTCTTAACCAGCGTCCATGGTCAAGAAGGGGTTTAAAGGCCCCAGCTTGACTAGACTGAACTTTGGGATCACCTGGGAAGCTTTAAAGAATCCTCAGGCTTGGTACCACTGCCTGAGATTCTGATTTAAATAGTGTTAGCAGTTTTCTTTGCTGAGAACTTGACACAATAAATCATTTCAAGGCTAGTTTTGAAAATAATGGTAAAAGATTCCTGTTAGGATCTCTGGGAATTTGAATGGGAAAAATGAGTGTGTGTTCGTGGTTAGGAGGAAGTGAGGGGGTGGTTGGAGGTCACTTACTATTAAAGTCCTCACTCTGTTTCAGCCACATTTTCTTTCTCTTTCAAGTCACATAGCTATATATTTTCTTTAGCTGTTCTCTGTGCCTGAAAAGCTCTCTCTCCTCTCATCCCATCCCCACCCCAGGCCTTCTATCTCACTTCCTCCAGGAAGCCTTCCTGATCTTTAGGACAGAGCTGGACTCCTGCTATCCTACCTCCTGGCCCTTTGGGCTTCCTCTTTAGAATACATGCGGCAGAGTTGCTTTTATCTATTTGCCCCCTAGCCTATATGTATCACAAGTGCAAAATTCACACCTGTATTGGTCAAGGTTGTATTTGCATAGCCTTGCACTGTGCCTGTAACATAGTAACTGCTCAATAAATATTTGTTGAATGATTGAAAGTAGATCCTTATTTACTCCTTCCAATATTTAGATGTAAAATGTCTTCTTCTAATGGACATGAGACACCAGCATCTAAAAGATGCTGTATTCCAGTGGTAGCAACACACTTTGCTCTTTGGTTTCAAGGGCTCAACTTTTGGCCTTCACCCTTTCTGTAAATACAGTGGGTGCAGGGGGAGATGATCTCTGGGAATTTGCCCCATCTTGGGAGGAAAAGAGCACTGATTTATCTCAAGTGGTGGAGCTCAAGCCCTGCCTCTCTCAACGTAGTCTATCTGGAGGGTTTCTGTGATGGGTAAATGAGAAAGCGTATTGAAGTTCTATTTAAACAGCAACGTGTTGAGTAAACTGTGTTAGCTGTCATGCTCAGCACTAGAGTTCAGCTCTGGAGATCACCTCAAGAACTACGACCTTCCAGCTATTTATTGGATGTCTCCTAACCTGTGGTCTACAAGCAGGTGCTTAGGGCTATCTGCACATGGAAGAAACTGCCAGTGTAAGCTCACAATCTGAAAAGCTCAGCTTCTCCATGAGTCTATAAATATGAAATAAATATCCTATCTTACTTGAGATTACTTCCGGGGTGCATTTCACTTCGTATCTATTCCATCTTGTAACTATTTCTTTTGCTGGCCACATCAGCCCCTATCTGAAATACCTTCCTTCTGAATTAGATACATGCATTGTTTACTCCTTCCTGTATTAAGCCCATTTTTGGATTATTTTTACACCATCTACAAGCTGGGTCTGCACAGCAGCTGGCTTTGGAGGTGGTCATCAGAGTTTTGTCCTTGTTTAGGTTCAAATGGAAAGAGTGTGTCTCTTAGCAAAGTCAAAGTGGTAAGACATCTCTCAGGTCAGAGTAAGGAGTCACAATACATGTGTTAATTCTGAATCTCTGAAATGATCTACAATTTCTCAGTTCACCTCATTTCTCCTCCCACTCCCCAAAAAGTCTCTCACTGTAAACAGAGCTCTTGACTACCATTTTCCCTGCTCTGTCTGTGTGTGAGCCTGGCCAGAGCTCAAGCAAAGGCCACTGGAGAGCATCAGAAGGCATCTTCAGTCCCAGCTCCTCCATCACCCTCCTGGGAAGCACCTGAGAGGGCATTTCACTTCTGGGAGCTTCTGTCTCCTCATCTGCATATCAAGAGGGTGAACTCCCTCTTCTCCAAGGACCTTCATTACTGACCCTATTAATACTTAATGAGAACTACAGAATACATTGAACAGGCGTGGGTTTCCTTTCTTTTGTTGGGGGTGGAGGAGAGTTTAGTTAATATAAATTCAAACTGAGAGAAAAGTTGTAAGAATAGTACAAAAAACTTCCACATATTCTTAATCCAGATGAACAAATGTTTACATTTTAATGCTTTGCTTTATTTCCTGTCTTTCTAAACACACACACATACACACACACTTTGTAGTGCTTGAACCTTTTGAGAGTAAGTTGCAGGCATTGTGTCCTGAATAATTCAGTGTTTATTTCCTAGCAACAAGGACTTTGCGCCAATACATAAGGCATACAAAGATCATAAAAACAATACAATGATGAAAACAAGGGAACTTAAATGTAATTAATTCATAGGACTTATTTTGATTTCATCAGTTTTCTCAATAATGCAATGCAGACTCTCTGAGTATTTGGATGTCTCAGTTACACATACTGTTCATCATCTCTGCGTAGTCTTTATTTTGAGCAAAGGTTATTTAGTTCTCTTTAATCTTGAAGTTCTTCTGTCTTCCTTTGACTTTCAAGACATTGATTTTTTTTCAACAGTACAGACCTGTTATTGTATGAAGTTTTCCTTAAGTTATGTAGGTCTGATTGTTTATCATTAGATTTTGTTCGTGCATTTTGGGCAGAAATACAATAGCAGTGATGTTTTGTTCTTCCCGATGTATCCTATTTGAGGCTTTTCCAAATAGGATGATGTAGCATTGTCCCCATTGATAATTGATTAAAGGATGTCTACCAACATTAGAGATTAACTTGAGATAATAAAAACACCATGTTCTTCATATATTCCCTGCTATAAATAGTGAAACAAAACTCCTAATGTGCCTACTTTAGAAAAAAAAAGATAGAAGTTTTTTGGAAGAATACGTCTCTCTCTCTAGATAAATAGCGAGCTAGAGAGACATAGATACACCTATATACAGATATTTGCATATATGTATGTAGATTTACATATATAATGTATGTATAAAAAATTCAATTATTTATTGATTTCCAAGTAGATAATAAATTGCTAGATACTATACAGAGAATCACTATATTACTCAGATATTCTAAACTGGCCATCAATCTGCTCTATTTTTACCACCCAGTTCAGAGCAAGTAAATCATCTCTGATGTGTACTAGCGATAGGGTCTGGTTAAGCTCACTTGGCTTGGATTCAGGAAACCTGAGTTCAAGATGAAGCATACTGCAGCTCACACACGCTCTCTCTTTTTCGGACCTGATTCTCATCCAAATACATTAATTTTGGTCTCAATTATTAAAATGGATCCCCCTTTCAGATGGCATACTAGCTCTTAAAGTGTACCATCTGCAAAATACTGCTAAGAAGGATGTTCATTTTTTCATATGTCTGTTGGCTGTATGAATGTCTTCTTTTGAGAAATGTCTATTCATATCCTTTGCCCACTTTTTGATGGGGTTGTTTGTTTTTTTCTTGTAAATTTGTTGGAGTTCTTTGTAGGTTCTGGATATTAGCCCTTTGTCAGATGAGTAGATTGCAAAAATTTTCTCCCATTCTGTAGGTTGCCTGTTCACTCTGATGGTAGTTTCTTTTGCTGTGCAGAAGCTCTTTAGTTTAATGAGATCCCATTTGTCAATTTTGGCTTTTGCTGCCGTTCCTTTTGGTGTTTTAGACATGAAGTCTTTGCCCATGCCTATGTCCTGAATGGTACTACCTAGGTTTTCCTCAAGGATTTTTATGGTATTAGGTCTAACATTTAAGTCTCTAATCCATCTTGAATTAATTTTCGTATAAGGACTAAGGAAAGGATCCAGTTTCAGCTTTCTACTTATGGCTAGCCAATTTTCCCAGCACCATTTATTAAATAGGGAATCCTTTCCCCATTTCTTGTTTCTCTCATGTTTGTCAAAGATCAGATGGCTGTAGATGTGTGGTATTATTTCTGAGGACTCTGTTCTGTTCCATTGGTCACTGGCCATCAGAGAAATGCAAATCAAAACCACAATGAGATACCATCTCACACCAGTTAGAATGGCGATCATTCAAAAGTCAGGAAACAACAGGTGCTGGAGAGGATGTGGAGAAATAGGAACACTTTTACACTGTTGGTGGGATTGTAAACTAGTTCAACCATTATGGAAAACAGTATGGCGATTCCTCAAGGATCTAGGACTAGATGTACCATATGACCCAGCCATCCCATTACTGGGTATATACCCAAAGGATTATAAATTGTGCTGCTATAAAGACACATGCACACGTATGTTTATTGCAGCACTATTCACAATAGCAAAGACTTGGAATCAACCCAAATGTCCATCAGTGACAGATTGGATTAAGAAAATGTGGCATATATACACCATGGAATACTATGCAGCCATAAAAAAGGATGAGTTTGTGTCCTTTGTAGGGACATGGATGCAGCTGGAATCCATCATTCTTAGCAAACTATCACAAGAACAGAAAACCAAACACCGCATGTTCTCACTCATAGGTGGGAACTGAACAATGAGATCACCTGGACTCGGGAAGGGGAACATCACACACCGGGGCCTATCATGGGGAGGGGGGCGGGGGGAGGGATTGCATTGGGAGTTATACCTGATGTAAATGACGAGTTGATGGGTGCAGCACACCAACAAGGCACAAGTATACATATGTAACAAACCTGCACGTTATGCACATGTACCCTACAACTTACAGTATAATAATAATAAATAAATTTAAAAAAAAAAAAAAAAAGAAGGATGTTCAACATCATTAGCCATTGAGGAAATGCCAAGTCAAGCCACAATGAGGTACTGCTACACACCTGTCAGCATACCTAAAATTAAAAATAGTAACAACAACAAATACTGGAGAGGATGCAGATAGACTACATTCCTTATAGATTGCTGGTGGAATATACATGGTACAGTCACCCCGGAAAACAGCTTGGCAGTTTCTCATGAAACTAAACGTGTAATTACAATACTACCGAGCAATCACACTCTTGGCATTTATTACAGAGAAGTAAAAACCTAGGTTCACACAAAAACCTGTACATAACTATTCATAACAGGTTTATTCATATTATCCTAAGATTAGAAACAACCCAGATGTACTTCATCTATATCATGGAATACTACTTAGCAGTGAAAAGGAACAAACTATTGATGTACCCTCATCTGGGATGACTCGCCAGGGCATTATGCTGACTTTAAAAAGATAATGCCAAAAGGTTATACACTGTATGATGTAATTTATATCATATTTTTGAAATGACAAAATTACAGAAATGGAAAAGAGATTAGTGCTTGACAGGGATTGAGGATGAGGGAGAGGGTGAGATGGGAGGGAGACATGGTATAAAAGCTAAACAAGAGGAATTTTTGTGATGATGAGATTATTCTGTATCTTAACTTCCCCATAAGAGGAAACTCGGTAAAGGATGCTTAGTACATGGGATTTCTCTACATTATTTCTTTTAACTGCAAGTGAACCTACAATTACCTCTAAATCAAAAGTTTAGGTTTTTTAAAGGCTACTGCATAAGCTGATTGTGTTGTATTTCTTGGCTCCAAGATTAATGGAAATTTTGGGGAAGCCTGGGGAAAAACAGACAACGGATTGACAAAATGACAGCAAGATTCCCGCCTGGCCTTTGAGCTCCCTTTGTGATGCCAAATGCTAGGAATGTGTGTCTGTCTTCAGCAGCTGTGTGGAAACTCCAGGACTTAGCAGAGAGACCCTCTTAAGTTATAAGATGCAGGTGGCCTCTCCAGGGAGAAAGTGTCCCTTGGAGATAATGCAAAATAGCCCCAAGCTCAATAGAACTTTTACTTCCCTGATTACTTGAAAAGCTATTTGCAGGGCTGTGCTAATGAAATTGAAGTGGTTTGTTTCTTTTGGCAGAAGCAGCCAATCTGGTCCTAATGTCTAGTCTTCTTAGAAACCCAAATGCACTAACACCAGGACTCACACTACCAAATGCAGTCATACTGAAGCTAATACTACATCCTTTTCTGATGATAATATTGCAACAAGAAATGTAAAGGCTTTGAAGCCCAACCAAGAGAACTCATTCAAAGTCCATGGGGTGAATAATAGAACTAACAAAAATTAGTACTTACTGAACACTCATGGTGTAATTTCATGAATTATCTCGTTTAATCCACACAAGTATGTGAAGAATTAGGTGTAATTATTCCTATGGTTTACAAGAGGAGGAAGCTAAACTTCAGAGAGGTTAAGCGATATGCCTGAGGTAATAAAGGGACAGGCCAGGATTGCACCTGAGGCACAGAACTAAATTCTCTATCCCCATGCTAAATAACATGCCTTCAAGACAGGTATACCATGGAACACAGGTATGCTTGGATGAGGACAATGTGTGTGTTCCCAGAGACACTCAACAGGGTGCATTTTAATAGGGAAAAAAATCTGAACCCATGTTTGTTTTTTTTTAATAGCCATTCAAAAATTTAGAATAGCATATGGTATATAATCTGAATGGCTCCTTCAATCAATCTCTTGAATTTAGTAATCTGTTGAGGTGTATGGCTTTAATAGCTAACACCCTCCTCCAAAGTAGGTAAACCATCCAGTGTCCCCTCCCCCATACACACTGGAACAGTTCAGTTAGTTTGATTATGACTTTAGTTCAGATTTGGGTTAGCAATTGAATTTCCATTTCTCATGCACATATGAAACCTAGACCTTTGCTTTAAATGAAGTTTGGTCTTATTTTTACATTTTTTCATTCTGCTAACAGAATATACGGATGGTTGTTATTATTACTATTGTTATAATCACCTGGAAACAGTTGTTCCTCAATTCAAAAGAATTATTTTATTTAATTTCTCAGTTGTTGCTTAATAGTAACAAAGTCTGATGATTAATAGAATTATAATAAACTACAATTTGCCTTAGGAAATGAAAAAAAGGTGTGCTTCTAGAAACAAAGGTTGAATGTTTAGTTTAAATAATTCATTAATTAAAGAGAACCAAAGTTTTCTGTGGCCTAAAAAAAAGATTTGTATAAATAGTTATTGATCATAGAGGAGTATAAATATTTCATGATGTTTTCACCATTTTAATTACTAAATACAATAAAATTAATATACATTAATAATTTATTTGATATTTACTACATGGCTAATATTTAAATGATATTGTGACTTGCTTTGAAAATTCTCAATGATGTGGACATTCATATTTTTTAAATTGATTTTCTGAATCTTTAAAAGTCTACAGTTCCTTTAGGTAATTTGTATTTAAATGGCTTTAATTTTTAAAAAAAGATATAGATAGATAGATAAATAGATAACTTGTCAACCAGGAAAGTCAATGAAGAGTATGTCACATTTACATTAGTATAACTCCACAATTTTTCTTATCCTCAACCTAAATAGTTTACTTTCTGGAAAAAGTTATGAAATAAAGCCATGGTGGTCTAGCAAACTATGTCATCAACTACCACAAAACATCCAGTTTCCCCAGGTGGGGAAATATTAGAACACTTAAAAACATCTGCAAGCGTGAAATAAGAAAGTATCAGATCAAAGGGAGGAAGCTAGTTACAAGGTCGGTTGAGCAATTAATAGGTAAGGACAAAAAATTCATGTGCAAGTCCAGAAGTGCTCATGTTCCCTTCCTGCATGGAAATTGTCAAATTTGTGTTTGGAAACAATGACACAGGAAATAGAAAAAGTTCCACTTTTGAATAACACAGTTCGTAGATGGTGTCATGCTAGATAAATAATGACAACTGATCCCAAAGATTATTCCTGAAGGATTGACGACTCTTTGGAATTCAGTAACCACGGTCAATTAATGGCTTTGGTGAGTCTCTGACAAGATCTCTTGGAAGAACATAGTTCTACAAAATAATAATTAGAGTAGTATCAATAAGTTAACTAAATTTAAAATACATATATATATCTCCAAGATAAACCACTCAAAATAGTAAATGAATCATTTGAAACACATTTAAAATATCACAGAACAGCTGGAAAGTTTGCACCTGCAATAACAGAAGGATAAAACTTTACATCAAGAGTTTGTTTAGAAAACTCCACATTTCCAGTAACTTATTGTTTTATTCACAGAGAAACTCAGTTTTGAGGATTAAGATTAAATGTGAATAACAAGTTACCAAATTCATTTTCCTGTCAATTTCCTAACGTGAATATAGAGTGACAGTCCAGCTTACTAACCTGAGGCAGTAAGAGTATACAATTAACTTCACATTAAGTATCCAAGGAATCAATTTATTCAGCACTTACTATGTGCATGTACTTACTCAAGCACCAAGAATCAAGTGATGAATAAGACAAACAAATCCTTGCCTTCATGGAAGTTATCTTTTTAACAGGAGAGATAATATGAAAGATAATTATAATTGTGATAAGTGCTCAGAAGGGGAAGTACAAGGTGATAGGAAAATGTATAACAGAGTCCAGATATGATCTGGGGAATCAACAAAACTAACCTTAAGGAAGTGACATTTGAGTTAGGGTCTGAATAAAACTTCAAGATGAACCAGGAACCAGGGGTTGGGCAGGACAGGGCAGAGGGGAGGAGGGGAGGGTTGTGAATTTGGAGTTTATTTTGAGCAATCTTATTTCTAGAGACATTATAATGGCTCCGAGACTTGAGGGAGCATGACACATGACAAAACTCTGTTTCTATAGGTCTGTGTGACTATGGACACATAGAAACTTCTAGCAGGAGATCCAGGTAAGAGATGATGGTAACTTAGACTGTGGTGCCAACAGTGGAGATTAAGTGAGGTGAATGGATCTGAAAGCTATTTTCCAAGTGAAAACAACTGGAGTTGGAGATGACTTCGACATTAATGCAAGGAGATAGAGATGTTCAAGGATGGCTCTTAGCTTTCAGGCTTGACCATCTAGATTGGTGTTATTCAGTGATGTAAAGACCAAGATTGTGAGAGGGGTCACACATTCAGTTCTGAGCATGCTATATTTGAGAAAGATGAGATGAAAGGAGTGAAACTGAAAGCAAGAGGTTGACAGCATTATCCAAGTCAAGGGAAGACTTTGATTTAAGTCAATGTTCTAGTGTATCTCACAATTTCATTCAATGTCTTTGTGGCTATTGAGGTATGTGGTTTAAACAGTGATTGTCATCATAAATAAATAGCATATTTGCTTATTTTTGTTTTCCTCAGGAACTGTAACTCGGATGAAATCTGTGTAGGAGAAGATAGTTCACTGTCCAAGATGATGGCACTAGCTATCTATGGCTATTTAAATTAATTAAATTAAAATAAAATTTAAAATTCAGTTATTCAGTTACACTAGCCACATTCCAGTAACTACATGTGCCTAGTGGCTAACATCTTGGACAAGGTAGACATAAAACATTTCCATCCTTGTAGAATAGTTCCACTGAACAGCACTAGTCTAAGGAAACCCTAAGTCAGTGAGAAACCAGGTTTAAGTGAAGCAAAACTTACATTCCAGATCTTCAAATACTGTCAGCATTTCAGGTCAGAAAGTCAGGAGGGAATAAAGAAGATGACAAGGGTCATAAAGAAGCTGTAACATGGCACTTGCCTCCACTACAGATAAGAGGACTGGGGCCAAGGACCAATGTGTTTCTGAATGTGTTCCAAGGGAAAGGGCTGAAAGTTGGATTGGGGAACTTTCAACTAAGGACCAAGTAATGCAAGGTCTTCAAGTATAAGCTCTGACATGAGGGGATGAAGTCTTCCATAAGCAGAGAAGTCAACTCTACTGTAGGGACTCTTTTGACACACTTGCCTAAGATCTACCAAACTTCATATTTCTGGGTAAATTAGAAGTTCTGCCAATGCTACCTGCAAGGACAAATTTATTTATTTATTTATTTATTTATTTATTTATTTATAGATGAAGTCTCATTCTGTCACCCAGGCTGGAGTGCAGTAGTGTGATCTTGGCTCACTGCAACCTCTGCCTCCCAGATTTAAGCAATTCTCCTGCTTCAGCCTCCAGAGCAGCTGGGATTACAGGCATGTGCCACCATGCTCAGCTTATGTTATTTTATTTTATTATTTTTTAGGAGAGATGGAGTTTTCACCATGTTGGCCAAGCTGGTCTTGAACTGCTGACCTCAAGTGATCCACCTGCCTTGGCCTCCCAAAGTGCTGGGATTACAGGCATGAGCCACTGTGCCCGGCCCACATTTTAACTTTTGTATTATAAAATAAAAAAAAAAAAGAATAGTAATAGCAGTGGTGAGTTAAGTTCATCTTACTTTCAGAAAACCCATGAAAATCTGTTAAACTATGGTTTTCAAATTTAAATTCCAGGCATTTTTTCCCACCCACTTCACTATAGCCAATATGCTCTCATATGAAGGAGTAAAGAAAACTGAATACCCACAAACACAGCTTCAAATACTGAAATTAGAGTGTTTCAGGAAAAAATAATTTTTAAATCTGGTATCACTGCACATTGAATGTCATTCATGAGTCTACCAGACATGACCACTTTACCTTATTTGGATCAACATGCTTTTAAGTCATTAAATAATGAAGTCACTATTTTTTTGTTCAAATATTAGTAAGTGCAATGGCCTCATCTCTTCCCCAGAAGAGATAATAAAAATAACAATAACTAACATAAAATGGGAACTTAGTATTGGCCAGGCTCTTCATATTTATTAGCTGACTTAATCCTCACAATACACTTATGAGATTTATGAGATAGGCACTATACTCATTTCTATTTACAGAAGAAAATACCAAAAGAGGACCCTTTTTTTTTTTTTGGGATGAAGTCTCGCTCTGTCACCTAGGCTGGAGTGCAGGGGTATGATCTCAGCTCACTGCAACCTCCGCCTCCTGGGTTCAAGTGATTCTCCTGCCTCAGCCTCCTGAGTAGCTGGGATTACAGGCATGTGCCACGACGCCCAGCTAATTTTTGTATTTTTAGAAGTGATGGAGTTTTACCATGTTGGTCAGGCTGGTGTTGAACTCCTGACCTCATGATCTGCTTGCCTCAACCTCCCAAAGTGCTGGGATTACAGGTGTAAGCCATCATGCCTGGCCAGGAGTACATTTTAATAGAATCAGTATAATAGAGATAGAATCCCCATGCCTAAATTAATCAACAAAATGGAAAAGCATTTCATTAAATATTTAATATGCAATTAAAACTAGAGATGACATAGGATTTCAATGGAGGAAAAATTTCATATAGGCCAGAGTAGTTGGGAAATGGAATTTTTAGGAGAATTTTAATAGAGAAACTTGCTCATTTATGTATTTAAAAATTATTTACTGACTCTCTAGCACATATGAGGCACTGGGTTATAGGCTGGAGATAAAAAGCTAAATAACCCTGTAGGCACTCATAAGAAAGAGGCAGAGAAAGGGGAGGAAAAACTGTTTTAGGTAAAGCTGTGCCACAGAGGACTCTCAAAATGGATCTTTGATTTATCCTTAATCTCCCTGTTTCCCTCTCTCCCTCCTTTTTTTTTCTCTCTTTCTCTCTGTCCTTCTCTTTCACCCTATGTGTTATTTCTACATCCACATACTTGTAGAAAGATTCAAGGTGGTCTACATTTTTAATTAGATAATCAGGATAACCATGTCTTGATTTGCTTAAGATAGTTTCAATTGATGCTTAATACTCTGGTATAATTATAACTATAATTATAACTAGTGCTCTCTTTTACTCTCAAAAGTATCCTGACTTGGATGATAAGTAATATGGCCACTCTACAAATAACACTTGCCTTTGTAGAAACCAAAACAAGGAAGAGAAAGGCACGTACTCTTGTCAACACAATCACAGTCAATAATCTCCCAGAAAAAAAAAAAAAAAGTTGTGACTTTCTATTGCTGGAAGAAGTTTTAGACAAGAAAATTCTTTCGACTGAGTCAGGGCAACTAGGGTGTAAAGGGCAAGTGGCAGAGTCAGAATTAAGCGGGAAAGAAGGCCAACTTGAAAGGCAGCACCTTCCACAGATGTCCTGTTCAAAAGGTCTAGGTTTAAGTTCCCTAGACTTTCTCTGGAAAAATCTCATCAAAATCCTAGATGCCTTCAAGTAAAGCCCACCAGCCCAACTCTCTCCATGAGTGTCTACCTCTGAATTTCCAACTGCCTGCTGGACATCTCTGTCCAGAGTCGTAGGAGTAGTTCACTCATGGTGCCCATATGAAATTCATTATGCCCTCCCACCACAGTTTGCTCTTCCTCCTGTCATCTCCAGCTCAGAGAATTGCAGATCTTTCTACCAATCACACAAGGAGAAAGAAAAACTGACATCATGCTTGATACCACATATTCCTGCACTTCTGCAGTTGATAAATGACCAGGCCCTGTAATTCCATGTCTCTTACAGCTTTTTCCCCTATATTCTCATCTCTCCAGACCCACTAAAACTGCCTGTCTTAGTCTGGATTTCCCCAATATCAGACCCTGAAACCAGGTTTCAGTTCAAGTGGTTTATTTGGGAGGTGATTCCAGGAAAAACAGTGAGAATGTGGAGAAACGATATGGAGAAAGGAAGACATCAAGTTACCACTGTGGGCAAGCGAAGCTCACCCTCACTGGTGTCCTCTAAGAAACAGCACTGAACATGCCTCAGCAGAGTTGGCCTAAGGGGTGAGGAAGCTGGAGTATTTATCCACCTACTCCCATCCCTCATTAATTGAGGGTTGCTCCTGGGACATTATCTCCCTTAGTGCCTTGAGGGTCTACACACAGGCCAAGCATCCTCCTTCTGCCAGAAAACACATTTGGAAGAGAGTCGCAGAAAGCCTTTGGTGTGTTCTGGTGCATTATTCAGTGGCTTCCAAGTGAGCCACACATGCTGGTTTCCTGCACCACCTTACCTCAGGTTCTTGTGACACTGAGCCTTGATTCTGGCAAGAGGATCCTAATGTGTTTCCTTATGTCCCACCCTTGCTTTCTTCTTTCATTCTCTACACAGTAGACCATTGTGATGATTCTACAGTTGATATAGATGTGATCATGTCCTTCCTAGCATGGAGTCCTTTAACAGCTCTCCAAGTTCATGGAAATACCTCAACTTCTTCTTGGCTTCTGCCCAACTCTTTCTATACCTGCTGTCACCTCTCTATCTTGTTGCTCCAGGATGTTTGGGTAACTCGCTTTCTCTGCAGAGACCCCTCCTTTTTCATGTTCCTCCCTCTCTAGCAGCCTCTTGCCTTTACTCCACCCTTTCACCCACCTGGTGGACATGCACCTGTCTTCTAAAACTCAGTTTAAGTATTAGTTCCTTTTTGGAATCCTTTTCCATCCTTCAGGTATATTAATTCTGCCATGCTTTGTGTCCCAGTGTGCCCTCTGCACCATTCTGTCCTCTCCACTTTGAAGACAGCCTCTTGAATGTAGATGCAATGTTCCCAGTGCCTTCTATGGGAGCTTTTCACTTTTTTGGTGCTATGAAACCCTTTGGCAGTCTGGTGAAGCCCTGAATCCCTTTTCCACATAGCTTTCAATGCACAAAATAAAATACATTAGATTACAAAGGATATGAATTATATTGACATAAGTATTCAAATATTTTCCAAAAAGTCTCTTCAGTCTTATGGGTGATAATGGCTCCCTGCTGTTGTCAGACACAGAAAGCTTCACCATCCCTTGTAAGTTTCTTTTAGTACTGTCTACGCTCTTGTAAATAATTCCTTTCTCAAATACCTCCATTTAAGTGTGCTAGCTCTTCCTCCATCCACCCTCACCTTGATGAATCCAGAGCATAGCCCTCTCATGGGGTTTTAATTTTACCCATTGCTGCAGATCTATCCGTGCATCAGACACACTTATACACAGTTGAATCCCAGTGTAGATTCCCTGATACTCATCCCTGACATCCCTCCAGAAAGATCATTTTACTGTACATTTGACCACTTTCCTGTCTGCTTTGACATCTCATTTATTCATTCATTTGTTCAACAAATGGTCCACATTTTGGCATACCTTTAAGCTGCCTTTGCTATTTTTAAAACTGTGAGGCAGCATACAGATTGTGGAATTTGGAGAAAGGCAGACATTTTTGCCACTTACTAAGAGGAAGCTCAGGCAAGTTAGTTAGCCTGCCCTGACCTTGGTTTCCTTAATTCTTAAGGATGGCAGTTCTGAGTATTAAATGGGCTAAGGAGGCCGGGCATGGTGGCTCACGCCTGTAATCCCAGCACTTTGGGAGGCTGAGGTGGGTGGATCATGAGGTCAAGAGATCGAGGCCATCTTTGGCCAACATGGTGAAATCCCACCTCTACTAAAAATACAAAAAAGCCGGGTGTGATGGTGGAGACCTGTAGTCCCAGCTACTCGGGAGGCTGAGGCAGGAGAATCACTTGAACCAGGAGGCGGAGGTTGCAGTGAGCCAAGATCACGCCACTGCTCTCCAGCCTGGGCACAGAGCAAGACTCTGTCTCAAAAATAGTATAGAATAGAATAGAATAGAATAGAATAGAATAGAATAGAATAGAATAGAATAGCTAAGGTATGGAAAGTGCCAAGAGCTATGCCTGGCCCATAGCAGATGTCCTAGATCAGAGTTCTAAGGAAAATGACTTTAAGGCAGATATCTGTGTAAATAAGTTACTGCAGGCCGGGCGCGGTGGTTCATGCCTGTAATCCCAGCACTTTGGGAGACCAAGGAGGGCAGATCATGAGGTCAAGAGATTGAGACTATCCTGGCCAACATGGTGAGACCCTGTCTCTACTAAAAATACAAAAAGTAGCTGGGCATGGTGGCGTGTGCCTGTAATCCCATCTACTCAGGAGACTGAGGAAGGAGAATCACTTGAACCTGGGAGGTGGAGGTTGCAGTGAGCCAAGGTTGCGCCACAAAAAAGAAGTTACTACAAAGTGTTCCCAGGATCAACACACATGGTTGAATGAGGATAACAGGACTAAGAAGAGGACTGGGTTACAACAAAAGCCTCAACCAACCCCAAGACAGCTCTGAAGCTGGGACAGCCCTTTTAAGTTGTCCCACTTTGACGCAGGGTGCTTTCCCTTTTACCCACCGGTCATGGAGAAGACTGTTCCCAAGAAAAGAGGATAACTTCGGGGATGAGTGCTCAGAGAGACACAAGGCTGAGAGGTGTTAGCTGCCAACAGTCCCAGCCACCGGGGGACACACCACAGCATCTTCAACACTGAATATTTGTTAAATAACTGGACGGCCATCACCATCTCCTTCACCTTGCATCCCTTAAGGTGTGTAAGGACACAACCACTCTGAAAAACATCGATACACACAGGAATAACCAGGTAAAATGGTTTTGAGCAATGATTTATCAAAATTCATTTGAAGGCTGGAGTTGAAAGCTGAAAGCATTTGAAGAGAGGTTTCAGATCATGCTTCTTTGGGAAGGGTGAGGCGAGATGAAAAGGGAGATGTAGGACGATGTTAGAGCTGGAAGAATTCCAAGCTTGACTTTATTCTATATATGATTTCTCTAAAGGTTTGTCTTCAAAAGAACACCCTCAGAGTACACATATGTTTCCTAAGAGGGAAGGAAAGCTCCTCACCTTTTTTCAGGCTGTGTCTATTGAGGGGGATGCTAACAGGCCTGGACAACTTGGGCTGTGTTAGCAGCAGGCTTTCTGCCCCTGTTGGTTAATCGGCACACCATGGTGCAAGCGAGGCAGCAGGCTGCCACAAGGGCAGGGCTGGGAAAGTTAAGTATGGCATATGCAGGAGGCTTGGACAGAAGCGCTTACAATGTTCATTGCTAACAGGGTCCTCTGCTTCAAATCCCTACTGCTCAGGGAGAACAAAAGAATTCATGGAGACTCAAGGCCCTTTCTGGAGTCTTGCACGTAAGCAATAGTCATTCTTCATGGCTATAAGGCAGGATGGAGCCCTCAAGGCATCCTTCCTAATTCCGGGCATCCTTGGATTGCTGCAGACAAGCTTTCCATTCAGGATGGAAGGAGACCCGTGGGAAGCAGCACCTGCCCAGGGAGGGGAAGTGCTGGAGGAAGTTCCAAGCCGAGAACACAGGTTTACAGCTGGTTTATTATATATGTACTCTCTGTTCTCTTTCCAAACAAACAGCAGGATTGGGAATGACAATTCACCTCAAGGATTTTAAAAGAAAAGTGATGGAAATAAAGGGTGGTTAATTCACCTAAAACTCCAAACACAATCTGTGTTTTGGATCCACGTTATTTTGCCGGTAGGCTTTTTTTTTTTTTTTTTTTTTTTGGATTTTTCTCATTCAGTGGCACCCTTTCCCTCTTTCTTTTCACAAAAATTCTGCCCATTTTTTCTAAGGCCCGGCTAAAAGTTTCACCACTAAACTTATTCCAACGTTTTCCAACTTCCCTTGACTACACATGCCTTTCTTGTGTAAAATCTTTCATTATATTAGGGTCATGGAATGATCAGAATCATCATTACTAACATAGCTGACATTTATTAAGTGCTAATTATGTGCCTACACTGTGCTAAATGCTTTACATGGATTATCTTATTTAATGCTCAAAACAGGTCTATGAGTGAAGTCACTTTGTTAGCACCATATTCCATGTAAAGAAACAATCATTGCCCCAGTTCTTTTCCCTGTCTGTATCCTCCCCTTGGCCACAGGGGTTCTTCCCAGTGGATGTAATGCATGCTTCCCTGCTCATTGTCTCAAGTCTCAGCGTGTGAGTTGCTTCGGTCAATGGGATATTCATAGCCATATGTCAGACAAACCTTGACATGGATTTGCACAGGGAGTTTTTCTCTAGTGCTTCCACCATTGCCATAAGAATATGCTCCAGTCAGACTGCAGATCCAATGGGGATAACAGACATAGAAAGCAGACCTGAGCCCAGCTGCCAGCCTAGAACCCAGGCCAGCTAGATCTGCAACTTGAAGCCTAGCTGCTCAACTGACTAGCTGCCTCTTGTGTAGTCACATGAGCAAGAATAAATAATAGTCATTTTAAGTCACTGAGTTTTGAGGTGGTTTGTTACTCAGTGATAGTTTACCGATACAGGAACCCACCAAGAGGTTGTTACTTGTCCAGGGTCTCACAAGTAGTGGTGATAAGAAGATTCTAGCACAGACTGGTTCCAGTTCAGCTCCCGCTTTCTCAGTAACCATGGCTCCCACTTTCACCACCACCACTACCATTATCGTATTCTTCCTTTTCCTCCTCCTCCTCCTGTTTCTTCTCCTCCTCCTCTTCTCCTTCTTCACCTTCATCCACATCCATTTATTGAATGCTTCCTATGTGCCAGGCATCCAAAGAAGTACCATTCATGCATTATCTTATATATCAACAACTCTTTAATGTAAGTACTATTACTGACCACATTATACAAGAAACTATGACACAGCTTGTAAGGGACAGAGCATGGGTGCATCTCAGATCTGCCTCATCTCAAAGTTTTCATAACTTCCATGTTCTACTTTAATATACTGCTACCTTTTGAGAGAAATCATAGCCATTACTAGAGAAAAATATTGATCACTTATGCCTCTTTATACCCCAACTTTTTCAGGAAGCCACCTCAAACCGCCCAATGGTTGCTTTTGAAAGTTTTTGTCTTGCTTTTGAACATTTTTAAGAATATTAAGGCTGGGCGCAGTGGCTCATGCCTATAATCCCAGCACTTTGGGAGGCTGAGGCGGGCAGATCACAAGGTCAAGCGATCAAGACCATCCTGGCTAACATAGTGAAACCCTGTCTCTATTAAAATACAAAAAATTAGCCGGGCGTGGTGGTGGGCGCCTGTAGTCCCAGCTACTTGGGAGGCTGAGGCAGGAGAATGGCGTAAACCTGGGAGGCGGAGCTTGCAGTGAGCAGAGATTGCACCACTGCACTCCAGTCTGGGTGACAGAGTGAGACTTCGTCTCAAAAAAATAAAAAAATAAAAAAAATAAATAAATCGTTAAAAAGAAAGAAAGATAGATAGATAGATAGGTAGATAGATAGATAGACAGATAGATAGACAGATAGATAGATAGATAAAATTCAGTTTTCAGGCATCTGGAAGATCTGCTTTAAACTATGATTTGAGAAATAAGGACACTTGGGCTTAGAGAAATGAATTTATATGCAGCAAACAGTAGAATATCCAAGGCCATACCCTGAATGCTCAACTTCAGCCTTCTGCTGGTAGGAAGACAGACCCCAGCCCATCTGTGTAGAGCAGAAATGGCAATCTGATGTCTCATTACTTAAATAGAGTTTTGTTTTAACCTTACTTTAGCCTTCACATCCAGAGGTGTCTGAGGGCAGGCCAGCTTCATGGGTGTGCAACCTGAACAGTGACATAAGGTTCTGCACTTAGAAGATTCCCACACTTGGTTTAATGCTCTACTGCCACCATCTTTAAATTCTTAATTATTTTAAAATAAAAGGGCTGCTCTTTTATTTTGCACTGAGCCTCACAAACTGCATAACCAGTCTTGGAGAGGTATGTGATGCTTTAATTCCATAGATTTTGGGGGACTCTTCAATATGCAGTGAGTTGCTTCTCAATTTTGTACTTTGCTAACTATCATCTACAAGGGCACAGGCCCAAGGAGCAGAATGTTAAGAACAGGATGCTAAGCACCATCATAGTCCAACAATCCAGTGGTATCTCCATGCAAATATAGCCTCACTAGCTCTGAGCTGAGGGTGAGACTAAAAACAGAAGTGGTGGAAAGTTGAAGAAGCAATGTGCTCCCCCACCCCCACCTCAGGGGATCTCATTTCCCTTCCTTTGGACAATATCATGCCCTTAAAAAATAGAAGTGTGTGGACTTCAAAATGCTGGCAGCCAGATTTCAGCCACTGGTTGAAAGTGACTCTTTTTCATTTGAATATTCCCTTCTTCCATGCCCACAGGAGGCTTCACTAAGTCTTTTTGCCATGAAGTCATTCCAAATTATCACCATCCTTGAAACATCTTACCTTCATAAGAAGTCACTTTGAATGAATAGCACTATTTTGACCCTGAGAATAACACAGAATGATCTTGCAGCTATTTTAATAAAAATAAATCATGAAGTATCTCCTTCCATTCTCCCTACCTTCATAAGTAACATAGTTAATACAGAGCCTTATAATAAAATATATCAGTGTCATGTAAAATCCATATCAAATATCAACCTTAATATCACAGTGGTATGAGTCAGCTTATTTCTCCTCCTATCCCAACCTTGTTCTTATATGTAAAACTTTTTAAAAAGTTTAGATCAATAGAACTACATGGTGGCTGTGAAAAAAAGTGATTTACCCCATGAGATAGGAAAGACTAAAACCTCCATAAAGGCAAACTAATAGGAAACCATAAATGAATTGTGTTGCCACATAGAGTCATCTGAAAAAGTTTTATTAAAAATACCTCCAAAGTATATTACATTTTATATTATGCCAGGTGGAGCTAGGATGAGGGAGTGAGTTTATAGAGGAACTGTTGAACACAATTTTATTAGAATGGTTGTTCCCTTGATTATAATAAGGAGAGAAATAAGACTTATTAGTTTGGTTATTTGAAACATGTACACGTACACTTTCTCACACAACTCTAGTTCTGGGCAGGGTAAGAGTTTCCTTCTTCAGCTGAGAGTGAGCTTGAAAATGTTTTATTACTATTACAGGAAACGCTGTGTAAGTATCGTCTTTTATAAAATGCTCCCATTGTTAAGACACATTCTTGGTTTTATTTTCTGCTATGATGATGGTAAATTCTGATTAAACATAGGGGATTGTTTACAACACGGGGAAAGACCAGCACGCAGCCCTAAGCGATTTAAAGTCAGAAGTAGATAAGATGTTTTAGAATGTCAAGGTAATTTGCCAAATAAAACATGGGGAGAGGTAGAAGAAAAAAGGCATATTCTTTTATGTTTCATTCCTTAAGGGGGACATCTAAAACATGTATCGATTTAACATGGCTCGGAAATTAAAGTTATGATATCAATAACATATACCTAACCACATGTCAGAATGAAGGAAGATTGTATCTTGGAATACAGGAGTCTTCCTTGTGCAAATCCCATTAGGACCAATAGGGAGTTATTCATGCATCCAAATCCCTCCCGTCCTTCCCCTCCCCACCCCCAGACACAGACACCCTTGTTCTGAATGATCCGTGTATTTATCTATTTCACATAAATCAAGAATTTAATTTAAAAAAATCCACAAACATGGCTATTTGAGAAATGAATCATGAGAGCTGTATGTATAAATCACATAGACCTTAAAAGCATTTATGATATAGCCCCTTTCATATAAACTGACCAAATGTTTTGGAGAGCTAAATCATAGACAAAAAGGAAAATGTAGTAAATAAAATAGAAAATCAATGGTTAACCAAACTAATGAACAAAATGTCTAGATGTCACTCATCTTTGAATGGCTTCCTTAGAAATTTTAACAGGCACAGGATTTGCAAGAAATTATTACTTTTGGTAAAGCAACTGAACATGTTTATAGTCAAAGATTTCTTTAAGAAATATTGCCAAAAATCTTTTATAAGAAAAAAAGGACAATGGATTTAGAAGAATACATTAGAAATAAAAAGAGTCAGTGGGTGACAAAAATATTCATTTGTTGTTACTGGTATGTTGTACAGAATATTTGTTTATGATTTTACTAAGTCTAAATCTTCCTTTCTAAAAATGTTATTTTTCTCTGAGTAATTATTTTAATTATTTTGTTCTTTTTGCCAAAAAATTGCAGTATAAAAATATTTTCACTTATTTACCATAGGTTTCAATCATAATGCTTAGTTTTCTAGCCTTCTAAATTACTAGTGATCTGCATACCTTGTTGGATTATCAAAGATTTTTTATTCCACTAGATGAGAAGAACAGTAAATGATAGTGTTTTCCATATTTTTCTCTTCAGTAATACATGTGCATGTTTATTTTGTATTTCCTCTCTGATTCTTTTATTGCCTAAAGCATTTAGCCATTTCTGAACTAATTATCTTTCTAGGTTTATCTATTTATTTATTATCTCTCTTACTAGACTAAGTTTCCTGAGCACAGATACTTTGTCTTTTATTGCTTTAGTGTTTAATATCATTTCCAGCACCATATATGCTCTCTCTACATATATATCGGCTAGAAGACCAGTTGAATGTGTAGAATGAATTGATATTTGGGTAGCCGATAAAACTGATCGAGGTCCATATTTTTGGATGCACCTAGTTTAGCAAGCAGAAGATGTGTTTCCTAATGTGGCCTGGGCACAGTCTTCAGCCATTCACCTTTTTCAGGAATTGATTCAGTCTCTGCCCCTCCCCGAAGAGCCACATCCAGTGATTAATCAACATGGAAGTAACTAACTCGGGACAACTTTGAAGGGATATTTCAGCTTTAGATCCCCCTGTGAGTTTGGCCAAAGATGCCAAGGGGCCTGTATCACAACTCAACTTCTCCATGTGCCCATAATAAACATCCTTCATGCTAAACCAGTGAGGCTAATCTCCAAAAATGGGGGAAAAAAAAAAAAAAAAAAAAAAAAAAAAGCAGAAACTCAGGCACCAAAGTGACTCACGGTACTTCTTTCAATCATTGATTCAAGTGGTCTCAGCCAGTTATAAGGACAAAACAAGCATTAGGAGAGATGCAACACAGTTGTCAATTTCAGGAAGGAGATGGTACGTCTGGATTATAGGTAGATAGGGTGTGCTCTGAGGCTCAAGGCTGCCAGGTCTGAGGAGCCTTTAGTTCTCCAAAGTTTTAGGTCAGAAAGTATGGCCGTTGGAGCAAATAACCTGTCTGCCTCACGCTGCCTGGTTGAGAGAACTTGTTGGAAGACCTCTGCTTGGAAACAAGCACCTACATCTGGCCTCATCAGAGAAAGAGGGGCCTCCTGCGAGGGTCTTTTCAAATGCTGCACCTGCCCTGGTATGTCCTCAGGCTCTCCTTCTAGTTCCCAGGGCCTCAGTTTACCCACCTCTACATATTTCGTACATTACTTCAAAGAGGTGCTGGGAGACTTAATTAATGTTTGTCAAGCACATCTCATATGAAAGGAATCGTATGCAGTAAGTTCAAAGTAGTCTTGGCCCTGCTGTTTCTTTCATGTGCGCTTAGAAGATTTTTCAACCTTGATAAGAAGAAAAAAATAAATAAATCCCCACTTGCCGAAGTGCTTGGATTTGGGTTGTCACATTACGATGCTGTCAGCATTTTCTTTGAATTTCACAGGAAAAATGAATAAAAATCAGTCAAACCATTGCTTCCATAATCACATCGTCATTCTCTAGGTGGTCAAGCAATTCATTCTCCTGCTTCTGTTCTTTCTTCTGCTCTTGCTCTTTAAAGCCTCTGGCTGAAACTTCATTCAGGTCCTTATCACTTTCTCAAATATGGCAAATTTAAAGTCAGGCAAACCCCATCATGATAAGAGTGCCTTTCCTCAAATATACGGGTTTTTTATTTTGTTTGTGTCCACCCCATGCTCAGGTCCCATGTGTGATTTCCATGCCTTCAGACTAAAATTCAATAGTTTAGGAAGTTATTCTTAATATGGTCCCTGTCTACACATCCAATCTCATTTCCCACCACCATCCCTTTCAACACAAACACAGCTTTGCCTTTAGTTCTCCCAAGTTTTAAGTGTAGGCTGCAGGCATAATACCTCAGTGCTCTTCATCATCTAAATCTCAGCTTTCACTTTCTTCTTCAAGACTTATCCTCCTCCTAACCCAATATATACCCCAACTTTCCTAACCTATGCATACCTCCACTATATCTAGAGTGTCAAATAATCATGTTTGTATCTAATTTACCACTGGTCTGCAGATTCCCTAAGGAAAAGGGTGATATCTTTCATCTTTGTATCCGCAGTGTTCCCAGGATGCTAGAGATATTCAATACATATTTGTTGAATAAATATCCATGAGTAAGCAAGGAGATGATGATGAGGCATTTTTAAAACCAATGGATTTCAGAAGCAACCTCTTTTCTAACCAAAAACAAGCAAACAAAGCAAGGGACCTGTTGGTTTGTACATGAATGGACAATTCCACAAGAGTTGGATAGAACAGGATGGAACATCTGATGATCATTTTATATTTATTTATTTATTTATTTATTTATTTATTTTTTGAGACAGAGTCTTGCTCCATCGCCCAGGCTGGAGTGAAGTGGCACCACAACCTCCACCTCCCAGGTTCAAGCAATTTTCCTGCCTCAGCCTCCCGAGTAGCTGGGACTACAGGCATGCACCGCCACACCAGGCTAATTTTTGTATTTTTAGTAGAGATGGGGTTTCACCAGGTTGGCCAGGATGGTCTTGATATCCTGACCTGGTGATCCAGCCACCTCAGCCTTCCAAAGTGCTGGGATTACAGGTATGAGTCCCTCACCCAGCCCTGATGATTATTTTAGTTGGAAAGTTTCTAAGGCAAAAGTTCTGGAAAAATGTCACCATATTTCATTTGCAATTCACGAGGATGACAGGCAGGGCAATCAGCTAGTCAGATGGAGAAGGAAAAAACAACTGGTTAATATTAATCTGCAACTAAATTCAGTGTGGGGCCAATAGCAGGAGAAATGAGAGACAGAACCTAAATGATAGCTGTGCTGTAGGTCTAGGGTTTTGAAACCTGGCTATCATTGGAATTCTCTGGGAAGCAGTTGAAAACACAGATCCCTGGGCTCCATTTGTGACCTAATGAACTGGAAACTCTGGGGTGGAAAGGAAAGGGCTAGACAAGGGATCTGTATTATCAAAAGGGCTTCCATTTGATTCTGAAAATGAACAAATTTGCAGAACAGACCTATGATTCATTCACTTATTCATTCAAAAATGTATTCAATCACTGGTTTTTTATCCACATATTCATTTTTTCAATGAATGTTGATGATAAAGAGAAGAGAAAGAGGCTGGGCACAGTGGCTCACACCTGTAATCCCAGCATTTTGGGAGGCCAAGGTGGGCAGATTGCCTGAGCTCAGGAGTTCAAGACCAGCCTGGGCAACACGGTGAAACCCTGTCCCTACTAAAATACAAAAAATTAGCTGGGTGTGGCAGTGTGCACCTGTAATCTCAGCTACTAGGGAGGCTGAGACAAGAATTGCTGGAATCCAGGAGGTGGAGGTTGCAGTGAGCTGAGATCATGCCACTGCACTCCAGCCAGGGTGACCTCCAGAAAAAAAAAAAAAAAAAAAGAAGAAAAAGAAAAAACGGAGACCAGAAAGAAGGAACCTAAAAGAAGAGAAGAACAGCTCCTTTGTCTTTGTTCCTGGTATTTTGTTTCTTTCCAGGTTTTTTCCTCAAGTAGCTTCTGATTTTCATTATTATTTTATGAAACTCCATTTTGTAAGGCCGAAATGCTCCAAAATCACAAACTCCTCTTTATTTTTCCAGGATTACCTTCCCTAAAGAGTAGTCCGAAGGTTAATGCACCTTCCCCCAGTGTCAAAATCCACCAAAGAAAAGTATTAACAAACTTATGGAAACCTATGGACAATTATATTCCCCTCTGTCCTTTCTGCCCTTCCTTTCCTTGACCCAGGCTGACATTCAGATTCTGCATCCAGAGTGGCCTGAGGGAGGAGGAGGGTTATTACTCCTGGCAGAGAAAGCCTTAAATTACAGTGAATAAATGAATACTTAGCAGGCTGGTCCTGAGAGGGTGCCAGCTCTTGCTTTAATCATTTAGATAGAAAATGATATGGATTGTAAAATTCATGGAAGGTTCAACCTAAAGGGAGGGAACCTGGAGCAAGGAGGAAGAGGACTTTTCAAATAATTAAGAGAATCTAATAGAGTAATGTTCAGTTAACAAGACCTGTAGCAGGTATGGCTTCCACTTCTGACCCTTCATGAGGGTTTTCTTCTTCCTGCCAAGAAGCCAGTGCTCCAATCCACATGGTATTCCAATACACTTTTATTATGCAGTGGAGCACCTAAAATCTTGCTATCTAGTTTAAAACCTGCCAAGGAGAGTGGAGGGAAGCACCAGAGGGAGGAACTATGGAATCATAAACTTGTACTATGGGAGACACCCTAGTGAACATCAATCCCCTCACCACACTTCGCTGTTTAGTTTCTGGCTCCCTTTCAAATAAGGAAGGTACAATACAGTGATTATTTTTTAATGGGTAATAGTAATAATCCTTCTACTTAAATAGGATTTTCCACGTGAGGAAGCTTTGGGCTTAATCAATAGGATTCACTCTATTTGCTGAAGGCTTAGAGGCCAGCAAAAGTTCAGCAACCTTCTTCAATTCACATGGTCAGTTGAGAATGGTCCATTTGCAAAACTTAAACATCAAGACAATCCAATTCAGTGCAGGGTGCTGCCTGCTCTGCTGCCATATGAGGCATTCATGTGAGAAAACACAAGCAGCCAAAACTCATCCCTAATCTTTGGGACTTGGAGATTTCATTTACCTTAAGTCTTTTGGTGTTGAGTTATCTTGGCAACCTGGAGCATCCAAGCATGCAGTATCTACATCAAGGAACAGCTTATAAAATTCATCCAAAAGGACTCCCAACATTCTGGGGGCATCAAATAGCTCACAGACAACATTTTGCAAGGAAATGAGTCAGCACTAGGTAGATTCCATTTTTCAGATAGAGTGCTAGCTTCCTGTCCTACCATCTCCAGTCCTGGGAGGAGAGCCTCAATGGAGAGAGGACGATTGAAGATTTTCTGGGCATGGTGAGCGTGGGTTTCCTTTGAGCCCTCGGTGTTTATGAAAACAATAAGGAATATTAGATAATATCAAAACATGTTCAAGATGACTTTGCTTTAGGCAAAAACCATGCATTTCTAAAGTTAGCCATGAGCCTCCTAAAAGTTCCTCTTTGTGATCACTAGCCCAAGCTGACTAACCCCAATACATTTGGCAACAAATGATGAGTTTACATTGACATTCTCAGCACCAAATTCTTTAATCTTCAGCTTTGTAACTTAATAGATATACTGTGAGTCCTATAAATGAAGGAATGCAAGAAAGAACCAGGTCTATGTGGCATCTGTGATGCACCAGCTCTACAAGAGGGGCTCTTCCAGTAAATAAGATTCAAATTTACCAACATCCTTTAAAGTAGTTAGCTCAGTGGTTATGACATGGGCTGTGGAATGAGTCTGTTCTGATTTGTTCCCGGATTCTCCACCCATGGCTGGGTGACCTAATTTAACCCCACTGTGCCTCAGTTTTCCAGTCTGTAAAGTGTAGATAAGAAGACCTACTAGTTCAAATATCAAGTCTTAGGCCTGCAAATGAACAACTTTTTAGTAAACTTTTAGAGCAGCTTTCTGAAGCAATCAGAGAGGAGAGGGAACGATACACAACTCAAGTCAGTTGGATTTTGCCAAAATCAGTTCCTCGTCCCTGTCAACCACCTGGCTTCACGGTCATTCCATGTCCTCTGTTTTCCCATGGAAATAATCAGAGTTATAGCTACATTGTGCCTCACTGCCCCTGGCTGTGAGCCTTCCTGGGGAGCTCAAGACAGGCTTTATAAGTCCTTTGCCTCGTCATGAAAGAGTACCCTGACTACACACTCAGCCCAGTCTGGCATGAGCACCCACTTCCAGTCTAGACGGCAGCCTAAGAGAGGGGCTAATGCTAGGTTGCACCAGACTGAGCCTCGCATTTGTCATGGCTCTGCCCACGGTGATTCCTTTGATCTTGATCCTAGCAAACCACAGTCATCGACAAAGGTAGAATGGATTTCTGCTTCTGCAAAGCTTTGATGGAAACTCCCTTGATTTCCCATTCCCTCCCCAGCTCCTTTCTGTTCCTTTAGATTTACCTCCAACATTTAGCCCTAAATCCAGCTGTAAATCCAGCCTGAGAGAGCCCATCAAGTCAGCATGATTCATGTGCCATCCTGTTTGGATATCTGGGGCCATAACTGACCCATTTGGGAAAGTACACCGTCATTTTTACTTCACCAGGCATCCTAATCACAGATTCCAGGCTCAGCATTCTTTGTTTAATTTTCTCTGAGAATTGGCTGGACTGTGATCTGATCCTCAGAGAACAGCAATCATTTCTAAAAGGTAGATTTTTAGAAAAGTTTGCAATTACAAACAACGAAAAAAAATATGCAGGCTTTCCGCGGTTATGCTGAAGGAATGTGCGGGGCATCCATGCCCCTGTCATCTCAAGGCTCTCTTCTAAAATCAGGACCTGTTTCCAGGGCTCTTTGCAGCAGTGTTTCCCTTTCATTTCTTGTGTGAAGAAAGGAGGTAACTTGAGAAAGCAACTTTCAAGAAACTTGAAATAAGTTTACTTGTTTCCCAGGCTTCAGGTTAGGGTTGACGGCTCCACAAAGTAAGTGCGGCCAGATTCATGAAACTCATAACATTTTGGAGGTGATGTCTAACTGACCCTCTCATTCTACAAATGAGAGCACTGAAACCTTGGAAAAGCAAAAGCTTGCTGGAGGCCTAAGTGATTTCGCAAACAGAGTTCGTCTGGAACTTAGTACTTTTAATTCTTAAGCCAGTTCCTATGCCCTAAGCCAATGGGTCAATCCAGTGGGCAGTGGTCCTCAAGTTAGGCCAGGCCTGAGCTGCTGATAACCCTCTTTATCCCAGTCCTGTGAAACATCAATTTCAGTTAATGCCAATAGCTTCAGTGTCCGTTTTTCAAAGCCCTGTCTCCAGGAAATTAGCCTAGATGCAGAGCACAGAGAAATAAAATAATTTACATAGTTTACTAACTCTAAAACTCAGAACTGAGAAGAGAAAGGGCCACTTTTTCCATATGCAGACTTCAACCTTCTCAAGACCCAAATGATGGCTAAGTATACACATTTGAATCTCTCTCCTTGCACACACACCATGAAGACCACTTTGACTTCCCTCTTTCCCAAAGAAAAGAATGGATATGCTGGGAGTGTTTGGTAGCCTGCTATCAGAAGAAAATAGAGACATCATCATTTTCCCTTTTTGGCATTTGTTTTTTCCTGCCAGTAAAAGAGAGATAAACTTGCTTAGGGATCAAAATATTAGCTGGAGAAAGAATTTACAGGGGTGCTGGCAGCTGGCCGTCTGTGGAGGGAAAAAGGCTGTGGGGTGTGGACCGCCAGTCTCGGAAAAGTGCACTGCAGAGCAGGGTGCAGGAAAGCCCAGCAAAGCAGGATTTGACAGGTGCCTGGCTCAGGCTCCCACTGGCCAGGCAATCGTCAGCTCTGTTCTGCTTGGCTCTCTTAAGCAACAAGTTGAGAGCCAGCTGCTTTCTGCACTTGGCTCTAAAATCAGCAGGTCTCTCTGCTCTGTTCAGCGGAGGCATCCCCAGCAGGGAGTTAGTCAGGGTACTGGCTAGAGCCTTCATGCCTCAGAGTAAAGGCGTATGAAGGAGGTAATTATGCAGCTGGAAATGGGCAGGCCCTTAGGGCAAAAGAGAAAGAAAGGAAGGTGATCTTCTCACTTACTTAATGCTTAAAAGAAAAAAAAAATACCCTATGCCTGTCAAAGAGAAGCATCCTAGTATTAGTGGTGCTATGATCAGAGATCCCCTCTTCCATACCCATTGTGTGGTTACTAAATCAACACAGGAAGCCTGTCCACAGGACTTCAATGTCAACATTGCCCGCCCCTACCTGACCACCAATTTTGCATTGATTAGCTTCCATGATTCCCTGTCAGGTAATTTAGTTGTTTAGTTGCTGGTTAGTTGTTTCTACTTTCCTGAACATTCTTCTCAGAATTGTTCCCGATGTTTATACTCTGGGGCTACTGACCACCCTTTCCTTTCCCCAACTCTTCCACTGTCATCAATTCCTCCAGAGGTCAGCGTTACTGCGGGCAGAAAGAAAAATGGCTGACCCTTGCCCTGGACTTGCCTCTCACACACTGAACACCCTTCGTCAAAAAACCATAATCCAAACTGCGATGTTGGTGCCTGTAAGAGGGCTAGTCCTGCTCCCTTCAGAGAGCCCAGTTTGGAGATTTCTAATGTTAAAGTTACCTGCCAATTAGAATGGCCACATTGCAAAATCCATATGTATTTTACACAGGACAGTCACTTCAGATCTTCATTCACTCGAGGGCCTGTAGTCTTGTCTGTAAAAAGGTGTCACAATAAATGAACTCATTAAAGTACCACTCGTTTTTCTGATTTCTTGCAAGGTTAGCAATTAGAAATCTTTTTCCTTAGCTTCAGAAAGCATTCTTTAAAGAAAAGCTTGCTTGGAAGAGATAAACTACAGCTGCTCTGGTTGAGGACGAAGTAGTGGGGTATTCTGTGCTCTAGCCCTTAGTCCCATGAAGCATGGTTTGGGAAACTAATTTGTCCTAGGGTCTCCCTTTTTTGAACATTTCTTCCTTTCATGCTTGCCTCTTTGGATTATTCGTTTATTTCATAAAACTTCAGGCTATTTATGACGTCTTTTAAAATTGCATCAAACAACTTTACTTTCTCCTCAAATTATATTACGATTATCTGTTGCTCCTCAATGCAAAACAGTCATTTCCCATCAAGTTCCTCTTGTTTCCACTCAATGCTTTCTTTCCAACTCACCAGCCTTTCCTAGCTGCCATTCTTTCTCTTTCCAATTTGACACTCTTTTCATCCAACTTGGTCTGGCTTCCAAATCACCCTTTCTTAGTACTTTCATCCTACAACAACATTTAATTTAGTATTTTGTGGTTGAAATGATCCAGAGAGGATCAGAGAATTGGAATGACTTGCCCAAGATCACACCACTAATATGGCAGAGAAAAGACAGAACTCAAGCTTTTGAAACAGCTTGATTCCCCTTTCTTCCTCTTTTCTTCCTCTACTGGCTCTTTAGTTCTCACTCTGGTCCACATGCGTATAGACCCAGTGAATGGTTTCTATGGATATCCTGACTGCCCCTATAAAATAAGTGGGTTGCATTAGCAATCTCCAATGTCATCTTTCAGCTTCATCTTTCTACGAAGAATGGGAGTGGTTAAGATCATTGACACTGATCAAACTATTCAGGCTTTATTCTAGCAGAGGTAAAACTATTTGGACAATTCTCAAGTATACAGGTAACTTTCTATTAAACGGTTTCCTCTCACACATACTTTAGTCTCCAGCCCGAGCCAAAACCCAGGCATGCAGAAGTGGCAAACTGCTTAGAGGAAGACCTTCCAAAGATCTCAGAAATTTCAAGAAAGGCTTTTGTGGTATTTCTGGCCCAGCCAGAATCAGGAAGTACCTGATCGCTCACAAGGAAACTAGTTTTTGCACAATTTCCAACATCTCTCCCTGCAACCCCCACTTCGCCCTAAAGCCTTTCTTGAGCCACACATTCCTGCCCCTTCCCCAAACACAGGTTTCTGCAGAGTCAAAACTTTTGATAGTTCAGATAAGGTTCAAATGAGCTGCTGAACTCTTGGAGGCTGGAAATGAACCTAGCATTTTGTTCCTTGCTCATCCCCAGTAATGAGTATACCAGGCTGGCTGTGTCAAGGTGGTTTGGGTCACATAGTGAAAATCAACATAATTGAAAGCATTAATCAACAAACAATTACATGTAATGGTACAGAATGACTACTTATGAGGCTTTACATGATTCTGACCAAATCTGTCTATGGTAATAACAGGAGGCACACAACTGTACCAGAGTTTTTTTTTCCCCAAGAAATAAATGCTGAGGATTTGGTTCAAAAAAAAAAAAAAAAAAAAAAGAAAGATGCTTTCAAAGGTAGAGATGAGGAGAACAAGATTTGTGTTATAAAGCCAATGAACTTCAAATTGTCCTCCAAATGTAAAGTATATTCTACTTATTTTACTGGGTAGAGTGGGAAAAAAGCTTTAACACATTTCAAGTGGATGTTGCTTTGAGTTTTTCTTTAAGGTGCTTACTTTAGACGACAGATTTCATTATCCTTTAGTTGCTTTCAATCATTAGAACTTTGGAGCTGATTTTGAAATACTTATTTCTTGCATGAACTTGGGGAAGTAGGGGAAGCAATTAGATCTTGTGATTTTTAAGGCTGCACTGAGGATAAGGTAAGAAAATATCATAAATTTTATTTCATGCTTTCTTGCCAATTGACAGAAATGTGCAGTCCATATGAATTCATATAACAAGGGTGGAATGTTGGAAAAACCAATAAAGATTTTGTGGTCTGACCTATAATACATGTAGTTTGATTTAGAGTCTGTTTTTCACAACATGGCAAAATGAATCATAAAATAATGGGCCCTGAAACTCCTGCACTTTTTAACAATAGCCTGGGGACAGTTTACTGTGTAATGAATTGTAATTAACCCACCTTCAAAATCTTTTATGAGTATTTTGCCAATTAGCTTCGCATGCTTGCTAATGACTCATGGCTAGTGCATGTCTTTACAGAACCGGGTTTTACAGCGCACATCGCCCTGTTAACTCAGCACAAGTGTGCAACGCGGGAAGGATGACACAGGTAGGTTGGAACACCCTCAACAGCATCCCTGCTTTGCCAACCCAGTGGACTCGGCCATCATCCTCCAAGCCTAAGATAATCATAATGCCTTGTGGTGTCAGAGAACTTTGGTTTCTGATGGATTGCAAGGAATGCTTCTCTCCCTGCAGACACATCTGTTGTTACTTAGCACTAACATATATAATGCTACTAATTGTGGAGCCATCTTTGTTTTCTTTACTTAGCACTCTGGTTAGCATTATTTTATCTTCATGGTTCATGGATTTCTGCCACTGACAACATAAGTCCACTCTAGAGAAAATAAAACAACTACCAAGCTGTCTCCTTACATTGCTTTGCTTTGAAATTAGAGGGATCGTGTACAGCCAAGCATGCTTCCTAGCCTTCTAGCTCTGATCTTCCTATGTCAAGAGTTGGCTTTTCCTTAAAAACCTAGTGCTTCCACTGGCCCGTGGACTGACTAAAGGGACTGCAGAAAGAAGCCCAGTCTGGCTCTAAATTCCATTCACTAAGAAAATTAATCGCAGGCGAGGTCAAACTTTCCCAACTCTTTCTTCTTCAGAGGCCAAGTCAACAAATTCCAAAGCCAACTTAAGAAATCTATCCAGAGGTGGCAAAATAGTTCCATTTTCATTTCACTCAACTATGAATAAAGAATCTATAAGGATTAATTAAGGATCTATATAATTAAGGATCTATAATGTCACCAGTGTTTTTTCTGCCAGCAAGGTCACATACCATAATAAAGATACAGAGGCTAATTTTCGGTAGTACAACACAACAACCTAGTGCTTGGGGAAATCTAAACTACACAGGAATTGTCTCACCCACCCTGATGCCTAGAAAGGTAAACAGTAGCTTTTAGGCTCACACCTTGAGGCAATGGTGGTCTAAATTGCAGGGAAATCTTGTTACATAAAAAAGGCTACTCTAAAGTAGGCCAAAGACAAAGGCAAAAGTATGAGTTCTTCCTGAGGGTTCTGCTTGTATCCTAGAGGGTATTGCCTCAGCAGGAAAGTCAATATGGTCCCACTCCCCTCAGTGAAGAAGATGGAGTAAGAAATACTTGGGTCTTTTGGAACGGGTATGATCCCAGCAAGACATTTCTTCTCTTCCTGGGAGGTTTAAGAGTATTCTTCTCAATTTCCTCTCATTTACTAGGCCCAAATCCCTCACCCATTAAAGAACCAAATAGAGGCATGAGTTTTCTCTTGCTAAGATGAAATAAAAATGACTGTAGTTCCTGGCAGCATTAACTTTTAGTAAGCCCCCATCACACACAGAGAAGTGACGTGAAAGGTTAGGTAGCTTCTTCCTTTTCCCTGGATCTCAATCAGTTTATGAAGGTGGCCCTTAAGCTACAGAGAACCAAGGCATCCAGGAGCTGACTGAAGTATGGATGCTTGCATAGGCCAGTGGCCTGAGGAGGAGGAGAAGGCACTGTGTCTGCAGAGTCTCCATCTTTAGCCTGGTCCATGGCAGCTGTAGCTCTAGTCTATGTGCCTCTTACCCTCTCCCATTTGGGGACCAAGATTGAACATCTTAACCAGACAAGTCATTGTTCATCCAGCAGCATATGAGTGATGAACTGAATCAACCAGGGTTATGTCTGTTGAAAATCTTAATAAAGACATACACAGACTTTTGTTAACTCATGCTGGACAATGTAGAAATTTGAAAGCATAGAAAACCAACTGAAGGAAAGCAAGAAAGAAGAAAGAGCTGGAGAGAGACAGCAGATATGACGAAATTTTGGCTCCTAGTGGCTTTCCAGCTTCCTATTTTAGTTTTCAGTAAAACCCAGCCAGACTTTCTGCCTTTATGTAGGTTGATGTATATTCCCCTACTTGGAAATAAAGCAGCCCTTACTGGAAAACACTCTGTGGTTCATCAGTACATAAGAAAAAGGCTTTAGGGTCAGACAGCCTGGGTCTGAATTCTATGTCTGCCACATACCACTCTGTAGCTTTGGACAATCTATGACCCAGTTTCCTCCACAACAAAATGAAGCATCTAATATTCCTCTGCCATAACCTGTAAGTACTAACCAATACAAAGCACAGTATTTAGAACAAGAAAATAATGGATAAATGCTGTTCATTATTAACACTGTTTCCCTGGTAATAGACTTCCCTTCCTCTGTCAAAACTTGGCTAATTATCTCCCAATACAATTCATTAAATTGAGAAATCAACCTCTCTAGTTGATAAGATGCATTTCTTTTATTTATTTATTTATTTATATTTATTTTTTTTGAGACGGAGTCTTGTTCTGTTGCCCAGGCTGGAGTGCAGTGGCGCTATCTCGGCTCACTGCAAGCTCTGCTTCCCGGGTTCACATCATTCTCCTGCCCCAGCCTCCCGAGTAGCTGGGACTACAGGCGTCCGCCACCATGCCCCGCTAATTTTTTATATTTTTAGTACAGACGGGGTTTCACTGTGTTAGCCAGGATGGTTTCCATCTCCTGGCCTCGTACTAGCGATCTGCCACTCTCCCAAAGTGCTGGGATTACAGGCGTGAGCCACCGGGTCGACCAAGATGCATTCTTAATGCTAAGGTGTTCTATGTTCTCACATTCAAAGACCTTGCTACCACCCTAGTGAATCAGCTGACTGATAATCTGATAATAACATAAAGATATTACTTAAACAGTTAAATCTATATGAATCCTAGTTATCCATATCACAGATTTTAAGATTTTTTTTAAAAAACGGTGATGGATCTGTAGAGTGCATTGTTCCAAATTAACATTTGCAAGGTAGCAGACCAAGTTTGGGAATTCATTTCATGGTTTGGGAATAAAGTGAAATTAACTGCAACATTGTATATGAACTATGCCCTGAGCTGTGTCTAATGAATACCATTGCAGAGAGAATAAGGAATTAAGTTGAGTTCAATATTTTTTAGTTGAGTCACAGAAGAGCAGATCGCAAGATATAGCATTTTTATTATCACTTACTTCATTCCTTGATGTTAAACATCAACTTTCCCTGTTCAGAGTGTTAACTACTGTCTTTGCAACTGCATAGCATATCAGTTTCACTTGAACGTATGCTATTTTCTAGGTTATCAATCTAGTTAGCTCTCAATGGAATTTTTATAGAAATTAGTTGATTGTGCAAATTATATTGATAGAATCTATAGTAAAAAAATGCATCATTGATAATATTCCTTTTAAAATTCAGAGGTGGTAGCAAAGTTGAGAATTATCTAGATTCTGTTTCCTCTGGTTTGGATTACCGTGTTAAAAATTGTGAGTACTTCAGATTTTAAGAGAAGTCAACACTCTTAAATTCAGAACGCTAACATCTCTTTTGAAATGCTTAAAGCATTGGAGTTTCTCAACTATCTCAATGTTCTGACAAATGTAAGAAATTTTTACTTCGTTCTAGTTTAGCTCCTTTATGCGTTTTAATTTCATTTTGTTTTCACTGCATTTTGCCTTTAGGGGAAATGGAAGAAGAGACAGGCAGCACACTTTATATTATAGCCAATGTTTCTAAAATCCACTCAGAGTAATTTAGGAGAGGTCTGTTGGGCAAGGGGAGAAAAGTGATGACTAGTGCAAATCAACAGTCTTGTTGCTATGGGAGTGAAAAAGAGAAAGATTAAATCAATCTCAAAAAATGCTATTTATTATTCTGAAGTATTTAAAAACTTTAATAAAAACACATAAATCTTTCCAATTTGAAATGGAAGATTCTCAGGAATGAGGTTTAAAAGTCAGCTAACTTTTTCTAAGCATAAAAAAATTCACGTCTGAATATAATTTTTGTTTTTGTCCAGTGATAGTATACATGTGTATATATACCAGATATTTAAAAGAGGAAGAATTTGTTTATGCTTTCAAATTATTGAAGTACATTTTAATTATCCTATGTTAGCACCCTCTGTATTTCTGTTCTTTTACATGAGGTTTGCATTAATGCAGGGGTTTTTTTAGGGTGAATTCCTTTATATTATGTACTTCCACTTTATGTGACTTTGTTCAGAGTCACACTATATAATCACACCATATAAAGAAAAAATAACCATATAATCATAAACCAATTCTTATGAACCAAATTGGGCTTAATATTATGCTAGGTACATTGTAACTCAAAGGAGAGACCTTGGCACAGCCCTCGAGGAACTTATAGCAGAAAAACACTCGATGCGTTAGATTTGCAAATAGGAGAGAAACTTAAAACCAGTTCAGCAAAGGTCAGTGAGTCATTCCCATCATTTACAGGTCAAGAGGGGGTATAATTAGAGGGAAGAGATAAGGCTGAGCATATAATTTGGATGGAGATGAGAGAGTAGATCTCAGAGTCCTATCTAGGTAGTGATTGTTTTAGAGCAAATTTTTCTATTCCAGTGGAATATTTTTATTTCTTTTATTTAATGAATTTAATTTAGCATATGTTACAGGCATAACACAGTAGGTGCATGGAATGAGGGCAAGTATCTATCAGACTAACTTTCAATGTGCTTTGGACTTCAATAGAAAACATAAGGATAACTCACACACAAAATAGTCATGTGAAGCTTTAGAGCTGAAAACATTGCGAGAGATCATGTCTTTATTGCAAAGAATGGTATAGTAAAGATCCTAAATGTAAAAGTAAGAAATACTGAAAATAAGGGCAATACATGTTTTATTTCATTACATTATTTGATGAAATCAGGAAAGATCCCATGAAGAGATGAGATTTCCCAGAGAAGAAGGAACCGAATGGCCAAAATCAAAGATGAGGCGTTTTCCAGGACAAATAATGATATATTTTCACCCCCAGCAACATTTGGATAAAAGTTTTCAAATGCAAACCACCTGCTGGATATTTGTTTCAGAAAGAGGGAGCATGGTCTTGTCCATTGTGTGTTTCTGACTTTTGAGAGAACATAGATGTTTCTATAACTACGAATATGGTACTTGTCTTGCTGGTGATGGTTCCCTTCCCCCCGCCTGGCATAGATAGTAGCCAGAAGTTTGGGAAGTGCTGCTACAGTCACAGTCTCAGGATCTAGAATATTTTTCAAGGACTTGACAGAACAACCTATGCTTTTGTCATGGCTTAATGTTCAGAGTTTAATATGCAAATCTGTCACTGTTAGGGAAACAAACCTGAAAACAAGGTACGAACACAGGTGAGGGAAAATCAAGAAAACCACGAAGAAAGGAAGTCATAATTAAAACTCACATGTCTCATCCTTACTCTGACCTTTGCAGTAACATGACCCAATAAATCACTTCTATTGCTTAAGAATTATATCTTCTACAATGTGCCACAAAACATATTACATTATTTCTATCTATTAAAATATAGGACTCCAATTTATAAGCAAAACAAAGTCATATGATTACAAATACCAAAGTTTTTTTTTTTTTTACAAAAAACTTCTCATCAAATGTTTAAATAACCTGTTGAAAAGATGACAACTCTCAAAAACATTGACACTAAAAACTTATAGGCAACTTGATGCTAGAATGTAGAAGGAATTGTCACCAATGAGAATGTTAATGGAGCTGGTTAGCCAAAAAATAAATAAGTGATGTGCCTATAAATCACAAGATGCCTGCCACCTGAAAAAGAATAGGAATGAATTTTGTTCTTCTTTACTATCTGTCCCTAATTTAGAGATATATGACCTTCATTAACAAGAACATCAGGACACTCAGTAAGTGTGACAGCCTATCTAAGGCACTTACCACAATATCTAATACATAGCAAGTATTCCATGAATGTCAATATTATTGTTGTTGTCATTGCTATGTTGTTGATGGTACTTGACGAGGCTAGATTAACACAACCTTTAACACAACCTTTAACACAAGTTAAACATAAGTTTAACACAACCTTTATGTTTCTGGATTTATTTCTGGTTTCCAGGAAATGATAGGGCAGAAGTTGGTGTAAGAGAACAGGTGGAAGGAAAGACAAAGGAGGCAAGGCAGGAGGGTAGTTTGCAAAAGTGAGTTATTAGAAGCCCTGGAAGGGCCACACTCTGGGGCCCTTCCCATTTCTCTGGTGGTCATGGGAAAGACAAGCAGTAAAGCAGAGCCTAGACTATGGGAAAAGGAAGCAGAATCACTTAGTCTAGACCAAGTGCATATAACCCTGTCCGGTACCTTTGGCTCTGAGTATAGGTACATCCAAACAGTAGGTAAAAGCAAGGGAAATCCACATCCCTGGTCTTTGGTGAAAGTAAACATTAATTGTACCTATCAAGGATGAATACAAGGAATCAATGAAAACTAAGAAAATGACTACATAATAATATTTGTAGAATCTTTTGGAAATTTAGATATTTGACCATTTTTTTGCTTTTAAAATGGCAATGTTACATGATACAGGGTAATAGAGAAAGAATATCAAGTTGGATTTTTTAAAATTATACTTTAAGTTCTAGGGTACATGTGCACAACATGCAGGTTTGTTACATATGTATACATGTGCCATGTTGGTGTGCTGCACCCATTAACTCATCATTTACATTAGGTATTTCTCCCAGTGCTATCCCTCCCCTCTCCCTACACCCCACAACAGTCCCCAGTCTGTGATGTTTCCCTTCCTGTGTCCAAGTGTTCTCCTTGTTCATTTCCCACCTATGAGTGAGAACACGTGGTGTTTGGTTTTTTGTCCTTGCGATAGTTTGCTCAGAATGATGGTTTCTTTCCAGTCGAGCTGGAATTTTTAAAGATAACAGCTATGAAAATTATTTACTATGGAAATGAAGTAAATTTTAAACAGCTTTAAACAAAACTGGTGGCATCTCTACTAGCTAGAAGGTTGTTAGCTTAAAGGTGAACAGAAGACAAAAAGGGATTAGGTGGACTGAAGTGAAAAACTGTGGGGCATGATGAAAAGGGAAGACAGAGGTGAGGAAAAACTGGGAGAAAATGATTTTTTAAAAATAAGATAATTAAAACCTATACTGGCCAGCCTGGGCAACATAGTGAGATCCTGTCTCTATAATTTTTTTTTTTACATTGGAATTAGCCAGATGTGGTGGTGCATGCCTGCAGTTTGGGAGGCTGAGGTGGGAGCCTCAGGAGGTTGAGACCACAGTAAGCCATGATTACATCATTGCACTCTGGCCTGAGCAATAGAGCAAGACTCTATTTCCAAAAAAAAAAAGAAAAAAAAGGAAAAAAAAAACAAGGAAAGAAAAAAAGAAAACCCATATTGCGAAGAAAGAAGGAATAAAATACAGGCAGGATGCTGTGGCAAATTGTCAGTGATATGTAGTTAGGGTAACCAAATCATGTCGGTTGGCCCAGAATTTTCCCAGTTTGAGCACTAGACGTTCCATATCCCAGGAAGCCTGTCAGTCTGGGGCAAACCAGGACAAATATTCACAGTTTACCTCAATGTGGAGAGCAAGAACAAAAGAAATGAAAACAACAAAGGAATGGCAATCCCACCAAACACTTAAGCGTATTCTCAATAAGAAACTAAGTAAAATTAAAGCCTAGGTAATCACAACAGCATTACAATTTTGGGGGGTTTGAGGGGAAAAAAGCAAATTAACAATTATTTAAAAGTGTACTAAGTTTAGTGAAAAGGAACTAACTGATACATAGAGATGTCCTGGACAATTTTTGAATGACAAAATAAACAAAAATATCAAACAATTGCCTAAGCAAGAGGAAAAGCTTTGTGCATAAATTTTAACAAGCTAAAAAGTAGAAAACAATTGTAAAACTGATGTCTTTTTTTTTTTTTTTTTTTTTTTTGAGGCAGAGTCTCACTCTCTTGCCCAGGCTGGAGTGCAGTGGCCAGATCTCAGCTCACTGCAAGCTCCGCCTCCCGGGTTTACGCCATTCTCCTGCCTCGGCCTCCCGAGTAGCTGGGACTACAGGCGCCCGCCACCTCGCCCGGCTGGTTTTTTGTATTTTTTTAGTAGAGACGGGGTTTCACCGTGTTAGCCAGGATGGTCTCGATCTCCTGACCTCGTGATCCGCCCGTCTCGGCCTCCCAAAGTGCTGGGATTACAGGCTTGAGCCACCGCGCCCGGCTAAAACTGATGTCTTTTTAACCTCTTTAAAAATGTTAAATCTTGAATATAATTGAGGATAAAAAAGACAAAATTAGAAATGAAAACACATATATAACTGAGACAGAATATTTTAAATGTGAGATAGAAAGCACACTGTCATGTATAAAATTCATAGATATTTATATAGCATATTTTTGAGAAGGCAAAAAAATATTGGCAAATGAAGGACTAATAATAATAGTGAGTTGTTCACGATTTGCTTCCAAAACATGGTTCTGATGAGATGTTTTACTCCTGAGTTCTGTTAAACAATCATGGGGAAAGATAATCTCCATACTACATAATCTATTCCAAAAATATTTAAAGCTATCCAATTAATGGCATGTTGTTAGCATAATACTGATAACACATCTGACAAATATATCTCAGAATAAGTCTATCTCACTTAAGAATACAGATTCAGGCCGGGCGCGGTGGCTCAGGCCTATAATCCCAGCACTTTGGGAGGCCGAGACGGGCGGATCACGAGGTCAGGAGATCGAGACCATCCTGGCTAACACGGTGAAACCCTGTCTCCACTAAAAAATACAAAAAAAAACTAGCCGGGCATGGTGGCGGCGCCTGTAGTCCCAGCTACTTGGGAGGCTGAGGCAGGAGAATGCCCTAAACCCGGGAGGCGGAGCTTGCAGTGAGCTGAGATCCGGCCACTGCACTCCAGCCTGGGCGGCAGAGCGAGACCCCGTCTCAAAAAATAAAAGAATACAGATTCAAAAACCGTAAAGAAGATACTAGCTAGCTGAAATCTAGCAGAGTGAGGTGAAGTGTAGAGTATATGTCTAGCCCTTAAGCGACCCCTTTCTCCAAATTGTGTCCCCATGACCTTACTCAGAAATGGAATTCACATGGGGTTAAGTGCCAGTCTGCCATATTTGTATGAGCTGATGCCTCACTTTGACCATACTGATTGCATCAGGATGAAGACAAAACAAATTAGATTATTTCTCTAGAAAATCAGACTGAGGTAGAGTGACAAAGAATTTGGAGCTGGACTATCTTAGTAGCAGAGCTCTCGAGAGTAGGTGTCTCTCTAAAATCCTTGAACTTTGGTTGTTCATTTGTCCGTTTGTGTGTCATCCTGGCCTTGCCTTTATATCCATTTCTTACTCTTTTTCTGCTCCGGTCTGAATCATGCTGGGGCTGACCTCTGTAGACTCTGTTTCCCAGGCTTCCCAATCAGCATTTATTCTTCTGGGTTCAGCCAATGTCAGGCAGTCACTGGCAGAAGAATGGAAGGAGAGTGTGATGGAGAGACCAGGTTATGGTCTCCTTCTGTCCAAGCCCCACTCTGGCTCCCACAGGTGACATCTTCAGCGCTGGCTATATCTCTTCCATGACACGAGCTCCTCCCAGACAGGCCTACCATGCTTCCAGCTTGCATTGGTGAACCTGGTTACTGAATTCTGATAATAACCCCTCTTTCTCTGTTCTTCCAGTCACTGGGGTGGTAATAACTTCCTGTTGTTGCTAATATCTGAGTTACTTTAAAAATATCCCAGTTTTAGCTTCTTGGCTCTTCCATCACCTGTGTAACTAATGTTTTTTCATTGGTATGTCAGTTTTGATTCTGTAAGCAATAGATAATAATGGATGCAAGATTTTTGAAACTTCTAAGATAACGATGTCTTCCAAATGCCATAGGTTTTTGCTTCATGGACTCCTCATAGATTACCTTATACATAATTCATCAGCCTGTCTTTCTTCTAATTAAGCCTCAAATGCTTTAGATTTGGCATTCTCTGTGAACATCCTTGTCAGTAGGCAAAGAGCGTCCAACTGCAGGTAAACTTCAGAACCAGCAGATGTCTTCCCACTCACTTTAACAACATTAACAGCAGGCTTGCAAAGGCAATGCTTTGAATAAGATATTTACAAAGGCTCAGAGCTTGAATGGATTTAATGGAAGGCAGACAGAAGGAAAAACGAGTAGGAAAAAAAAGAAAGATTTCTAATTTTCTTAGCAACTTATCTGAAATATTTGGGCCCAATGTTGTCACACATATTTTTCACATTTCCCAATTTATTTTGTCATAGGGCCTACAGTGATGCACATTATTTGTGAATTTCTCTTTCTGAATATCCATTGTAAACCCTATGCATTAACTAGTTTGCTATGTTGAAAGCCATAGATTCCAACTTGAACTTCAAATACCAGTTGCTTTCTGTACTTGCCCTTGGCCCTCCCTTTGCTTAAGAAAACTAATTTTTTCTACTCAACGTGGTCAGAATACTATAACATTACCCCACCGCCAGAATGATGATCACCACTTCTACTACTGCTACTGCTTCTACTAATAATTTCTCATTGAGAGTCTACTCTGACTAGGCAGTTTGCCAGTACATAATACATATTCTTTTAATCCTCAGCTATTCTACATTAAGCATTAATATTACCATCTTACAAATTAGGAAGTTTAGTCACAAGAAGATCTAACTCAAATATATTGTAATGGTAACTTGCCACTTCTCACTTATATATCTATTCAGATATGTTTGCACTTATTCATTCTATTATCACTTTTATTATCATTGGCTACTTCTATCTTATCTCCTACCACTTTCCCCTTGTTCTGCTTTAGCTACACGGGTCTATTGGCTCACCCTAGAATGGTCACGCATATTCCCATTTCTTTCTTTCTTTTTTTTTTTTTTTTTTTTTTTTTTGAGCCAGAGTCTTACTCTGTTGTCCAGGCTGGAGTGCAGTGGTGCGATCTCGGCTCACTGCAAGCTCAGCCTCCCGGGTTCACGCCATTCTCCTGCCTCAGCCTCCTGAGCTGGGACTACAGGTGCCCACCACCATGCCCGGCTATTTCTTTGTATTTTCAGGAGAGATGGGATTTCACCGTGTTAGCCAGAATGGTCTTGGTCTCCTGACCTCGTGATCCACCCAACTTAGCCTCCCAAAGTGCTGGGATTACAGGTGTGAGCCACTGCGCCTAGCCGCATATTTCCCTTTCTAGGCATTTATACATGCTCTTCCTGTCTTTGGAATGCTTTCTCCTCAGATATCTTCATGGCTTTCTTCAATTCATTGAGTTCAAATGTTCTTCCTCAGAGATACTCTCTAAGATACATCAGTACTCCACCCTCCCTATATTTACTGTCACCTTTATCTGCTTTATTTTTCATCTTGCCCCCTTAACTCACCTGATACCCCTTGAGACAGTCATTCCACCAGAAAATACTGAGCACCTTCTACCTACAAGGGACCGTGCTAGACATGAGAGATGCAGCTGTGAAAGAAACACTTTAAGTGTCTGCCCTCATGGTGCTTACACTCTGCAATACAATGGAGTGTGAGGAATGTTATCATGAGAGTAAGTCCATAAGGCTGTATGGATGACAGGAAGGAGGCTCGACCGGTACACATGGAGAAGTATGAGTGAAGGACTCAAGTGCAAATAGTTTATTTGAAAAATGATCCCAGGAAATATTAACATGAAAATGGGGCAGTGAGATGAAGAGATGAAAAGCCAAATAAAAGATCATTACAGAGTGAGTTATCACTGTGAGCAAGTAGAGCTTTATCTCCTAAAACTACCAGGAGTTGGTGAATACACCTCAGAGTTTTCTCACTTGTGGGAAGGGAAAGGGTAGCTGGAATTATACGTCATTGTGGTTAGGAAATTTTTTTTTTTTTTGAGATGGAATCTTACTCTGTCGCCCAGGCTGGAGTGCAGTGGCACGACCTCAGCTCACTGAAACCTCTGCCTGCTGGGTTCAAGCAACTCTTGTGCCTCAGCCTCCCGAGTAGCTGGGATTACAGGCATGCACCACCACACCCAGCTAATTTTTGTATTTTTAGTAGAACTCCTGACCTCATGATCCACCCGCCTCGGCCTCCCAAAGTGCTGGGATTACAGGCGTGAGCCACCGCCCCCAGCCAGTTAGGAATTTTTTTAGGGTGACTTCCAGGGCCAGGTGGGGAAAAGGTTAATTTCTGTTCCACTTGTGAGCTGAGTGGGCTCTGACAGTAAAAGAAAGCCCTCAGGCACACAGTTGCAGGTGTTTGTAGTTGAAAACTTTTGAGTTGGTCATGCATGAAAATGGTTAGTGCCGAGTATATGGGGCATCGGCAACATCTGCCACAGCGTCTGACAACTGAAGACCTGCACTACTGGTATGACCATGAAATGGTGCAACTGGTTTGGAAAACAGTTGAGCATTATCAAGGAAAGTTGAAGATGTGCATACACATGACCTCGTAATTCCACTTTTTAAAATATGAACCAGAATAAAAAAAAAAAAAAAAAAAAAAAAAGCCATCCCAGTATTACTGTAGTAGTCCCAAACTGGAAAAAACTTAAAAGTTCACCAATAGTAGAATGGAGAAGTAAATTGTTATATATTCATAGAACAAACTAAGTAAATCAGACTTACAAGAAAAGGATCTACCTGAGAAAGAAGAATAGTTAGTACTTCATAAAACATAGTGCAAGAAAGGGAGAAAATCTCCAACACCTTGAATTTATAATCGAATTATATCTCTAAGAATAATGCATCATAAAGCAAGAATTAGTGGTCATTAAAATGTATCATTTTGAAGATAGCAGGGAGTTCTTAAAGACGAAAAATCAAAGTGTCTATTCAAAAGTTACTGGAAACAGTGAAGAGCAGGCTGGGGATTGCAGAAACCAACTTTCTGAAATAGGCCTGGTGCTGTGGCTCATGCCTATAATCCCAGCTACTTAGGAGGCTGAGGTGGGAGGATTGCTTGAGTCTGGGAGGTCAAAGCTGCAGTGAGCCATGATCCTGCCACTGCACTCCAGCCTGGGTGACATGGTGAGACCCTGTCTCTCTAAAAAATAAATAAACAACTCTGAAATAGAAGAGAGCATAAAGAGAAGAAATACACTCAACATAGTTGGCTTTTACGAACATTTTCAAAGGCAGAATATATTGCTGAAGGACCTGCTTTTAAAAGATCAGGTCTCAGAGGCAGCCCAGCCTGAGTTTCTAATTTATTCAGGGCAATAGGACTGATAACAACATCTTTCATATTTCGTGTTTTATATTTTGAGGTATTTTGAGATACAGCGACATTTTATTGATTCTCGTAACAACCTTGCATGGTAAATAAGATGATAATGATTAACCTTCATTTTACTATGAGAAAGCAGAGAGCCAAAGAGGATAAAGTAACTTGCTAAAGGTCATACATTAGCCTGGGTTTCTTTCTGGGGATTGCCCTTGGCTAAGGAAAGGCTCCAGCCCAAAACCTTAACCCCTCCCCAGAGCAGCCTGCATCTAACTACTGTCCTATGCAAGGGGTGCCAAAGCCCAGCTCTATTTCCTTAAAATATATTATCATGAGTGAAATTAGCAGGTAAAAGTGTAAAAGCTCTTTTAAACTATTCCATATATAACTGGGAAGGTGTATATATATATATATTTTTTTCCCTCCATTTCGAGAAATTGCCATAACAATAGTCCCAAGCTTTAACTTTCTTACTTGCTGGAATTTGCTATCATCTTTATGATGCAGTAAAAGTAAAATAACAGCAGGTAATGTAAGTTAGCTATGAATATTTTTAAATGGGCAGATTTCTGCAAACCTAAATGGTCATATGCACAGGATTCTCCTCATCTCATGGGTGAGATTTGCTAGGCCTTTAAAGATTATTTTATTTATTCAACCATTTATTTGCACACTCTCTCAATCATTTATTTATTCATTTTTGGTTAGTTCCTTTCATAATTTCTAATTTCTGCAAGTTAGAAATTTACAGAACTTCTAGTTCAATGCTTTCTGATTCATTTCAAGCATTCTAATTCAATACTTTCCCCAAAATATAATATATTGTATCCTTGAGTAAGTGACTAGTTCCTAGAGCCTTGGTTTTCTAATCCATAAAATGGGAATGACACCCATTTAATACAGGTATTATACTGAGTTAATAGATACAAAGCACATAGCACAGTTTCTAAATATAGTAGCAAAAAGAAACTCCTACTTTGATTTCTTCGTTTCTTTTTAAAACTCCAACACTGAATAAGTTTGTATTTATTGCCCAGTTACTCCTTAATAATTCATCCCAATTAGTATAGGATCATTCCCATTTCTGCTATTCTAGATAATTATTAGTGGCTTTTCCTTTCACTCTCAAAAATGCCCTGGTTTCATTGCCAGAGTCACACCACCAATGATCCACTCAGTAATGAGGAATAAGCCAGAGGACGTTCTATAAATGTCCTCCACACGTCGATTATTTTGACTCCCAGATGGGGCAGCTTGCAGGAAATTAAGATTCAAGCAGTGAAAATGCATATTATATGATAACCTTCCATTCCTAAAGATAACACATCAGCAGCCACTGGGAATTTCTGCCTGGCTTTGAGAAAGGAGGACCCACAAAACAGAGGCAGATGGGAAAGGTCAAGACATTTTAGAAAGGACATTTGTTGCAGGGGAGACATTATGAACCCTTTTAAAGTACTTTCTTTTTCCACTGTATTTTTGTCTTTCCTTATGCATGTAAATGGTCTTTTCCTGGGCCGTCATTAGTAATGACTGGCTCTCCCATACCTACTGATGGTTTGGTACCTTCTGGATGAGAAGTTGCTAGCTCACGCTGTAGAAGGGAATGCACACAAGGATTAATGTGCTCTTATTCTGAATTCCTTTGGCATATACTTCAATTATTCTTGGAGGTACCATCTGATAAATTGGTGAGATTACCAAAGGCTATTGAAATAAGCACAGAGACAGTTATACTTGGGTTTACAGAGGAGAAACTCCAAAATGGGGGCAACAATGTAGCCATGATCCATACAAGAAGAAAAACATGTTTTGGTCAAAATATAAAAGTTAATACAGCAAAAAAGGGCTAAGAGATCATCTGTCCTCTTTGTATTATGGGAAAGAATAAAAGTCGCATGACATGGAAATGTGGGAATTTATCCAGTCTATTGCCTAACAGAGAGGTGCCTAAACTTCATCAAAGTTTACCTGTCTTAGGAAAAGACTGGAGGATAGAGCCTAGCTATATAGATGGGTTTCCTTAAAATCTTAAGGCTTAATTTTCCTTTCACTTCCCCTTCTCCTTCCCTCTCATTTAAGGTTCAAATTAAAGAATGGTGCAGTCCCCCTCGGGATCATAAAGAGACCAGCGAATGCAGCACACTTACGGGTTTATAGCTTAATTTGAAACAAATCCCTGAACCAGGAAAGCCTTATCACCCTGTGTACGATTAACTTTCAAGTGGATCTTTTAAAGCTTTTCCCAATGAGAATGACCCTAGAAAAATAACATTTTACTATTGTAAGGAGTGTGTGAAAGATGAACAGATGCCAGAGATGTCCATTCATTTCCTAACTAAACTATTCCGTCAGGTTAGCCAGCCTTCCTTCTCCTTTGCGATGATAAGAAGAATAAATGTTGATACAAACCAGAACAAAAGCAAAAGCAAACACACACACAAAAAACTATCTTTAAAATCTCTAAACTGGTATGCAGGGGCTTCATGGCATATGCTTTACAAGCAGAAGAGCTCTTAACTGCAAGGAAAATACCCTTGATTTCAAGGGGAGGGTGGCATGTGGATACCAAACAAGTTCCACTGGGAGCACCTTAATTAGGTATATCTTGGCATTAATGAAAAATTATCTACTGCATGAACAACATTTGGATTCACAAATATGTGATTACTAAGATATTTAGGGTATTATGGGAGAAACACGTGCATGTTGCTTATGTAAGTGTAATATCACCCTGGCACTATTTCAAGAACTTTATGTAGATTGATTCATTTCATCCACATCCCTTGAGATGGGTGGAATTATTACCCCACTTTATAGATGAGCCAACTGGGGCTCAAACAGTTTAAATGACTTACCTGAGGTCATACAGCTAATAAGTGGGAGAGTAGAAATTTGAGCTCAGGCTGTCCAGTTTCGAAGTATATACATCTTTCACTACAACATTATATACTGTCTATACATCTGTTCCACATAAAATCAATTGCAGACCATTTGTTGTTATGTGATTTGAGGGCTCGTTGAGGAAGAGATGACTTTCTTCTCTTGATTGTATATAGTGGATTCTGAAAGGCTGACACTTTCAACTGTAAGGACAAGGATGCATGGTGGGTAGATAAATGAAGTGTATCTGTGTGTGTGAAGTGAGGAAGACAATCAAATACAAAATTTTTTAAATCTTTTTTTTCTATTTTGCATTTTTAGTAGAGATGGGGTTGCACCATGTTGCCCAGGTTGATCTCGAACTCCTCTCCTCAAGTGATCCACCCGCCTTGGCCTCCCAAAGTGCTGGGATTACAGGCATGAGGCACCACACCCAGCCGACCACAAAATTTTAAATAACATTTTAAACTAGATTTAATTTTGCTTCCAATGGGAAATCATAGAGTGCTCACAATATACATACACATACATGTGTGTATGTGTGTGTACATGTGCGTGCCTGTGTGTGTGTGTGTGTGTATGTGTGAGTGTGTATATATATACGGGAGACCGTAGATTAAATAAAGTATTTTGAGTACAAACAATTCCCATTTTTAGACAACTTGATATGGACAGTCAGTATCTTGTGGAATTAAAAAGATCATTTAGTTATATTTTGAACATACTGGTAGATAGAATTGAAAAGATGATGTTCAGTTTGGGCATTTAATTTTGCTACATCAGAATAAATGTCTCTAGTGCGTGTATCTGTTTTACTGATGGCTTAACTATGACTATTTAATTTGTTTTCCAACTTTTCATTTGAGTTTTGATCCAAATCTCAGGATGAAACAGATGTTTAATTAGCTTAGAAGTAAAATTCACCAAAGATGGAGACTTTCAAAACATTGGGTTTTCATGGTTTCTATCCACAACATAACACAATTAGTGCACTTGAAAAGACTCACACTCTCAAGTTTTAATCAGCTTGGGCTGAGTTTCAAGGTCTTGGTGAAGCCTGAAGCCAAACTCCTCCTATCCAGTTTCAGGTCAGGTTACAAAAGTTTCACAATGTTCTGGTTTCTAGGCCCCTTCTCACCCCGATGCTAATAACTGGAGAAAAGCCTCAGCTTCTAATTGGTGAAATGGGCATTCCCTTCTAAATGGAGAATGAGCTTCTGGGAGTCATCCTTGATTTACACGGGGAACGGAGGAGGAATTGGGTAACAAGGGTGGATTTATGCAGCCCACTTTAGATCATCATATCAACTGTATCCCTGTGATCAGATACAGAATGCAGCCAGCTCCTCCAATCCACAACTTACAACTAAATCAAATCTTCATTTTATGAAGACAAGAGCAAATTCAATTAGAAACTCTAAGAACTCTGATGGATCAATCAGGTCATATACAATTAGCTCTAATGGTACCTCTTCAGAGGTACATTCCTCACCTGCAGTCAAGGGCTACTCAGAGAGGTGTAAAATTCTTTCTTGACTTTGAAAACATCAAAGCAATTTCTTCTAATCTGAGCTTTATAGCTAGCACTGAGCTAGTGGCTAAGGTTCCAACACCAATAAAGAACTGAGGATGTGAAAGGAAGAAATTCCATCTAAATTTTCTAAAAGAGCAGATGGTGATGCTAAATTTCATACACATTTAACTTGTAGAGTGTAATTCCCAACTGCTAATTGTCCCAAGAAATACCAAACTTGCATCCCAGGTTGCAAAGATGATTTTGTAGGCATTTCAAGAAAGAGACATAGGGAATAGCCAAATATGGCATTTCAATCATCCTTTAGGGAAGGGAATTAATTTGTAAAGATAATTAAATACAAGCTAGTTGATGGTAACAGTTTGTCCCTTGCATCTGGAATGAAGATGTGGCTTCATGGTCCTTTTAGATAATCAGACCCACAATTAAGACTCTTTAAGAAATAATAGGAGAGGAAGAGATAATTTTTTAAAGATACTGTACATAATCAAGAAAGAGCAAAGAAATATTGAAGTCCTTTCAGGGGCAGAATGTCCAGTGAAGCAGTTGGCATATAACCTGGGAATGAGATTTAGTGTTTAGCCTAGAGTAAGTATCTGGACAGAACCCGAACAATCATTATTACTCCCAGACTTGATGTTTGCATCTGTAAATGAAGAAGTTGGATTAGAGAGATCTCCAATAGCCCCTCCAGTTCACAGACATTGATGTTAGGGTATTAGAAAGCACTGCAGGAAGCTTGCACATGGCCAAGTTTTCTACAGTACCTCTTCCTTGCAAAGCCAGAAACAAAATATGAAAGTGAACGTTTCTATTTTTATGCTAACATGGAAACAGAGGTGGGAAGGATAAAAGGAATCCATCATGCAATAGAAACAGATTTTGTTTTCAATTTCAAACCCAATAGAAAGTCTAGCCCTCCAAGGATATCAGGAGGCTGTAAACTTAGCCCTCTACTTACCTGACCTTTAGCAGCAGGGAATAGGCAGCAGCAATAGGGCTTGGAAGTCTACTTCCTAAATCAGTCTTATTCCCTCCAACTTCTGCCCTTTTGGTGAATTATTACACCACCTGGCACCAGGAATATTATTGACTCTGGAGCAGGGAGCTTAATTTTGCAATAAATTTTACAGATTGCTAACTGAAAAACAAGAACAAAAATGAACTACTAGGTAGCTGAAACCGCTGACTCTCACTGCTCCTTCCTGCCCCTGGGTAATTTATGGCAGCAGAGCTGGGCTCCCACACTGTGGCTGCCACTCTGGCTTGGCTGCTCTGCTCACCGCGCGTAGGGCAGTGGGCCAAGGAAGGAAGCCATCGCCCCTTGTCTGTGGATTTCAAACCACACTGCGCATGCTGGATTTCCCACAACCACCCCTGCAGTCTTAGCTCCTAAAATCTCAGAGGTAAAAAAAGTTAGTGGGAAAATTGGGGTATAGCCATAATGTTCAGTAGAAAGAGAGGAAAGAAAAATGCTTTGCAGTAGATTGGAATTTTCATTGTATCTCTTCTAGGCTTTTCAGTTCAACATATATTTATGGAGCATCCAGTGGATGTTAAGTACTGGGTTAATGTGCTAGAAATAAAAAAGATGTATAAGGTATGATTCCTAATTGTATCAGTTATTGCTGTATAGAAAACTACTCCAAAACTTAATGCTCATGAATTCAGCTTTTGTGTCAGCTAGGGGCTGGCTAATCTAGAAGGGTTTTGATGAGGATGACTTGGTTCTACTTGAAGTAATCTCTCTTCCACCATCAGGTAAGCCCAGATGTATCTGCATGTGGTAGCAGGAGTCTAAGAAACTCAAAATGCACAAACACGTTCAAGCCTCTGCTGAAATCAAGTTTGTATCATTCCATTGGCCAAAAGAAGACACAAAGTCAAGTCCAAGTGTGGAAGGGATCCTACCAAAGGAGTGAATACATGAAATGTGTAATCCTTAGTGCAAATCAGTCCCCCACAATAACTCTGAAAAGCTTGCAATACAGAGAAGGAGGCTGGCATGTAGGTACTATCCCTGCAATAACACAGGATGGCACTGGAGCAATAGGGTCAAATGGAAAAGCAACTCAAGTAGTTTGGCTGGGTGAGACACTGAAGCAGGAAAGTTTGCCTGCAGGGGACAATGCCTCTATGTTGAGTTTTGAAGGATGTGTGGGAGAATATGCAGGAATATGCACAGAGAGGAGCAAATGAGAAAGAGAAGCGATCCGTAAAAGGCAGGTATTTGTCACATATAACACAATGCCTACAGGATAGTTTCGGTCCCCACTATATAGTGCATGTTTACCTCGGTGACATTCCGGAAACTACTTCTTTTCTTGATTATTTACTTCTATTTGTTTTCCTTTTTCTCCTCCCATTTCTTCTCTGTTTCCTTAAAGAGCTCCTTTTTCTTTGGCTTATTTTACAAGTTGATGATTCTAGCTCATCACTGCCCATATACAGTGACTTGCCAGAATGCAGATTATTCTTAAATTTCTCTTTTCTGCCTAGATAGCTCCTCTAATCCCAACTTAAACATCTCAATGCCTTCTGGATAGTTTCCTGAGGATATATTCCAAGGGTCCATTAAGCTCATTATCTTTCTCTCAATTTTGTTTATTCCCCAGCAACAGTTCCAGTTGTAATTCTTGACAGCAATATCTGCCCAGTCCCAAGTGAGAACACTGAATTCTATTTTTTATCTTCTGTTTTACTCACATTGTACCTCACATCCAATCAACTTCCGAGTCCTGCTGAAGTTACCCTGAAGGATATCCCTTTCACAAGTTCATTACCATCAAGCTTTGAGTATGATTTATCTTGAAATGCAAATCAGATTTGCAAACCCTCCGCCTAAATCTTTCCATGATTCCCCATTAGCTACAGCACCTTAGCAAGGCCCAAGACACCTGCCTGAAATGACCCTTATAAATTCTGATGTTCTGTTCCTGGAGGGCAATAACAATCCATACTCTGGAAATAAAACCAGTACCCAGAAAGTCAAACTATTTATTTCATGTACCCTGCTCACACATATTTGATATCTCTTAAACTCTATGCCTTGGTTTCATCTTTTATATTGTGATCCTTTAAAAAAAAACCTTTCACCTTGGCGACTGCTAGTCTACATGTTTAAAAACCCCTCATTTGGAAACAGACAACCTACAGAATGGAAAAAATTGCAATCATGCATCCAACAAAGGCTAATATCCAGAATCTACAAAGAACTTTAAGTCAACAAGAAAAAACAAATAACCCCATTAAAAACTAGGAAAATGACATGAACAGACATTTTCCAAGAGAAGGTATACACGTGGCCAAGAAATGTATGAAAATTGTTCAACATCACTAGTCAGAGAAATGCAAATCAAAACCACAATGAGATACCATCTCACACCAGTCAGAATGGCTATTAAAAAGCCTAAAAACAACTAATATTGGCAAAGAGTCAGAGAAAAGGGAACATTTACACTGTTGGTAGGAATGTAAATTAGTACAACCTTTATAGAAAATAACGTGGAGATTTCTGAAAGAACTAAAAGTAGAACTACCAATCAATCCAGCAAGCCCACTACTGGATATAGACACAGAGGGAAGTCAATCATTATATCAAAAGGATACCTGCTCTCCTATGTTTATCACAGCACTATCCACAAACGTAAAGATATGAAACCAACCTAAGTGTCTATCAATGGAGGACTAGATAAAGAAAATGTGGCATAGACATATATACACACCATGGAATACTATTCAGCCATAAAGAATGAAATCACATCTTTTGCAGCAACATGGAACTGAAGGCATTGCCCTCAATGAAGTAACTCACACAGAAAGTCAAATATCGCATGTTCTTATGTATAAGTGGGAAGCAAACAATGGGTATACATGTTCATACCTGAGTGGATTAATAGACACTGGAGACTATGGAGCCTGGGAGGGTGAAGGTGGGTGAAGCTTGAAAAACTACCTATTGGGTACAATGCACTCCTTGGGTGATGGGTACACTAAAAGCCTAGACTTCACCATTATGCAATATATGCATGTGAGAAACCTGTACTTTTACCCCACTAAATACACAAAAATAAATAAATAAATAGAACAATACAGTAAAAATCACTCATTTGGGTATAGAAAGCTTTCTTTGGGTGATATATCATTTGGAATGATAGCAGTCATCTTGGATCACACAGAAACCAAACCTTTACTCTCCTCGGATCTGTGAAGCAAAGCCAATCACAGCATGTATTCATGACAGTAATTTCATGCCTTCTTCCCTACCTCTTAATGATTTAAAAGAAGATCAATGCAATGCATGAAAACATAGAAAAAAAAGTCTCCACTGAAAATCTTGTCACATAGGATTTTGAAGGAGATCGTGTAGGACAAAGATAAGAGGCCTCCAAATTGACCCTGAACCTGACTTAAGGTCACACCAGATGAACATACATGTATTTGAGAAGAAGAAAATCTTAAAGATCTAAGTGATAGATTTATTTATCAAATCATGCATTTTTGTTTAAACATTTTAGAAAATGGTATCAGAGCTTCTTTTTTGTTTGTTTTTTAATAAAATCAATGATTTTTCCTGGAGCCATTAGAGGTGAAACTGTGATCCTATGAAATCTTGCCTAAGCTGAATTCAGGAAAATCTAAACATCTGCTCAATTTTATTTTACCTGTGCTGTTATTTAGGAAGTGCTCATTAGTGGTGTTTTTCTCAAGCCAATCCTAACTGAGAAAATTAAGCTCTAATCAAGGGCTGCGTTGTCCGATAGAGCAGCCATTAGTCATATACATCTGTTTAAAGTAAATAAAATTTAAAATCCAGTTCTTTCCTCACACTAGCTATATTTCAAGCACTCAAATAGCCACATGTTGCCAGTGGCTACCGTATTAGCACAAATTTAGATCATTTCCATCACTGAAGAAAGTTCTGTTGCACAGCTCTGCCCTAGGTTATGTTCATAAATACAAAGGAGAAACTAAAGGAAATGGATTATATTTTTTATTTTTACACCAAGTTTACAAGTGCATGCTCTTCATATACCCCTTACTAAGAAAGATTCTGGGCAGCAAAGCTTATAAATCTTTTTGGAGCCACGGAGGTGTGGGAGAAGATAGCCTGTTAGCAAGATGTTTTGACCCTATTACAGGAAATGGGAGTCGCTGCCTGCCACATCCTGAAAAGAGATTGGTCTTTGGTACATCATTTTGATTCAATGTAGAAAGCCCTTTCATTGCTCTGCTTTTTGTAAATATTATGGAAATGATGTCCAAGACATATCACCACCGTCCTCTATGATTTTCTCCATCTGTAGTTACTATTATCAGTACCACTAAATATTCTGGCACAACCTAGTTCACCCTGAATACTTGCAGAGTAAGCAAACAGATTTCACAAATAAAATATTTACGTCTCCACAGTGACCAACAGAACCTGCATACAAGTTATCCTTGGATTTTCAAGACTTAAAAATATTAAGAATTTCATTGAGTCATAACATTGATTCATTTTGTAAGTGTTGAATTTTTTTCATAGGGCTTGGTAGTAAATCTCTGATCACAGTTAGGCGTAAAAGAGATCGTTTTGGTCAAAGTCAGAAATAAAGCACTGAACTGCCACCATTGTTTCACCTGACTGCAGGCAATAAAAGCAAAAGAGAAAACGTATACAAATAAAAATAATGTGCACTTACGGTGCTTGGACTACGTCTCTTGTAAAATTCGCACACAAGAACTGAGAAAACTGCCCAGAGGTTTTACTCTCCAAAATAGTCATTTTAGATCAAATAATCTCCCTAAACTTTCTAGTTATTTTTCAACTGGATATCTCTCTCAGTCCTTTTGTGTTTAATTTTAACTCCAAGTTAAATATGTTTGAGTTTCTGGGCCCATCAGCCATGAAAACTTCCTTAAAATATTAATTGGAAAAGCAAGAGTGCCCTAGGTATGCATATCAGGAGGTAGTACCCGGGATATTTGTGACAAGATTTTGACACTGTGTGTTGCACAATGGTGAGGTTTTTCATTCCTTTCCCAGAAAAGCACCATGCAAGTTCTCACAGGCCTCAGAAATCTGGACATCAGAGAAAAGAGAACCTGCAGTTCTCACCCCGACTCAATGACCATCCACTGCCAGGCACTACTTGCCAAGGTGCCCAGCAAAGCCATCAAGCTCTCAAGCTTGTGCTAGAGTCATCAGCGACAGGAACCGCTCCAGTAGCAGAAGCCAGCTCACATCCAGCTATACTCAGCCCAGACTTCCTAACGGTATCACATCATAAAACCATCGTGCATCTGGCACATATTGAAGGCCAAGTTGGCAGTATTTGATATGAAAAAGAAACCAAAGACTGAATTAGCATCCCACACGGTTGTTTTTGCAAGTCATAGACATAGTGCAGAGGCATGTGGAGTGGAGGCCACAAGACGCCCACGAACCTTTCCTTAAATGAAAGCTGGGCTGCCTAGAGCCAATGAACCCTTGGAAAAAACAAGCCAGCAAACAAACAGAACACTCACAAAAACAACAACCAAAATCTCATGCTTTGTTGCCTTAACTGTTGCTTGTCCCAGAGAAGATCTTGTTACCTGGAGACTCTTTTTTTGGCTTGTGTGGAACAAGTATCAGGACCATCCTTCAGATGGAAACTTAAGATAGAAAAAGGATCTACCTCTTTCCTTAACCTATAATTCTAAGTCACTTTTAACTCTGACTTCCAGAGTGAGTGAGGTCTCATCTGAGCAAGTCTGGAATGTTGAGGGGAAACCCAGCTCTCAGAAAACAGTGCTTTGCACTAGAACACAAATTGATCATTTACAGGGGGCTTTCTAACTGCATTCCTTCTCTGGAGCATCACCTTCCTGAACACTGAAGGAATGATTGGAAAGTTGTTTTTTGAGAGCATAAAACAGGAAGGTGGAAAAATGAGTACAAATAGTTTCAAAAGATGTCTAACTAATGTAGACCATGACATAGCTATGTTGTGGTAACTAGAGTTACTGTAGCTGTCTTATTTTTGAAATCAAATTCTGGTAGCATAGTCCGATAATACTGTACAAATATTACAGACATTTGTAATCAGAAATTTTCCAGAAAAGCAGGAATCTATGTGCTTCTTTGAAAGTAAACAGAAAAACCCAGATATATTAGAAACATCATTCCAAGTCAGACAGAATACAGAAGCCACAAAAAATTAATAAATCCAATAGCAAAGAAAAAAATCAATGAAATCAAATTGTAAAAAAAAACAAAGAAGTCTGTAAGTGGAATGTAGCATAGTCTCAAAATTACTATTTCCTCCTTAACTTTCCTCATACTTTCCACTCATTTAATTACTGCAAAATACTTGACAAATAGTAAATTTTTTGAACTTAAACTTCACACCCACAAATTAATGGTAATGAATTAAAAGAATGATCTTTAAAAGATATGAAAAAGGCAACTTTTGCAGGAAAATAAATGCAAAAAGCAAATAAGCTTGTAAGATGAGGTTCAAAACCATTTTTAAAATGTCAATCAAGACAATGAAATAAAAGTAAAAATTTTCACCAAAAAGACTGTCAAAAATTAAAATTTCTGAGATGCCACAGTGTTCTGCATAACCGGGGCCCCTGTAAAGATAAACATTATTGGAGGTCAATTGGACAGAATTGAGATTTAAAAATATATCTTTTCTTCCACCTAGACATTTTTCTACTAAGAATTTGGCACAAAGTCATGAAAGTATCCCAAGATATGTGTAAACAGTGATCATTTTAGCATTATGGATAACAGAAAAAAAATTGCAAGCGAACTAAATGTCCAGCAATATGGGACTAATAGGTATCTGTGTATCCGTACAAGAAAAATCTACAGCATGGTCTAAAGAATGGGCTGTACCCATGTCCCGAGATATTAGGTCAAACTAGCAAAACAGTAATTTCATATGGTTCAACCCAGAAGAAACATGTTCTAGACATATTATCAAGGTGGGGGGAGGGGAGTAAGATATATCACTATTTGGAAAAAATATAAGTTACTGTAAAGCATAAACAATTATTTGTATTTTTTTAAAGTATGCATATGGGTGAAAGTGTGTACTCACTACTCCCAGGAGTGTACAAAAAATATTTCACAGTGACTGTGGAGTTAGGGGCACAGGGAGTATTGCTATTTCTCATCTTGTACCTTTCTCTATGGTTAGATTTTTTAAAACAATTGTACATACTACGTTTACTGAAGAAAAATAACAAAAATAAAATTCTGCTGTCAAGTTTGCTAAAATGTTATTCTGTGAGAAGGAATTAAACCAGGCTTCAGTTTAAAAGAGCTTGTCATCTGGTGAATGGCAGGGCCACAAAAGAAGCTCATTACCATCTCCTTCAAACCCAATGAAAGGGGTAAATTTGGTCCTTGAGCATAAACAGTAATTATCCACGCATTTCCCTTGCAACTTCTTTATAAAGATTTCAAGAGAATGAATTACAGTGGATTGAGTTTCATGTAGCAGTGTTTGCCCAATACAGGTGAGAGTCTGAGCTGTCTTTGATCCAGATGGCATAAATGTACAAAAACTGCAACAGCCAGGGCACATCTCTCATGAATTCCTAAACCCACCGAAATATAAAATTTACCAAGGGAGGTAAAATTTCCACATGGTAAAATTCCCTTTCTTTTCCATGTGTGGCTCAGGAGAACAATGCCTTCTATCTTGAAAATAGACATGAAATAAAACGCACAGACAAATCTTCTGGTTTTAAAATAGATTACTTGTGATCGAGCTTCTCTTTTATCATTTGGGATTTTTAAAACTTTTACTTAAAGATAAGTTTAAGCTTACAGAAAAGTTGCAAGAATAAAAATATGCTCACAAATCTTTATCCAGGTTATATATTGTCCCATTTGCTTTATCATTTGTTCTTTTATACATTTTTTCCTAAAACATGAGTGTAAGTTGCATACATCATCCCCCTTTATTTCTAAACATTTCAATGTGCATTTCCTAACCATAAAAATATCCCCTTACATAACTACAGTTGATTATAAACTTTGGTAAATTTAACATTAGTGCAATACTTCTTTCTCTTCTAATCCAATTTTGCCATTTGACCTAGTAATGTTCTTCAGAGCATATTTTTCTCTTCAGTTCATGATGTAGTCTAGGATCACATATTGTGCTTAAATGTAATGTCTTCAGTGATTTGCTGGTAAACGCTTAACAACCAGTGCTCCAATGGATGATGCCCCAATTTGTAACCTTTGTCATTTCTGTAAACACTTCCAATATAACCAATTTTAAGCTACCAAAATGTTATCACCAAACCTACAGTTGAAAAGAAATGTGCAAAACTGGCTCTCGCAAACCAGTGCAAGCTGACCGTAAGCCTCCTAAGACTCAATCTTGATCAGTTCCTCGTCTTTTTTCTTTGAGGACATTGACAATTTTGAAGAATAGTTTCCTTTTTAAAAAGAATGTAATGTTTCTCATTTGGGATTTGTCTGATATTGCCTTGTGTTTAGATTCAGTTTATGTCTTTTCGGTTGGAATATTGTATATAATGTGTCTTTCTCAGGGTGTCACACTTGCAGACATAGAGTGTCTATCTGCCTCACGTTTATATTATTTTTGTTATTTTATTTTGTTGTCGAGTCTGACTTCTTCACTACTTACTATATTTTTCTTTTTATTTAAAGAATGTATGCTTTAAAACTATGCAAATAGGCTGGGCATGATGGCTCACGCCTATAATCCCAGCACTTTGGGAGGCCGAGGCGGGCGGATCACGAGGTTAGGAGATCGAGACCATCCTGGCTAACATGGTGAAACCCTGTCTCTACTAAAAATAAAAAAAAAATTATTCAGGCGTGGTGGCGGGCGCCTGTAGTCCCAGCTACTCGGGAGGCTGAGGCAGGAGAATGGCATGAACCAGGAAGGCAGAGCTTGCAGTAAGCCAAGATTGCACCACTGCACTCCAGCCTGGGCAACAGAGCGAGACTCCATCTCAAAAAAAAAAAAAAAAAAAACTATGCAAATATATTCCTAAATTTTTTTTCTATAGTCTTCATGCAAGAACATTTAAACAGGAAGATCTTAGATTTTATCAGAATCAAATTATTTAAAAAGTAAAAACAAGTAAAGTGCTACTCTGAAGATAATTCTATGGACATGAATTAACATCCTAATGGGAATCAGAGTTGGAAAATGTCAAAACCCAAAACAGTAGATTTTCAGGATGTTTGTGTTGTCCTTTAAATTCTAAGCTATGACATTACTTTTAGCTGTGATGTCAGTAAAATCTATCTTGCAGAATTATTATGGAGATTAAAGATATATCATGTTCCCAGGAGTACCTGCCACATTGACAGACTCAGTAAGTGGGAGCTAAGGAAAGTATGTATTTAAGATGGTTTACTTTCTCTTAGAATCAAAATAATCCACTATATAATTATAAGGAAAGAAGATGGTTTGGGAAAAATGGAGCAAAATCAGTTTAATGAAGTAAGAATAATTTTGTTTATAGGGAGACCCTAGCCCATAAATGTGGGTGTGATATTTAAAATCCTAGGTTCATCAGTGATCTGACACACTTTGATTGCTCTTGAACAATTCTAGGAGCTACATGATAAAGCTTAACAACTTTGAAAAGCCCCAGATCTCCTGGAACAGGAGATCTAATATAAGAAATAAGTTCCCAAGCGCAAAACAGGAAGCACTAATGATGAAGGGAAAAAAAATTATAAAGTGAACTTCACATGAATTTAAACTCATCAAAAGACACTACTAAGAAAATGAAGAGTTGAATCAAAAATTGAAGGAAAATACTAACAAAATGTATTTGATAAAGAACTTTGATTAGTTTTGTATTGTTGCATATTACCACAAACTTAGTGACTAAAAGCAACACAAATGTATTATCTCCCAGCTCTGCCGATCGGAAGTCCAGGTGGGTTGGACTGGTTGCTCTGCTCTGTGTCTCACAAGGCCAAAATCAAGGTGTCAGCCATCCTGGGCTCTTATCTGGAGACTCTAGGGGAGAATCTACTTCCAAGCTCGTTCAGGTTGTTGGCAGGATTCAGTTTCTTGAGGCTGTAAGGCTGAAGTCCTCATTTCCTAGCTGGCTGTCAGCCAGGAGCCTCTTTTAGCTCCCAGGCTGTCTATATTCTTTGTCACATTGTCACCTCTATCTTTAAACCGGCGATGGTATACTCAGTCCTTTCTCAGACGTCACATCCCTCTGACTTTTCCTTCTGCTTCCAAAGACAGAGAAAGTTCTCTGCTGTTAAGGACTCAAGTGATTAGATTGGGTCCACCCAAATAACCCAAAACAATCTTCCTATTTTAAGGTCCCTAAGCTTCATTACATCCGGAGAATTCATTTGGCTTTATAATGTAACATATATACAGAATCCAGGAAACAGGGAATGGAGATTTTGGGGGGCCATTCTGCCTACCATAGACATATTCAAAATACATTTAAAAAGATCTCATACTACTTAATAAGAAGACACTAATATCCAGACTCTACAAAGAACTTAAACAAATTTACAAGAAAAAAACAAACAACCCTATCAAAAAGTGGGTGAAGGATATGAACAGACACTTCTCAAAAGAAGACATTTATGCAGCCAACAAACATATGAAAAAAAGCCCATCATCACTGGTCATTAGAGAAATGCAAATCCAAACCCCAATGAGATACCATCTCATTCCAGTTAGAATGGCGATCATTAGAAAATCAGGATCAAGAAATAACAGATGCTGGAGAGGATATGGAGAAACAGGAACGCTTTTACACTGTTGGTGGAACTGTAATTTAGTTCAACCATTATAGAAGACAGTGTGGAGATTCCTCAAGGATCTAGAACCAGAAATACCATTTGACCCAGCCAACCCATTACTGGGTATATATATACCCAAAGGATTATAAATCATTCTACTATAAAGACACATGCACACATATATTTATTGCAGCACTGTTTACAATAGAAAAGACTTGGAGCCAACCCGAATGCCCATCAGTGATAGATGGGATAAAGAAAATGTGGTATATATACACCATGGATGTGTATATATACCATACAGCAGGGACATGGATGATACAGCAGGGACATGGATGAAGTTGGAAACCATCATTCTCATCAAACTAACACAGGAACATAAAACCAAACACCGCATGTTCTCACTCATAAGTGGGAGTTGAACAATGAGAACACATGGACACAGGGAGGGGAACATCACACACCAGGACCTGTCGGGGTGTGGGGGGCTAGGGGAGGGATATCTAACGTAGATGAAGGGCTGATGGGTGCAGCAAACCACCATGGCACATGTCTACCTATGTAACAAACCTGGACGCTTTGCACATGTATCTCAGAACTTGAAGTATAGTAATAAAAAAGTAATAATAATAACACACATAACCCAGTTGTTTTTAATGGGGCAAGGAACTTGAATCTTGTAATACAATACTTGATTGAATAAGCATGTGTAAACATGAAAATCATTTGTCATCAGGAAAATACAAATTAAAACTACAATGAGCTACCACTTCACACGCACTATGATTAAAACAAGTATTGGCAAGAACGTAGAATAACTAGAATTTTCATATATTGCTGATCAGAATACAATAATACAATCATTTTGAAAAACAATTTAGCAGTTTCTTATATTGTTAAACTTACACTTATCATATGATCCAGCAATTTCTCTCCTAGGTATTTAACCCAGAAAAAAATAAAAGCGTATGTCTACAAGGAGACTTGTATTTACAGGTTCCTAGAGAATTAACTTATAATCACCAAGACCTGGAAATAATCCCAATGTTGATCGACGGGTGAAGAGATAAACAAATTATGATACATCCATACCTATCTACTTAACCATAAAATGGAATGAACTACTAATACACACATCATCATCAATGAATCTCAAAAACTTTATGCTTGGTGAAAAGACCCAGATTGAACAAAAGGATATACTATATGATTTCTTTTATATAAAGTTCAAGAACAGGAAAAACAAATTTTTAGTAATAGGAATGAAATTAGGGTTGCTTCTGGAGTGTAAGTCTTGGGAATTGGATGGAAGTGGTCACAAGAGAACTATCTGGTTAAGGAAATGCTCTAATTTTTTAACAAGGGTGACTGTGACATGCGTCTATACCTTTATCAAAGTACAACAAATAGTACAATTAAGATTTATGTATTTTATTCTACGTATAATTCAATAAAGTTAAGTTTTTAAAAAAAATAACAGAAGTAATAGCCACATTGGAGAGTAAGGTTAATATTAAGTTTTTTAATGATTCAAAATTTTATAGCCATAATAATCTTTTGTTTGCTTGTCAATTTTGAGAGAAATGTTTAGAAATACCCCTATGATTGTACCTTTGTTCATTTTTCTTATAGTTGCATATATATCTGTATTGTTAAGTACAGATAGATTGATGATTACTACATCTTTAATTACAGTATCCACTATTCTTCCTTTTACGTATTTTCTTGGACTTAAACGATTTTTTTTTCTGATAATATTGCTATGCTTGATTTTTTTATTCTCAAACTTTCTGGTGGATGTTTGTCCATCTCTTAGTTTTTCAAACTGCTTTGTTGTTTGCTTTAAGTTTTTTATAAGATATAATACTTCATTATTTTTATTTTTGTTTTATGTTTGTTTTAAATATTCGACCAAACATGTTTTTATAGGAGAGTTTAATCTTCTTGTATTTATTATGGATATTTAGTTTCTTCACCTGTCAAGAAGGAGATCATAATTTAACTTACCTCAAAATTATAGGAGGGTATTCGATAATTCTTAACACAGTGTCTTCCTAGAACATTGCAAACAATAAACCTTATTTCATGTATTTATTCAACAATATTAATTATGCATCTATTAGTATCACGTTCTCAGTAAAATTGTTAGGTCCTGGAAGCTAAGGCTTTGTCCTCTTAAAAATGGTTTTCTAATAGAGAAAACACACATATAAGTGAATAAATGTAAATAAATGCAAAGACTATGAAGGAAACTTACTCAGGGCTCAGACACAGAAAAATAGATGGGAAAATCGTTAGAAATTTTCTGGAAATAAATCAAGAGTGGGTGTTCTGTAAAAATAATTCACATATTTTAAAAGTGTGGACAGAAATATGTATATATTTCTTACCATATACTATCCATACATATTAACCTATATTAGTAAACATGTATGCATAAACACACATATATGTGTAGCATATGTACACCTACAGTCAGCTCCCCATATCCATTGGTTTTGTGTACGTGGCTTCAACCAACTGATGATAGAAAATATAGTTAGGCCTATGATGGTTGTGTCTGTACTAAACATCTATAGATTTTCTTTCTTGTCATTATTCTCTAAACAATACAGTATAAAAACTATTTACATAATATTTACATTATATTAGCTATCATAAGTAATCTAAAGATAATTTGAAGTATGTGGAGGATGTTGGTAGTTTACATACAAATAGTACATCATTTTATATAAGAAACTTAAGCATCCATGGATTTTGGTATCCTCAGGAATCCTGGAACCATGGACACCAAGGGGTGACTGTGCGTGTGTAACTAAAGTTAGTGCTGAAAAAAAGTTCTAAAGCTACAAAAGCACTCAGAGAATTTTAATCAAATACCTAAAATGGTTATTCTTGCTCTGGGAGTGAAAGTTGTTTAAGGATTGGGAGTTCAAAGTTAATTGAAGCTCATATCTTATTGTTATTGACTCACAGGGAGACCTAGGAAACATTACTCTGCCTGGACAAAGCTCAGAAAGATCCCGGGGCTTCCTGCTTTCCATGCAGGCTCACTTGAGCTGTGCTGTATCATGACCAGCACTTTCCTACACACCAATGGAACCGCGTCTCCATGCATTGGGTTGAGACAAGAAGTACACAGTTAGGTTCCGTGTGTCAGCCTTTCCCACATTAGTGTTCTATGAAGGAATAACTTCCACTTTGCTAATCCACTGTCTGAGATTAAAATTTGAAATAGAAGGACACTTTTTAAATAACCTGCTTCAACCACCTCATTTTACAGAGGAAGAAAGTAAGATTCAGAAAGGTGAAGCAATTTGCCCACAGTCCCACAAAGAACTCAAGATTCTCCAGTGGTCTTTCTGCTCTATTCATTGGAAAATGGAAGAAACAACAAACCATTTCCACAAACCTACTCTCTAAGTGATTTATGTCAGTCCCATAGAGATAAAACTTCTCCTTAATATTTATAAATTTGTTAACACACATCTGAGAGCAGGGATGCAAATTAACAAATGTGATTCTGTTACCCAAGGCACATTACATTCTCTAAAATAGTACTCAATAGGGTAAGCTTATAAGTCATGATTTATTTTCCCATGAACCCGCAGTGTAGTAAGAGATCTGAGGTTAAATGCCCAATGCCAACAACTAAAAATATAGTATTTACATGCTCTAAGCATAATACTTTCTAAGATTCGTCTAAATTGGTTAAGTGAGGCAATCTGGTTTCATGTACATAAAAATTTCACATCCTATAATATGTTCCATAATTTTATTTTAATCTTATTTCAATAATCTTACTTTTTTTTTTTTTTTTTTTTTTTTTTTTTGAGAAAGAGTCTCGCTCTGTCACCCTGGCTGGAGTGTAATGGTGCGATCTCCGTTCACTACAAGCTCTGCCTCCCGGGTTCACACCATTCTCCTGCCTCAGCCTCCTAAGTAGCTGGGACTACAGGCACCTGCCACAACACTCGGCTAATTTTTTGTATTTTTAGTAGAGACGGGGTTTCACCGTGTTAGCCAGGTTGGTCTCAATCTCCTGACCTCGTGATCCGCCCACCTCGGCCTCCCAAAGTCGTTAATTTTAGTGTTATAATCCATGTAATTGTTTCTCTGGTATTTCCTAAGCATTTTTTCTGGGTTTACAGGCATGAGCCACTGTACCCAGCCTCAATAATCTTACTATTTTAATTTTATTTACTTTTTGTATTATATTGCTTTATTTTTACCAAAATAAAGGATGAAAGGCATCCTTCATCAGACGCATCATATTCCAAGTGAAGTCTCCAGGAAGAGTTTCACAGATCTTTACTTTTTAAGGAAAAAACCTAATCCTACTAAATGAGTTTGGAGGCCTTGATCCAGTAGTGCCTCCTCTGTTGTTCCCTTCTTTCTGGTTGTAAACAATTTGTAGTTGGTCATGTTACTGTCTTAAAAGATAGCCCTTATGCCTTCTGGAGCCACCATTTCATCAGCACAAGGGTGGTTCCCCCCCCCCCCTTCTTTTTAATGGTTTCATCTTGGAATTAAACTTTGATTTTTTTTTTTTTTTTTTTTTTTGAGACGGAGTCTCGTTCTGTCGCCCAGGCTGGAGTGCAGTGGCCGAATTTCAGCTCACTGCAAGCTCCGCCTCCCGAATTCACGCCATTCTCCTGCCTCAGCCTCCCGAGTAGCTGGGACTACAGGCGCCCACCATCTCGCCGGGCTAGTTTTTTGTATTTTTAAGTAGAGACGGGGTTTCACCGTTTTAGCCAGGATGGTCTCGATCTCCTGACCTCGTGATCCGCCCATCTCGGCCTCCCAAAGTGCTGGGATTACAGGCTTGAGCCACCGCGCCCGGCCAACTTTGATGTTTTGTAAGTAAGGCATACTTCAATCTAAAATATTTTCTTTCTTTTTTTTTTTTTAAAAAAAAGCATGTCTTTTGATAACTCATTTTATTACATCCCAGCGTCAAAATTCCCCGGATTTCTTTTCACTGGTGATCAGACTCCACGAAGAGCTAATGCACTTGATCATGCATCCTAAATGCAAATCATTCCTCATGTCATCTATAACCTATAAGGGGAATATATCACTTATGTGTGTATCCTTCAGATTTAGAAGGAATGATTTTCACATGAAGATGTCAGCAAACGAATGTCCAGGCATCCAATGATTGCTTGATAAAAACAACTGTTAATTGATAAATGTCAATGCTTAAAAGTTACAGGTGGGGTATTTAATAAGAATGGCATGCATCTGAACATTAGTTTACTTAATTTATAAAAGTAAGTCCAACTTTCTAATATTATCTAATCACAAACTTATGTCTCTTATTTGACATTTAATATAGGACATAAAATATTTTAAGAGACCTATGAATTTCTAATCATGTACTTATTTGGTCAAATAACTGTATGTGCTTCTGAGACTTAAGCAAAAGTTTACGTGTTCTAGGATGTATTAAAATGGTTGAAAGGTGAAAAAGAACCCAGAAAAAATTCTTAGGAAATACTACAGAAACAATCACATGGATTATAACACTAAAATTAACCACTGATTACGATAAAGGCTTTTAAGTAAAGAGAACACTTGGAACTAGAAACAAGAATGTCATAGGAATTAATAATAGCATCAGAGATGAATAATCAAGTATGATTATGAATATGAAATTGCATGTGTGACTATGGAAGACTATGATGTGAGAAATCTATTAAAGTTTTGAGTGGTACAAAACAATTCAAAACAGAAATACCCTAAATACTGCCATGCTGCACAGCTGTCATCTGACCCACTGCCTGACATCTCTAAGTTTTCAAAAGTAGCTTATAAGAATAAGATTGCTGAAGATAAGCCCTTTAGAACATAATTGAAAGTACAACCAGGCAAGGCATTGCCAGGGGTAGACCCTATCCCCAGAATCCAGTTATGGCCATCTGTACTTTGCTTTCCCAAAAGTTAGATCATTGTATTCACTAGTTGTTTAGTATGAAAAGGCAGAAAGTATACAGCATTGTAAACAAATGAACACATATGAAGAGTTAACCTTTTATTAACAACTATTGACAAGTAATAATAGTGAATTATAACCATCACTAAAGCACTGTTAATTTATTGTCCTTTTGCAATGACTGTGATATAGAACCACATAGTAACAAGACAAACCTTATAAGCTACCATCATTAAATTTAAATATTTAGGGAAGCATTGTTCTTCAAATTAGCACCTTGGAATTATATAGAATGTGAAATTAACAATAAACTATTATGGATAGATACTAACTACATGTTATATAACATTAAATAGAATATATTGTTATTAATTCTAACATTAATTTTCTATCCACTTATTCTACATTGTTTAGAGATACTATCTTTTATATTTATCAAAACAACTCTAAAATATAGTAACTAGCACTTTGGGAGTACCTAAAATGTACTAAAAATGATAGCAATAAATTATCATTTTGATGATTAATTCTACCATTCACTTTGTGCCCCTTTTTTTTGCCAGATATTACAGTAGGGACTTTATAAAACACTATATTTATTAATCATCAATACAGCCCTACACAATAGTAATTATTATCCATCTTACAATTGAAAAAAAAGAGACAGAAAAATAAACTGCCACATCCAAGAACTCACAGTCTATAGCTGATGGCACAAATATCTTATTGTTTGATAGAACCACTGTGACTTGATTCAGTTATACTACCTCAGATCCACTTTTGGTACTGCCTGAACTAGCTGCAGAATAAAATTCACTTTTTATTGTCACACTCTTCTTTGGTGCTCTCTTCTTTCCATCCCACACTTATTTTTTGCAGCGAGTTTCAGGGTGATCTCTCTTGCATTCATTCCACACCTCCTTTCCTGTGAAAGTGCCTGGAAGTACAGACTTGGGGGGGTAAAGAAGATTCTCTCTATTGTTCTAACCAGGATTGATTCAAGCATGAATGTGCGGCTTAAGTCAGTATGGCCACAGTGACTTCTGGGGATTCCCTGAAGATTCTCGAATGGGGACTCATTCTCTGAGTGATGCAGGGTATGGATTTGGTGCCATGAGCACAAAAACACACAAAACAGGGCTGAACTGAGAGACTGAGAAGAGAAGCCTGAACCCTGAGCAAACGAAGCTTGAAGCTTATAAACCTTCCACATGTGAAAACTGATACAACCCCATATTGCTTAAGCCAGCTTGAGTTGGTCTTCTCTTATTCATAAGCAGAATGCATCCTGATAAACTCTCTTGCTTTTGTGTTCAGTACATCATTCTCTCCCTATCTCTTTGTAACAAAGATGAACTTACAAACCGCATTCTAAGCATACTCCCCAAAAATTTCATGCCGAAGCTGTGGTACCAGGTAGAGACCTGGGAACAGATTGAAGGGAACAGATTGGCATAGACCATACAAGCTGCAGGATATCATAAGCCCTATAGGCAACACTGACCAATTCAGATAGAATTTTCAGGTGCCAGGAATCCAGTGACTGCAAGTTAAGAATCATCGACACCATTTCATTTAATTGACATCTTTCCAAAAGTTCTTACTTAAAGCAACCTTTCCTTCACCTTATTCTATTCCCAAATTCTCACTAATGGAAACCAAGGCTGGAAATCAACATTCACGTTCTTACTTTATAGTTTCTCTGGAACCTATTGACCAAAGATCAGAAAGGAAAATAAGGTCAAAATCTAGGCCAGGATAGAATACTAGTTCCAGGTTCATATTCTAAAACCTACAGTTTTCCACGCGAATAGGTCAGTAGTCAAGAATTAAAAATAAAATTAAGGAGATTTCCTTCAAGCATTTTAATATGTTGGAAAAAAAGCATTGCTAGAAACCCTATTGTTCCATTCCAGGGGTATCTATGGCAACCATTTTGAGCCACTAACTTTAAAGATAGTTATTTGTGTCACCAGCTGACAGTGTTGTCCAGCCACTCCTTAATATTGTCTAGACACCTTTCTCTTGGATTTCCTTCAGAATTTCCCTGGCACACTTGCCTTGTAACTTTCCGCCTCTCACAAGGTGAACCAATTCTTCCAACTTCGATTATGGTACTTTCATTAGTTAAAGCACAGCTTTCCAGTAAGCAGGTCAGCATTGCATTTGATTCCACTTCCCGTGATCATTCCTAACAGCCCAAGTGCTGTTACTATTTCATATTGCAACCTAACTTTATTGTAACCTAATTCGTATGGACTCAATTAGTACATTTTGTGAAAACACGTTCTTGTGCCATGATAGTGAATTTTCTGAGGCTCAAAGGAGTGTGCAGATTCTACTAGAACCAGACAGTAAGCTTCGTAAGAGCAGGGAGGGTTTTGCCAGTGGGTTGCCTGAGTAGGAGATTGGAAGGAAGGAGGAGAGTGCAGCTGGAATAATTCCTCCCTGCAGCCTCTGGGGACATTACTGTGGACTGGTTTTATCTTTTGCAAACTTTCGACTTCTGCCAGGTGGCCCTTTCCATACATCCCTTTCTGTCCTTGGGTCTGAGAGCTATACCTTCCTCATTCCCTTCTAGGATTAATAACAGAGACTCAGTGGCGTGTCACAAATCTCGCTTTCTCTACACTCTGCCACCTCTTTGTAAATAGCTCTTTTACTAAACTCTCCTCCACCTGTTACCCTGTGGAGAGATGACAACTGGCTGCCTTTTTAGACAACATAAATAGATAAAGGCAGTTCCAAATCTCAGTCATTTACACTCTGAATACAGGTATCTTTATAAAACATGTATTATTTAAATGCTTAAAAGAAATAAAGTGCCAGGCTTGGTGGGTAACACCTGTAATCCCAACACTTTGCAAGGCTGAGGCAGGAAGGTAGCTGGAGCCTAGGAGTTTGAGATCAGCCTAGGCAACGTGAGTGAGGCCTCGTCTTTCCAAAGGCAGGGTAGTGTGTGCCTGTAGTCCCTGTTATGCGGGAGACTAAGGTGGAGACTAACCTCTCTTGGGCCTGGGAAGTTGAGACTGCAGTGAGCCACGGTCATGCCACTGCACCCCAGCCCAGCCTGGGCGACAGAATGAGAACCCGTCTCAAAAAAGAAAAAAAAAAAAGAAAGAAAGTGATATGCAGTGTAATGTGTTAGGGTATCTAACAGAACGTTAATAGTATCCACACACTTAATTGATATTTCTTGATGGTCAGTTATGACAATGGCGTTGGCCTGGGTTCTAGCAGTGGTGCACTGGAGCCAGCATGAGTTTGGAGAGCTGATGGTGTGCATTTCTTCCCACTCTGAGGTCAGCAATATCCTGTTGGTAGCTGAAAATAGCCATGGTGGAAGTATTTGTGCCACAGAAATCAGCCAACACTACAAATTAGGAGTTTTTCTTTGAGAGACCTGGATAACCAGCACACCACTGCCTATGTGGTTCATAGAAAAGTTGCAATACTGTCTGTGCTTTTGCATATAACAGTTTGTCTTAATTCGGGTTCTCCCAAAAGTAAAGCCTGATTAGGGACTTGGGTGCAGGTAGCTCATTTAAAAGGTGATTCCAGGAATGATCCCAGGAGACTGAAATGGGAAATGAGGGAAAGTCAGGCAAAAGGTGAATTGATCTATTCACACTGTGCACGACTGGGCTCCAGCTCCTGGGGACCCCTGAGTCCATCCAACCATGTTGGATGTGCTGCAGCTGAAATCCAAGGTCCTCAGAGGGAAGGTGGCATAAGGCACAAAAATCAAGGCTTACACATTGGAATCACCCTGGAACTGGGGGAAAAAATAGCTTGATAAACAGACAACTCTTATTCCTGGAACATGGAGCATAAAGCTGGGATCATTTCATTCCAGAAGATGATACAGAAAGACTAAAACCTAAGAAACAGCCTGAAGCACAAGATACTCTGCTCATTTTTCTACATTGCTCTTTGTCCTGAGAAATTGTGCATGCTCGCAATTTCATAATATGTCTGTTAGAGAAGAGAGGAAACCTCTCTCTCAAGGCCTCAGATGAGAAAGGAAAAGTGGTAAGTGGATGTCACCAAGGTCAAGCATCTGCTTATTAAAAAGAGAGTCAAGTTTCCTTGCCTCCCGGGAAACTGTAACCTGGTCATGTCTATAGATCTCTCTGGTGAATTAACTTTTGTTTTTCTTTATTTAAGGGGGGCGGACAGGTCTCCATACATTGGACATTTAAAACAAGAGGAAGAAGCCTCCTCAACAGAAGGCTGAGGATCCCAAACTAATAGTACCGGATTCTAACCTATATAACTTCAAGCAGGAAATAAAAGGGGTTTGTTTATGGTCAGGCCAGGGAGCTGGGGAAATTGTTTGACTTTTATGCCTTAGAATTCATAGTCTCCATCCCAATGCATTTGAAAGATCCAATTAATTAGGGGATGGTGAAAAAAATTTATTTTCTTCCTAATATTTACAAGGATTTCTAAAGAAGAGGTTTCTTACTCTTCTACAGCCACTAATAATTTTAAAGAAAGAGGCAAGAGAGACTTTGGAAGATGGTCACAAAGCCTGGAAACTCAGGGCCAATAGCCTGGGTTTATTCCAGAGATGTGCTGGGGAAGCTGTAGGGTTTGTGTGTGGTCATTTCTTGTCTAAATATTTTTGAGTACTCACTATATGCCAGACATTGCCTTAATTGCCAGAGATATAATAGGGAATCAAACAGACATATACATGAATTTTTTTTTTCTATTTTTTTCTTCTACATGAGGACTAAACTGCCCCACACTGTTCTCTAGGATGTTTCGGCATTTTTCTAGTGTTCACAGGACACTTCTGTAAGCCTCTTCCTACCGTAGAATTGTCATGTAATCCTCTTGGCAACTCATCTGCCTCCTGCCTGCTTCTTCACCACCACCTCTGCAAATTGGTAGAAGAATCCGTTTATCCAAGGGATGACCTCTCCAATGCTTTTGAGAATCTATTATAAAAATGGGTCTTTGAAATTTGCAAGGGACAAATAAGTTAGTAATTGAGAGCTTGTGTTAAAAACAGTAGAGCGTGCCAGGCACGGTGGCTCATGTCTGTAATCCCAGCACTTTGGGAGGCCGAGGTAGGCAGATCACTTGAGGTCAGGAGTTCGAGACCAGCCTGGCCAACATGTTGGTGAAACTCTCTACCAAATGCAAAATTTAGCCGGGCATGGTGGCAAGTGCCTGTAATCCCAGCTACCCAGGAGGCTGAGGCAGGAGAATTGCTTGAACCTGGGAGGCGGAGGTTGCAGTGAGCCAAGATTGTGCCCACTGCACTCCAGCCTGGGTGACGGAGTGAGACTTCATCTCAAAAAAAAAAAGGAAAGAAAAGAAAACAGTAGAGCATTAAGACAAATATCACGAGCAAGGCAAACATCTTAAGAAACAGCTGATGATATTACAGACTGATATTCTTTTCCAGTTTCCTTTTTAGACCTAAGAAATGTTCAGAATGATACGCAATAAATAGACCAACAACAACACCACAAATTTTAGCCCCTCTCTCTCCCCTGGGAAAGTCTGTTTTGATTTCCTTACTGGCTGATGATCCAGTTCCCCTCTGGGTTGGAAGTCCTTTTCTGAACCACAGCTCAGACAGGCTGCCTGATGCTAGCTGGCCTCTCACTCTCAGAGATGCTGGATCATAAACACCAGGTAAGACATTACCTCCACATGGATGAGCTTTGCTAGCAGTTGCCTGGCATTGAACACCACTTCTGCCCCAAAGTTCCTAACACTAGGCCCACACCTAACAGGTTGAATTCCTGGGATACTGAGGACAGCTGAGATGGTTCTTAATGTACAATCCTTCTCTCCACTTAGTTGCCATCCAAGTTTTTTGGGGATCAATCCTGGAGAACCGTTAAGTCCTGTTAGTCTCAGTCTTATTTCTCACTGAAGACTCACTGCCTTATGTGTATGTTCACTGCAGCACTATTCACAATAGCAAAGACATAGAATCAGCCTAGAAAGATGCCTATCCTGGTGGGTTGGGTAAAGATGATGTGATACACATACACCATGGAATGCTATGCAGGTATAAAAAAGAACAAAATCATGTCCTTTGCAGCAACATGGATGTAGCTGGAGGTCATTATCCTAAGCAAATTAGAAAACTAAATACCATATGTTCTCATGTGTAAGTGGGAGCTAAACATTAAGTACACATGGACACAAAGAAGGGAACAATAAATACTGGGGCCTACTTGAGAGTGAAAGGTGGGATGAGGTGAAGATTGAAAAATTACCTATCAGGTACTATGCTCACTATTTGGGTAACAAAATAATTTGTACATCAAACCCAGGCAACACGCGATTTACCTGTGGAAGAAACCTGTACGTGTACCCCCATACCTAAAATAAAAGTTGGAAGGAAAAAGACCCACTACCTTTTAGATCATGTCTTATTTAAGGCACTGCCTGGCCTTGAGAAAGCTAAAGCTGCCCGGATGATGGTAGTGACTGAGGTTGGAATTCACACTTGCCACTTTCATTCGTGTTGTGAAGCATCTCAAAGGCCTTCACCATTGCTTCTAGGAGCCTGAGATAGGTCTGAGAATAATAGCATACCATTTATACTCATGTGACAAGTTGTTAGAAAATTAAGCTAATCCTGGACAGAGTTCCAAGGAGTTTGCATTTAAATTATGACAATGGGGCAAAGTAAATGCTTCAGAAAAGTGAGACAGGGTCTATTCTTTGTGGGTGGCTCCCATTTTAAAATAAGTGATTTGCAATATTTGATCATTAATGGTTTTCAACCTCTTTGGATAAATTCAAAAACAAAATGTTTATATAAATTTGTATTAGATCTGTTTCTGCATGATTAATCATCCTAAAATTTGGCAGCTCAAAACAATTGTGTGTGTGTGTGTGTGTGTGTGTGTGTGTGTGTGTGTGTATATATAATTTTTTATTTATTTTTATTTTTTGAGACGGAGTCTTGCTCAGTCGCCCAGGCTGGAGTGCAGTGGCGTGATCTTGGCTCACTGCAAGCTCCGCCTCCCGGGTTCATGCCATTCTTCTGCCTCAGCCTCCCAAGTAGTTGGGACTACAGGCGCCTGCCGCCATGCCCGGCTAATTTTTTGCATTTTTAGTAGAGATGGGGTTTCACCGTGTTAGCCAGGATGAAACAATTGTATATTTTGTGCATGAATATGTAGTTTTGGTTTGGCGGGGACCGCTCATCTCTGCTCCATGTGGTTTAACTAGGGGCTGGAGGTACCAGTTTGGAGATGGCTGACACTGGCCTGGCTCAAGATTGTACTGGATGGTTGACAGGGACCTTAGCTGGGGCTGTGAGCTGAGGGATATGATTCCCCTCAATGTAGCTTCACCATGGGCTGTCTGGTGAACATCCCAGATGTCCTGAAGCACATGATTCTTATGAGCTAGCCTCAGAAGTCACACAGTGTTTGCTTTCATTTTACTTTATTCATTGACACAGTTATAAGGGCCCATCCAGTTTCAATGAAAGGGGACACATACTTCACCTCAGAATGGCAGTAAGGGAGTGTCAAGGTTCTTGACTATGTGGGATGGAAGATATTGTTGCTGCCATCTAATGACAATACAATATATAATCTACTCAATACTCAAATGATTTTTGATTGAGTTTGCTCAAACCAAAGCAAAAACTTTGGCTCATAGAAGGTTACTGGCCACAGACAGGTGTCCCTGTCAGAGGCATTTAAACTAGAGTGACTCCATCTTGAATAGGAGCTGGGTAAAATAAAGCTGAGACCTACTGGGCTGCACTCCCAGGAGGTGAAGCCACTCTTAATCACAGGGTGAGATAGGTGGTCAGCACAAGATACAGGTCACAAAGACCTTGCTGATGAAACAGTATGCGATAAAGAAGCCAGCCAAATCCCACCAAAACCAAGATGGCAAGGAAAGTGACCTCTGTTCATCCTTACTGCTCATGATACACTAATTATAATGCATTGGCATGCTAAAAGACACTGCAACGGCACCGTGACAGTTTACCAATGCCATGGCAACATCAGGAAGATACCCTACATGATCTAAAGATGGAAGGAACCCTCAGTTCTGGAAATTGGCCACCCCTCTCCTGGAAAACTCATGAATAATCCACCCCTTGTTTAGCATATAATCAAGAAATAACCACAAAAATGGCCAACCAGCAGCCCATGCTACTGCTCTGCCCATGGAGTAGCCATTCTTTATTCCTTTACTTTCCTAATAAACTCGCTTTCACTTTACTGTATGGACTCCCTCCAAATTCTTTATTGTGTGAGATCCAAGAACCCTCTCTCCTGGGGTCAGGATCGAGACCCCTTTCCAGTAACATCCCCATGAGTGAACTAATTGCATAGTGTTTGCTCAAATGCAGTTGAATATTCAGGGCCGAGATGGGAGTTTTTGTCTTTTTAGATCCATTAACTTGCTAAAGTAAAAGACTTGCTTTTTTTTTTTTTTTTTTTTTTTTTGGAGACAGAGTTTTGCTCTTTCGCCCAGGCTGGGGTGCGGTGGCACAATCTCAGCTCACTGCAACCTCCGTCTTCCGGGTTCAAGCGATTCTCCTGCCTCAGTATCCCAAGTAGCTGGGATTATAGGCATGCACCACCATGCCTGGATAATTTTTGTATTTTTAGTAGAGATGGGGTTTTACTATGTTGGCCAGACTGGTCTTGAACTCCTGACCTCAGGTGATCCATCCACCTCACCCTCCACAAGTGCTGGGATTACAGGCATGAGCCACTGCACCTGGCTAAAATACTTCATTTTTTAGGCTAGAGGATATACTTCAAGAAATATAAATAATAATTGAAAATTTCTTTAAAATCAGAAAAAGGAATATAAAGACATTTGAATATAGTCAGTAATTCACAGTATACTTCAGTTCTCAAGGGTACATGAAGGCATGAAAGAAAATAAAGAAGAAAAATAAAGTAGATGAAAAATGTGAAGAAAGAAAAACTATATAGCAAGCAGGAAGGAGACAAAGGTAGGGAGAGGATAGGGCAAGGAGTGCAACTGTATCAGCGTAACAGGAGATTACCGAAAATAGTTGTTCCAGCAACAGCCAAATTATAGGCACCACATCTCCAACACATTATTTCAGCATGCCTCCCTCCCTCCCACAATCCTGATTTCCTAGAATTCTAAGCAAGGAGAAGTAAGCAGCCAGTAGCAACTCCTTACCTTATCTAGCAAGGTAAGTTCAGTAACATCAACCCCAGTAGTTTCAAAGATTTGGGAAAATGAAAAGTAACTCCATATTAAAATATGATTAGGGAAATGGATATCTGGTTGATGGCCAATATCCACCCACTCCAGGAAGAATTCACATAATTCCAAGAGTGCTCATTAGCTCTAAATGCTTGGGTAGACCATATCTATGTGTAATGGATTATTTTTTATTTTACTTTGAGTAACATGGGGAGTCAACAAAAGGTGTTAAGCAGAGAGAGAGATGAGTAGTGAGTAGAAACAAGGTAGAAACAAGACAACGACTAAGCAGGCTCCTGCAATAATTCAGGCAAGACTTGATGAGGGCTTAGAAAAGGATGGTAAGGGCCAGGAATGGTGGATCATGCCTGTAATCCCAGCACTTTGGGAGGCCAAGGCAGGTGGATTGCTTGAGGTCAGGAGTTTGCGATCAGCCTGGGCCACACTGTGAAACCCCGTCTCTACTAAAATACAAAAAATTAGCGTGCACCTGTAGTCCCAGCTACTCGGGAGGCTGAGGCAGGAGAATTGCTTGAACCCTGGAGGCAGAGGTTGCAGTGAGCCAAGATCATGCCACTGCACTCCAGCCTGGGTGACAGAGCAAAACTCCACCTCAAAAAAAAAAAAAAAAAAAAAGAAAAGAAAAGTATGCTAGGGTGGTTTTGGTGAGAAACTGAGAAACGGAGTCAGGATTGTTTGATATTGTCGGAAATACACATTATATTAGCTTTTCTTAGTATTGCTTGATTTGATCTTTCCAGGAATTCTGCACTCTAATACTAACAATGGGGGCAGAATTCAATATCAGCTTAAAGAATATGAGCTAATTAGTGTTTCTCAAACTTCACTTTCCCTACAAATCACCTGAGGATCATGTTAAAATGCAGATTCTGGTTAAGCCTGAGATTATGCATTTCTAAGCTCCCATGTGAGGCAAACAGTTCAGAAATCAAAATTGAAAGAGAAAGTTACTAAATGTCAGTTGGCCATGTTGAATTTTGAACGTCTGGAGTCGATGCTAAAGGCTCATCTTCACCGTGACTTCATCCAAAGTTTCTGAGGATGAATCACGAGTGTCTTTGTCGGCTGCTCTTTACACTCTAGCCAGCAAGTTGATGTACAGATAGATTACTATGCATTTCTATTTTGTTTCTCTTAAAGACTGATTCTTCAATTTACAGGTGCTTATCTAAGTAAAAGTTTCTTACACAAATTAGTAGCAATAAGGTACACTAGGTGAGCATACAAGAACATACGAGAAAATCATACGACATGGCAAATGTAAAACTATGCATGTATATTTAACTGTTAAAAATCACAACAAAAATGTAAAGTCAGAGCTCATTAAATTAGAGACTGATTTAACCAAATGATTATACAGCCATTACACAGGTGTTCCATTTCAGAAAGTATTAGAGCATAGTGCCGGGGGGCCTCAAAGCTAATTTCTAACCTAGACTAATCATGCCAGGAATAATGACCTGCCGTTACTGCCTTGTGAATCAGACCCTATGATATTTAAAATAATTAAGATCAAAGCCTAACGAGGAGGTCACTGAATTCACCAGTCATAAAACGTTAGTACAAAACCCAAGGCTGTACTTGTTTGCTCAACAATCTTCAACGCTCAAGTTATAAAAGGGTCTTAAGAGGGACACAAACATCATCTTCAAAAAATGTCACTCCCCCCAAAGGTGCTGCCAGAGAGCAAGGGAAGTCTGTCAATGAAGTGGTTATTCAAAGCAAAAGTGTTACTCAAAAGTCATTATACATTTGAAAAGACCAGGTGACTTAAGAGATGGGCTGATGGGATATATCAGCTTGCTGGCTGCAATCCCAGAACACAAACTGGGATGAAGATTTGCTTCCCATTTGTAGGCGGCTGGAAAGGAGTGTGAAATGAATTGGTTTGTCCGGGCTGAGTTCCCAGGAAAAGGGTGTCTTTCATACCAAAAGCTCCCACCCAAACTGGCAGGGTGCTTCAAGCCAAAGATTTAGACAGTCAAATAAGTGCTAATTGAGTTAGAGGTTTGGTTAGGAAGTGGGTTGACAATTAAGTTCAGCTAAGGCCCGTTAATGGCCCAACTACCAGCCTTGAGAGGCTTTGGTACAGCACACCAAAGCAGAAGAAGGCTCCTAATCCACTACTAAGACTTTGATTGAAATTCCTAATCTTTGGCTGGAACAAGTGTGAGACATCATAGAGAGAAGTGGCCTGTGGTGATAGTGACAGAGGAAGTTATGAGGGTGATACTGAGGATGTATTTGTTCACAAGATTCCGCTGGAGATATTCAAGTCTGCAGAACCACAATGGGGAGCCCCAAGAAGAAGCATTTCATTTTTAAGAGGACAACACTAGTCCATAGCTTTATACTGCTATGGCCAAGTTCCCAGCAAGGTTTCGTTGCTTTGTTTTTAACCAAAGCCAATACTTTTAACCGAAAGCAATTGGCTTTAACCAAAACTTTTTTTAAAAAGTATTTTTATTTAACAAACAATTTAATGGGGCTTTACTATTGCCATTCTTATTATTCCTTTTGCAAATACCATCTCACTTATATCTCAAATAATCCTCTGAGGTAAATCACATTATTGTCATTACTTTATAAACAAGAAAACTGAGACACAGAGAAGCTCAAGAACTAATAAGTGGCATATTTGGAATACAGAAATGGTGGAAAGGAATCTGGGTTAAAACAAAAAGAATGTTACAAGAGAAGTAAGGGAGGAAATTTTTATTATTCCTCTTTGGAAGGAAGGATATAAAAACCCAAGAGAAAATTTAATAGGCCTCTTCACTGCCCCTTTCCCACAAGTGCCAAAATGAAAGCCCATTAATAGGGCTTAAAACTAAAATTTAGTACAGATAAAAGCAAGTCCTCATTACCCAACATATAATTAACTGGGGAATTCACAGCTGTGGGACATGATGGGGAAAGATGAGGCTTGCCGATTCAGGCTGCTGATTTTCAAATAAGGTGTTAAAACCAAGTAACCAGATCTCTTTATTTGCAGGTTGGAGCTCTGGCTACTCTGCTGTAGATGATGTTGAGAAGTCTAAACTTTGAAAACAGATCCTACATGACTTATGGATTAAAGAAACTGGATTTATGTGGTTACCAAATGTATGAAAAAAAAGCTCATTGTCATTGGTCATTAGAGAAATGCAAATCAAAACCACAATGAGATACCATCTCATGCCAGTTAGAATGGCAATTATTAAAAAGTCAGGAAACAACAGATGCTGGAGAGGATGTGGAGGAATAGGAACGCTTTTACACTGTTGGTGGGAGTGTGAATTAGTTCAACCATTGTGGAAGACACTGTGGGAGATTCCTCAAGGATCTAGAACCAGAAATACCATTTGACCCAGCAATCCCATTATGGGTATATACACAAAAGATTATAAATCATTCTACTATAAAGACACATGCACACATATGTTTACTGCAGCATTGTTTACAATAGCAAAGACTTGGAACCAACCCAAATGTCCATCAGTGATAGACTGGATAAAGAAAATGTGGCACATACTCACCATGGAATACTGTGCAACCATAAAAAAGGATGAGTTCATGTCCTTTGCAGGGACATGGAAGAAGCTGGAAACCGTCATTCTCAGCAAACAGACACACGAACAGAAAATCAAACACCACATGTTCTCACTCATAAATGGGAATTGAACAATGAGAACACATGGACACAGGGAGGGGAACATCACACACCAGGGCCTGTCAGGGGGTGGGAGGCTAGGGGAGGGATAGTATTAGGAGAAATATCTAATGCAGATGACGGGTTGATGAGTGCAGCAAACCACCATGGCACGTCTACCTATGTAATAAACCTGCAGGTTCTGCACATGTATCCTAGAACTTAAAGTATAATTAAAAAAAAAAAAAAAAAAAGAAAAAGAAACTAGAGAACTGGAAGTCAGATGTGTTCCACAGCCACCACCCCCCACCTCAAGTAAACTTGCCCTTTTCAAGTTCACTCCTTTTCCCTTTCCTAGGGGCAGACTGTTCAATCTCCCACCACTCATGGACCAGTTCAGCCATTCTCCTTTCTCCTCACTGCCTTACAACCTCCTGCAAAGCCTCCTTCCCACAAAGCCTCATGGCACTTAACGCCATCATTCCCTGTCCGTCTGCAGGGTTGGCACCTACTGGCTCCTAGAATATTTCCCTCACTCACTGAAGACTTTGGAAATTGGATCACTGTCTTCTTAGATCACCATAGCTCTTGCCAGTTGACAACATCCGAGTAGACAACACAGTCATTATCAGGTACCTATGACTCTCTGTCTCCCTAAATCCAATGACTAAAATTTCTACTGCCTTTTGCTAATCTACTTCTCTAGCCGTATCGAATTTCAGCATCGTTCCACTTCCACATTTTTATTTCCAAATACCCTTCTCTCTGAGCACATTATTCCATCTTCCTCAGTCTTTCACTCCCTCACTCAATATTTTTTTTCCACTTCCAACTTACCTCTTAACTTCTTATTGCCTGTCCTTTTACTGCACCTCCAAATTCCAGATCAGTCCAACCATATGCTTTTTCTCCCTAAACTCAAGCTGAAAAAAATACCATGCCACTTTGCAAATTGGTGACACTGTTGAGAAGTACAAGCCTTTGGAAATAGATCTACAGATTTATACAGTTTCCAGGAAACATGATTTAATCCCTGGCCTCTGGCAAGAATTGACTAATTAGCTCAAGACCCCCTATGTCAGTGCCAAAGCTCATGGGAATTCAGGCTCAGCCCAGGTGGATAACAGTATTGGGCTTCAGATAACTTGAGCACAGTCCAAATTCTCTTATACAATAGCTCTCAGGTTTATTACTTTACAGTTCTAAAATTTTATTATATGCAACGCCATGTAAAGTTAGTGATGTTTAGGAATCTCGTTTGCATTTTAGTGGCATTTGTTTGACAATAGTTTACCTATACTGCTAAGTAATGTGCTTAATGACAGAGTGGAAGGATAGTGATGAAATTTAGGTAAAAGATGGCACAGCCACAGGCAAAAATCACAGCTTCAAAGGGTAAGGAGAAGCCTCAAGTCTTGCAGTTCAAAAATCCTTTTACTTAGCAACATCACTTAAAATAACAAAAAAACAAAACTCCTTCTGGACCAATATCAATTGCTATCTCTCTCCTTCCAACAGCTTCAGTTTCAATTCTAGCTTCCTTTGTGCTCCACTAAATAGATCATCGTAACAGCTCATGTATCCAACATCATTCTACCTTAGTAATTTGTATACATAAGTGAAGATTTCCACTTTTTAATGTCATTAAAAGGTGTATCTGTTAACCATCTTTTAAAATTTATTAAATTCTTCCCTGCCATCTTACGGATAATGTGTAAACCACATTTTGCTATTTCTTGCATTTGCAGAATCCTCTCTTTAAAATTTAGTCATAGGATTTGTAACTTCCAATTAGCTGCTCAACAAATTTTTGAGTCCCTCAGGTCTTTGTCTTTGTTCCCAAAGTTGAAGTGGCTAGAAAAATGTCCTATAGATACATTTGTTGCCAAATCACACACACACAAATATGCTACTATCTCAGAGGCGTCAGGACATATAATAATAACCTCTAAACATTTCCCCAAGAGTTCTTCCTATTCAGTAAACACCAGAAGTAGTCTCTGGGATGTATGGAGAGTAACATATTCCACTTAATAATATAAAAAATAACTCATTTGTAAGTTTTAAACCTTCTCGCATTATTTTTGGTTTCAAAGTAAGGACTGTTTTGCTCAATACCAAACTGGCTTTGGTGACTTTACATTTCTTTGTTTGAAGGGTCTGGTGGATAGGGTGGGACAAAGGTCAAATGCCTTTAACACTCTGGGTTTCAGTTAACTCGGTTCTCAGGTGAGGCCTTCAGCCCTTCTGCTCCTGCAGATTCCAGTGTCAGGTGGTTCAAATGCCATAGCACAGATGAAAGCAGCTTGAACAGCAGAAGGAGCTTTATCCATGAAAGGACAGAGCCAACTGAGGCCAGGGGAGCTTTTGATGACTAGCAGGAGCGTTATTCACATTTTCCAGTTTCTAGCCTAGTAAGTGTCAGGCACTCGGTAAACATTTGATGAACAAGTGAATGAATAAATGAATAAAGGAGACTACTTTGATATTACTACAAAGAAACTAATAATATTAAATAATTTTTCCCCAAAGCCAGAAACTCCTTTTTAAAAATATCTAATGCATATTCAAATTGCATCGGTCATCAGAAACCTCTTTGCAAAGCAGAATGACAAACTCTAAATCAGGCCCATGGGATTTTCCTTAGAAAACTGATCAGTCAGGCATGGTGGCTCATGTCTGTAATCCCAGCACTTTGGGAGGCTGAAGCAGGTGGATCACCTGAGGTCAGGAGTTCGAGACCAGCCTGGCCAACATGGTGAAACCCTGTCTCTATTAAAAATACAAAAATTAGCTGGGCATGGTGGCAGGTACCTGTAATCCCAGCTACTCGGGTGGCTGAGGTAGGAGAATTGCTTGAACCCGGGAGGCGGAGGTTGCAGTGAGCGAGATCGCTCCGTTGCACTCCAGCCGGGGCGATAGAGTGACACTCTGTCTCAAAAAAAAGAAAATTGATCAGACAATTGAAATGATCACTTCCGCGAGTCAACAGGCTTTCAGAAAAAAACTAGTTTTTGAAAGTGCATGCTCATGTATGTGAAAGCCTTGTTTACCTATCAAGATCATCCTGTGTAGGCATAGTGGCTCACACCTGTAATTTCAGCATTGTGGGAGGCCAAGCAGGGAGGATTGCTTGAGGGCAGGAGCTTGAGACCAGCCCTGTCTGTCTCTTTTAAAAAAAGAATTATACATATATACAGAAGTGTGTATATATATAGGGGTGTGTGTGTGTATACATATAAGTGCGTATATATATTCCTTTAATTATAATACTCTACTATTATTGATGATAGGACAGTGTTCAAATATTGAAAAGAGGAAACAGTGTTGACATTGTCTTGTGAGAAATTGTTGAAGGGATTGGGTGGGTTTAGAAGGAGGAAGAAACAACCAAGGAGAGAAATGGAAACTCCAAATTAATCTCTCTTTGTGCAAAAAAAAAAAAAAAAAGAAAAAAGAAAAGAAAAGAAATCAAATTATTCTAATGAGATCCAGCAGCATTAAGCAAATGTTAGACCCAGATTTTAAGGAAGAGCCTGTTAGCAACTAGGACTGCCTAGAAATGAGACAGGTGCCTTTGCAGAAGGCATCTTCCTTTCACGGTATCAAATCGCAAGAGAAAAAGAGCGGCGGGATGGGATTTCATCATACTCCAGACCTGCTGACCTTCCTTCAAAGCATCTGTAAAATCTTCTCCCCAGTTATGACCCAGAAAATGAAGAGGACCAATGTGAGGGGATAGAGAAGCAATGCTCAGACATCCAGAGTCCACAGCACAGACATTTCTTCATTATTGAAAACTTACCAGGGCTGGGTACAGTGGCTCGCATCTGTAATCCCATCCCTTTAGGAGGCCAAGGTGAGCAGCTGCTTGGGAGGCTGAGGTGGGAGGATCGGTTGAGCATAGGAGAGGTTGCAGTGAGCTGAGATTGCACCACTTCACTCCATCCTGGGCAACAGAGCAAGACCTTGTCTCAAAAAATTAAAAATAAAACTTGCCAGGTGAGAATCAGGTGGCAGACGTGACAGTAACTGAATTCTCCAGAGGGCTCCAGCTTTGCAGTTCACAGCACACAAAACTGGAGCCCTTCTTTGCCCTAAGCACAATAAATACTTACTGAATTAAAACATAGGCAGAAATCAAAGGCAGGCAGAGTGACATGGTGAGAACTGCTCTTCAAGACATTTCTAAATATGCCAGAGAAAGTTTCAACTGCAGGTTAGAACTTTATAAATTATGTGTAAACATGACCTCTGAAAAAAAAAGAGCCAGGGTCTATGTGGCCGAGAGTGACTTCTTTAGTGAATCATAGCTGGGACAGTCATTTTTGAACTCTGCAATTTTCCACATCTTTTCCAAAATAAGTGGTGTAGTGAAAACACACATGATCCAGTGTCCTTCTGCCGGCTTCCCATCCCCAATTACATTTTCTTTTCCTTGTAATAATTCTTTGCCGTAGTTCAGGATATCTCACCTTATCATTCCCATTTTTCTTTTTTTTCCTCTCCAATCTTTCACTACTAGAACTTGCACAAATCATCAATGGCATTCTGAAGGGAATGGGAAAAGAGGGCAAAATCCTACTCATTACTTCATGCTAACTTTGATTTCTACCTCTGATGTATTGAGTCTGACAAAGGCAAGATAGATGGGCAGTCAAGTGAGAATGTTTAGGCTTTCTTGCCTGAAATATTGTCTTCATAATATAAAGAACTAAAATTTAGGTAGCACAGATTATTTTAGGCAATTCTATAATCTGGGTATTAATAGGATTTCTATTTTAAAGACAAGGGAACTCGCCTAAAGTTGCACTCTTAGGAAGTGGGGGAAATGGGAGTTAAACTACATCATGCATTCTGCAGGTCAAGCATTTAATTGCTATATTATTTTTCAATCGGTCCACAACAATTTAAAATTCAGGCTCCTCTCTGGGTCCTCCCAGTTCATTGTCTCTTCTACATAAATGATTGGCAAGTCATTTTTCCTCTGACTGTTTTAGAGATCCTCTCATCTCTGGCAACTCTACAACCATGCCTGCTCAAAACATTGTATTACATGTGGACCCCAGAATGGAAGTCCCTTTTTTCAAAAAAAGTTGTTGTTTAGGACCCTCCACATTCCAGTCCCACCACCATTCAAGAGTTAGTGTCCACCATTTTTTTTTTTTTTTTTTTTTGGATTTGGGTGAACATGTTTGTGAACCCGGAGTAGACATTCATGGACCGACAAGGTTTTTTTTTTTTCTTTTTTTTTAATTGATTCACAAATGTGTTTAATTAAAGAGCAAGAGGGAATATTTGAAATTCAGACTGGCCCCATAACATCCGGGGTCCAATCCAATCTATTTATGCACTCTAGAACATTCCTCCCACTCTCAGCTACATGTCACTGCTTCTTTCTATTATTCCCTCTTCCTCTCACACTCACTTAGGGTCACACATGCTCAGAGCTTCGTATATATTGAATTTATAGGCACGTGTTTTACGTTTCCCATGGCAATCCTGAAGGGAAGTTAGAGCAGATCTTCTGCCATTGCCCATTCATTATCTATATAGCATGGCATTCAGAGAGTGTTACTGAATACAAAATTTAAAACATCTAAGATAAATTGCTGTTTGGTATGGAGTCATATAAAGATTGGTTGCAATTTATTTTTAAAATACACAACTACAGTAATTTCAATTTTAATGTTCATGAGCTACACTTTTGATTTTTTAAGTCAATAACAATTTTGAATACTCTTTTCCACAAATCCCATAGAAAAAGTAAAAAGATCTTGAAAATTTCCACGTTTGGCATTACAGCAGCTGTTGAAAATTCCTGTAGACAATATTCCCTGACTCTTGGATCAGAAAGATGGGCCAGCGTAGCAGGGCATGCCTACTAGGATGTCATACAGTTTGTACTCCACAGTTCCTATTTCAGGATAGCACAAAAACCCCCAAACAAGCAAAAATTCTCAAGATTCTTCACCGCCTTCATCTAATATAACCAGCTTTCTGTCATAACTAGATGTTGCCCAGTATGCAACAGGGAGCCATGTTGTCACACCATTCGCAATTTCCTAAACTATCACAAGGATTTCCATCAGAAGGAGAGGGCATTTCATATGGTTGGAAGTGCCATCACTCAGGGGCTCACGGAGAATAATGATTGCATTTTAAGGGTAGAGACCAGTCACCCATCTCTCCTCCAAATCTCTCTGCCTCCAACTCTCTATTCTTCCTTTCTCTCTCCTTTCGCTGTCCTTTTTTTCCTCTCTCTCTCTCTCGTCTCTCTTTCTCTCAAGGATACACTCAGCTTCTGTTTAGGAATTTAAGGAATAACTTTTGGTCCAGCCTCAGAGGTTACAGGTGAAGAACAGAAATAGCACGATACATGGGGAAAGTTGGAGAATACAGTCTTAGCCTTGAAGAATCACAGAGAATGCTATAATGTGCCCTGAGGTACAGTCTACAGAGATACCTCAACAAAGGATTTAAAATAAGAGCTGAGGAGAAATTGGCCACTTAATAATTTGATAGTAACAGCTTTGACTTTATTTTTAAATATAAGGAGAGAAGAAATAACACCTGAATAAATGTAGTATGCCAAGATGTTAGCTTCAACTCTGACAAAAGGTTTGTGCTTATACAAAGTGAGATTCGCTAATAACCTGAATTTTAGTTAATTATTTTTGCACATTTACAGAGGGATGATGATCAGAGGTAGCCTTCTGTTTTTGTATTCTACATTCTGTGGTTTGGCATTAAGGGAATGTTTGTATCGGCTTTGATCTCACCTAATTACCTCAAAATTTAGTAGAATTCCACAATTTATCCAAGAATATTATAATGAAGCAATATTCCTGGATATTGTTCAAAGGATCTCATGATCCATCCATAATATTCTAGTAATAAAAGCTATCATTAACTGAATGCTTAGTCTAAGCCAGGTACAGGCTCAGCCTGTTCTATGTATTATCCTGTCTAATCACCCAATCAACCCTATGATGTAATAGGATTATTACATCCATATATTATAGGTGAGGAAACTGAGGCACTGGAAGTGAAATGAATTGCCCAAGGTTGCTGAGCAGAAAGTGGTAGTGCTAGAGCTGTAGCCCAATCAGAATTCAGAGCCGACATATACAACTGTGTGTTATTCATCCTTCTCAAATAAAACTTACCAAATGTTTTCAACTGTGGGTGTGTAATACCTGCTCCTGGTGAGGACTGGGACAAAAATGTACTTTCATATCACAGGTAGAAATATCACTCAATGCAGCTTTATTTAAAAGCAACATGGCAATGCTCATGAAAAGTAATTGTGCACATAGCTGTTGATTCTGCAGCCCTCCTCCTGGGAGTCAAATTCTGTGAGTGTAAAAGCATAATCTGCACAAGGATATAATATGAATTCTAATCAACAAGGGGAAATGTTGAATCAACTATGGCGTCATTGCACCACAAACTATTGCACAGCTGTTAAGAGGAATGGGGTAGATCAACCCGGTCAGTTGACTTTAAGAAATCGAAAGAAAAATCAAAGAGTAATAAATATCTCATTTTTGTTAAAAAAAAGGGGGGAGGGTAGAATTTTGGGGGCAGTGAGACTATTCTGAACAGTAATGTATTGGTATATACATGTCATTATTCATTCGTCAAACCCCATAAAATATGTGACACACAGAGTGAACCCTAATATAAACTGTTGACTTTAGTTAATAATAATATATCTCTACCAGCTCTATTGGCTCATTGGCCATAACAAATGTCCCATGCTGATGCAAGATGTTAATAATAAGGGAAACTGGGGAGCAGGTGGTAAGAGGGATATATGGGAACTCTACTTCCCACTCTACTTCTCTGTAAACCTAAAACTGCTCCAAAAACAAAGTCTATTAATTAAACAAAATTATTAGAGACTACTATATATATTTGGATATAAGTTTAAATATGGTGAGCACAGAAAAATGTAATTTAAGCGTAATTGTGGGGCTAAGGGAATAGAAGAGGATGAAAACAACAAAAAAAGTTTTTTCCTAAGCTTTCCAACTCGCAAGATGAAAACAATAGAAATAGGTATTCTGTGGGCTAATTAGTGTAAAATACTATGTGTGTTTGTAGAAAAACATACAGTTAGACAAATTCTCCTGGAATTTTCCCCACGGTCTTTTAGAATCTCTAATTCTAGCATTTTGTAAATGTTCTATTGAGTATCCAATTGTTGTTTTCCTCAACTCACCTTCAAATCATAACAAAAGAATAATAACTGATAAGAGGCTGTCACTAAGTGAGAAGTTGGATCTCCTATACTGAGCTTTGCATTCATCGAAATCAAGGAACTTAAAGTTCCTAGACGTAGTAACTTCAGTCATATTTTCTCCTTTTCTTCTTCATTCCAAACTCAGTGCAAAACTAATAATGATGTTCTACAAGATGGCCTGAGAAATTCTACTGGTGTTTAAGTCAGCATAAACTATAGACTACTTTGCAGTAGATTGCCTTCAAACAAGATTTTAAGATCTCACTTGGAAAGAGTCTATATCAATCAACCAACCAATCAATCAATCACACACACACTCACCACCAAGCCATGAAAATAAAGATCCCCACCAAAAAGTAGTAATATAAATGTTATAATGTTGTGTTATAATGTACATTTCAGATGTATAGATATGTATATAATTTAATTCACATATTTGAAGATTGAAATCCTGCGAATCTGCTGAAATAATGAAACAGAAGTCCCATAACTCTTAAATGTAGCATGCTCACACAGAGTTGTTGGAGCAGGTTTCGCATACCTCAAGGGACAGTTTCCAACCATATCCTTCAAGGTGTATTTTCCTCTAATTAAACCTAATCCCTCTTACCTCCTGGTGGCCTGTGAGAGCTCGATTTTCAAGCGTCACCACGTCATCTGGTTGCCTTCTGAGATGTTACAAAAGCAGTCAGTCCCACCCGTGCTCTGCTTGCTGAACCCTGAAAAAAGCGTGAGCAGGAAACAGCCAGGGCCTCCTCTACAGGGCTTACGTGATGAAATGCAGCTCACCATTAGTTGCCCCTGCAATTTTCACACCTGGGGCTCTTGAGCTTTGAGGGTGCAGGTGGCCTAATACAGGAGTAATTAGTTCCATGTCATTAATTATTTATATGGAGCTTATCACCCTGGGTTGGCAATTTTTGTTGACTCAAAGCTACAGGTGCACAAAGGAATAGTGGCGGAGGGAAAATGGTGCTCTGTGGGCTGAATATCTTTGAGACTGTCTCCAGGAAAGGCTATGTCATTCATAGCAACCACAGAGTTTTGAGAGTTGACAAGTAATTTTACATGGTGACTCACCATTGCTACAGTTGCAAAGGTAATTCTATTTGACTCACATGAAATTCTGTGTTTAATGTGTGTTTGACAGGAAAATAGTCTTCCCATTTTCTTGTTGTCCTTAAAGAAAAGCAGGAAATGAGAATTTATTGCCGTGGTCTTCTCTTTCAGACCTAACTGTTCTTAGAAAATTCCAAGTAGTTTCAATAAGACTACCGGAAATTCTCCTTATTAACTCTGCTTTTAGAACCCTCTGGTGAATCTGATTTCAATCCTGCTTGTCAATATATAACTTCATTCTAGCCAACTACAGTCCCTAACCCAGGCTTAAACATTTGTTGCAACAAACTTTACCCTGAACTACCTGATGATTTCCTTCTGATTCTAAACTCATCTGTCTCCATTTTCTTGCAGTGATGCTGGTTTTTCTTAAGCAACTATTCCAGCTACTTATTTCTCCAAATGAAAGAAAGGAGAAAAAAAGAAGACAATTTTGTCTTCCATACACAGATTTCTGGTTCAGGATTTTATTAAGCATTTAGAACACAGAACCATTTCAGATCAATTTTTGGTAAACTTTAATCTCACTTCTATAGTGGTTTGAAAGCAGAGAATGTCTGAACTAGTATATCAGTGGGAAATAATTTTTGCTGTTCAGTCTCTCTTGATGCCTCCTCCATATCAAGGTAATTGGAGTCTTCTCTCCAATTCAGTAACTCAGTTCCTTCCACATTTCACAGTAGCAAATTAATCATGATCAATTTAAGAAGCTGTCACAGGAGCCTGGTGTCTCCCATCTCTGTATTTCTAGCAATCTCCAGATGATGCTGATGGCTCGTATATTTTGAGCAGCAAATTTCTATATCATATCGTAAAAGCTATTTCTTCCTGTTGGTTTGGTAGCCTCCCTGTGTTGTCCACAAAGAATGGCCCTGCACCCCCTAATAAAAAAAACCAACCCAATCCTGCATAACCCTACCTTCTTCTATGAATTTTGTATTTCACTTCACACCTTTAGTTTTTGCTGTGAGAAAATTCTGGTGCATATCAAATAAGTTATATATTGAGAAGAAGAGGTGAACATTTACAGCTGGGGAAGGGCATGCTGTCACCTCTGTCTACCTTTACAGCATGGAAAGGTTGCCTTAACATTGTGTGACAGAGGTTCTCAAAGTGAGAACTCCCTGTAGAAGCCGCATCAGCATCTCTGGGAGCTTGTTAGATATGCAAATTCTCAGTCCCACCCTAGATCTTCAAATTAAGAAACTCTGGGGTGGGGCCCAGGAATCTGTTTTAACAAGGCCTCCAGGTGATTCAAATGCAAGCTAAAAATTGAGAACCACTGGTACCTACATTTCTTGGTCAAAAATCTTAAACGAGCTTTGCATGCATCCAATTCATCTTAAATCATGAATGGTAATAATAAATTAAACTCTGGTTTGGAATTTTAAAGACTGCATCTCTACTTCACCAGAAACTAGTTTGGTCTAGTTCAAACGCTTGTGCAACCCCTTCAACGGTTGGGGTTTGGTTCTCTCATTAGTAAGATGATTATATAACTAATCCTTTAAGCTAGAAACTCTTGATACTAATAAAAGGTGCTGTTATAATTACACAAGGACAATGGGCATAAATTGAGACTATCCTAGGCAAACTAAAACATATGGAGATTTTACTCTTAAGGAAAATAAAGATTGGTTGGGACAAGACAGCGATAAGCCTTCCAGGTCTAAGGTTTTTACAATGTGAACCCTCAAATTTTTAAGTAGGAACTCGTAACTACTGTCTTTATTTGGAACTGCAAATCTACAGAAGAATTTATGTATCTCTCAATTATGTTATTACATTTTTAATCACCTTGCTTAATTTAAAAGTGCATTTGAAGCTCTAGGATATCACCCTAGGGTATAGGATGATCAGGGTGTAAAAGCTGTCAGAATCAAAGTAGAATCACAAATGTTAAGAAACAGACAAACAGAGCCTTTACCTCCCTGAATAGACATATACTTCACTATGACATGTGTATTACCATTACAATGCTTTATTCCCAAATATATATCTTCTTTTTTAGACAGCCTCTCTCTTTGTTATTTAGGTTGACAAGGGTGAATTTTGAAAATCCAAAAGTCTCAAAGCCCTGGGTACAAAAAGAATGCCATCTCAGCAACTAAAATATCCCACTAACCATGTGTTGCTTTGACTTATTCAGAAATAGCCTGGAGAACAATTTGATCTAAGAGTGTTATGTTCTTGTTTGATTAGAGGTTTTTTTGGGTTTTGGGGTTTTTTTCCCCTGTTAAATAAGCAAGAGTTATGTGTTATCTTGAAAGGTGAGGATATTATACTCAAACATTTTCAGTGTATTGAAAAGTTTCAATAGACTAAAAAACCGTACTAATACGAACTCCCCCTTTCCTCTGTCCCCCTCAAAAAAACTTAAATCAGAGAAATGCAAACAACTGTCATCTTATAGGATGAACTTTGAACCCAGAAGAATCAAAAAGACAAAAGGTTGTTTAGAAAACAGTGTCTTTTCCTTTCTAGTTATAAACGATAGTGTATGTGTGTGTTACAGATATTGGGAATTTTTTTCTATTACATTTAACATCATAGGATAAAAAACTGGTCCTTAAGAAGTTTTCATTTTCAGTTTTCCTTCAGGCCTAACATTAACCTAGAAAAACCTAAAATATATAACTTTTCTTTAGAAGTTTCATAAATTTCAAAGGGTTTTTCTTGGTGGTTTTATTTTCCAGTAAGCCTCCCAGTCTGAAGTCCAGCTTTCAAAAATCTCCTCCGAATATCTAAATGATAGTTTTAGACCACCATTATCAGTGTGCTGCGAAATCAAGCAGTCAAGAGGTATTTCACAGGCACCTAATATTTTCATAATAGTGATCAGTAATAAATGAAGCTTCGCTTTTTAGGTTTCATGTTTTTCCTGAAAACATCTAAAGCATGCTTTTTCTAAACAATGTTGTTATAACATAGAAAGACTTGGTAATTTGTGCTATCAGTTATCCATTGATAATATCCTGTCAGAATATGACAAAATGTATTTAGAAAGAGCTCATAATAGGCAAAGCTCATAATATACAAAACAATAATAGGAAGTAAAAAGTCAAACACAAAATAATGTAGACTCTATAATATGCAGGGTTAGACATAAGATGAGAAAGAAACACTAACATATAAACAGTTGGCTGGCCACAGTGACTCACCCCTGTAATCCCAGCACTTTGGGAGGCTGAAGCGGGTGGATCACTTGAGTTCAGGAGTTCAAGACCAGCCTGAGCAACATGGTAAAACACTGTCTCTGCAAAAACTGCAAAAAATTAGCCAGGCATGATGGCATGTGCCTGCAGTCCCAGTTACTCAGGAGGCTGAGGTGGGAGGATCACCTGAGCCCAGGAGGTTGAGGCTGCTGTGAGTCGTAATCACACCTCTGCACTCCAGCCTGGGCAACAGTGAGACTCTATCTTAAAAGTAAATAAAGTAACTAATTAATTAACTAACATTGCTAGTTTTAAGCAATAGGATCAGGCTGATTTTTTTAAATACTTTTCACAAATTTACATGTTTTCCATAATAACAAATATATTATTTGAGAACAGGGGGAAGAAATCACATCTTATTTTAAAATTGTCTGGCACAGAGAGATGAGAGGACCGCTGAGTGAAGGTGTCATGTGTATCTCATCTTCTATTTAACAAGTGCCTTTGTTCAAACCATCAGGGGCCATGAAAAACTGGGAAACATTTCTTTCTTTCTTTCTTTCTTTCTTTCTTTCGTTTTTATTGAGATGGAGTCTCACTCTGTTGCTGAGGCTAGAGTGCAGTGGTAGGATCTCAGCTCACTACAACCTCTGCCTCCTGGGTTCAAGCGATTCTCCTGCCTCAGCCTGCTGAGTAGCTGGGATTACAGGCATGCACCACCACACCTGGCTAATTTTTGTATTTTTAGTAGAGACAGGGTTTTGCCATGTTGGCCAGGCTGGTCTCGAACACCTGACCTCAGGTGATCTGCCCACCTCAGCCTCCTAAAGTGCTAGGATTACAGGTGTGAGCCATGTACCCGGCTGGGAAACATTTCTTAAAGAGGTTACAGTCTTTGTCATAATGTGGCACATTTTGTAACTTTAATGTGCACAAATTTCTTGATTCCCAATAAGGAAAATATTTTTAAAAACTTAATAAATATGCAAAACAGTCATTTGCATAATGCCAGAGGTTGCTATCTACTGAATTTACAGAATTATATATAAATTCGCTGACAGCTTCTATTCATTCTTAATTAAGACATTGCTAATTAAAATTTTATCCTAGGACACAATATTTGTCCATGCTAATTTATTATAGCTAATAACATTACTTTGTAACCATATTCCACCGAATTAATTCTCTCTCTAAATTCACAAAAAAATTTTACAAACTTTGAAACTAAACTAATTTATTCTCCAAATTTTGGAAATATGTTCATAGGTAGCATGAAGCAAAAGTCTGAGCTCATGAAGGAAGTCAAATGTTCCAGTTCTAGGAATTCAGATGACAGCTATGTAAACCATTAATTTACAATCCCATTCCCTCCAGGTGTCCATAAGAAGTTCTATAAAATAGCATGAATGTTTCCAAAAACTCAAGACCCACTCCTCATTTGCTAGACAAGAATTACTGTAGCAGTAGAGCAGAAAATCTGGTTTTGAAATGATTATGGTAGTGACTAAACAATTCCACATGCTGTAAGAATCTCCTTTGATATTAGATGTTACCAAATTTAGTGTTAAGTTACAGATGATTTTCCTTCATGATTCTTTTTACCTTGCTGTGTTCCAATATTTAATCTCCTCCCAATAATTCTGTTATCTGGGTCTGAAAAAAGATACATAATTTTGTTAATTATAATTTTTAAACTGAACATTGCTGTGTGTTGAGCTACTTTTCAAAGCAAAACAACATTTAGAGATCAAATTAAGATCATCAAATTAGTGATCTTAACTTTCTGCCAAAGATGGCAAACTCTCTCCACATCTCCTTGGTTTTTTGTTTGTTTGTTTGTTTTCCCTGAGTCACTCTCTGTTCCCCAGGCTGGATTGCAGTGGTGCCATCTTGGCTCACTGCAGCCTGGACCTCCTGGGCTCAATCAATTCTCGTGCCTCAGCCACCTCAGTAGCTGGGACTACAGGGGTGTGCCAGCATACCCAGCTAATTTTTGTATTTTTAGTAGAGACATGATTTCACCAGATTGGCCAAACTGGTCTCGAACTCCTGGCCTCAAGTCATCCGCCTGTCTCGGCCTCCCAAAGTGCTGGGATTATAGGTGTGAGCCACCATACCCGGCCCACATCTCCTTATTTTTGATGTAGTAGAAAATGCTAAAGCGTCACGATTACGGCTTGAAATTGTCATTACTTCTAATAATGCCATTTTCATGGGTAGATATGTGCAAATGCACTTACCCTCCCTCACAGTTGTTCATCTATGACCAAAGAGTTGGACTTGATTCTTGGCTAGATTTGTCTAATATTTGGACAGTTTCTCAGTCAATCTTTATATTGGTATTATCCTTCCTGGAATAATAGAAGTAAGGCTCAATCTCAGGGATGTTTTGAGGACCAATGATGTCGGTAAGAACATCTAAATCTGGCCGGAAAGAGGTAAACAGTTATTGCCAGTGTACCCTATGTAGACTTCACCATGAAATAATCTTGCGCCTTCTTTTCCAGACAAGATATGTTCCTCAGAAGTTATCCAGTCAAAAGCCTCTGCAGAGCAAACTATTTTTCCTTTTACTTTCTTATCAATTAAATATTTCTTCCAAAAGGCAAAAAGCACAAGATCACATCTAGGAAAGCAGTTAACCTCTAAAAAATGGTGATATAAACTATTGTGTGTGTGTGCCTATAAATGCTCACTTTCTTAAAAAAAAAGTTGAGAAATAGTTTTATTAGTCTGGAGAAGAAAAAGCTGAGAAGCAATGCCACTCTTAGCTTTCTCGAGAAAGGATCTTGACATGCACGGGAAGGAAGAGGTAGATAGCATCTTATTCCATTATTAGGCAGATCTACAGCTAGCTACAAAGGCTGACTCTCAAGGGTCAAATTTTAGCTATACATGAGGAAGAACTTTCTAACATCTACAACTATACAATCATGTAATGCTCTGTTTGGGAAAATGATAAGACTCTGCTGGAGTGTTCAGTCAAAGCAAATAGCCATCCTAAAGCTGTGGTAGAAGACATGGGGAAGAATCTAGAACTTCTCGCTCAAAACAAGGGAAGATGCAAAGTGCCTGGCAAAACTTGGGAGGCTTCCTTCATGTAATCATAGCCCAAAAATGGGAAACGCTAAACCAAATATGAGGTGAACTAAGTAGAGCTGAAATCCATCCCTCATCTCTACCACCAGTATTCCTTTTCAAACAATACAAAGCCCATATTTTTGTGACTCAAACATTTTGGGAATGCTTTATTTGGAAGGATCCTGGATAAAGAAACATGAATATGAGTAGGCCAAAAGCAATCAAAGCACCTGATGTTTTCATTGCAGAGTAACACATTTTCAAGAAAGAAACTCATCAGTTAAGATTCCCTGTGATTTGTAATTTGTGATAATTCAAACACAGCTTTGTCTATGTCTCTATAGTTTATTTTCCCATTATCTATACAAAATACATTAATAAAATTAATGTAAACAAGGATGAATGTAGAGGGTGTTTCAATTTACTTGAGAACAAATTGTTTTCAAACACATTTACAACAACCCAACTGCATACAAACAGTGTGTTAATTGTAAATGAGTCTTATCTATCCATTCAACTAGGTCTAGCAGGGTGTTTATTTGCAGCGTGTTAGTAGCCCCCTTACTCTTACTTTATATCATACGTCACCGAAGGCATTAAAACTGCATTTTCTCTTAAAATGCCTAAGGAGTTGTATTTCTTCTGTAACATAAACATATTGATTTGGATTAAAATTATTCCAAAGAAAATTAACAGACTCACCTGAAGACATATTCAAACATTTCTAACTGTGCTACTTTTGTAATAGCAGCACAGAACGGGTTATTAATTAACCTCATCAAGTTATAAAATAAATCTAAATTCTCTATACGAGTGTATGTGAGAGTGGGAGTGTGTGAATATATGTATATGTGTGTGTTTTTGCGTGTGTACCTAACAGGACTGCTGTGTTGTCATTCATTTGCCAAATATTAATCAAATCCCTTTGTATGTTAAGCACTTCAATGTATTTGGACACTCCATTGAAAACAAACCAACGAAACAAAAATTCCAGTACTTAAAGAATTTATATTCTAATTGGAGGAGACAGACAGTAAACAGTAATCACAATTAACAGGTAAGTGCTTTTGAATGTGGAAAATGAAGAGGGTAGAAGTCTGGTTGGGGGACAGGTTCTAACTGTAAAATGTGTGGTCCAGGTAGACTTAATTAAGAAGGCACCATTTGAACAAAGATGGAAAGATGGTAAGAAATTCTATCATCTGCACATTTGGAGGAAGAGCAGTCCAGGAAGAGCACACAGGCAGTGCAAAGATCCTAGTGTATTCAAGACATAGCAAGAAAGCTAGTTTCTTAGTTTGAATGAGTGAAAGGAGAACAGGAGGAAACAAGGTCAGAAGTAAAGGGGTCAAATGATATACGGCCCTGGAGACGGTGGTAGGGCAGTGGCTTTTCTCTGAGATAGACGGCTGAAGAGCCTGTCTATCAGGCTGGAAATCAGCACATGAATAAGCGATAATCATTTAGTTATCATTATTGTTATCATTAAATATTCTATAGGGTCTCCAAGGAAGGATCATTACCCTACTTGACACATGAGTAAGTGGAAATGAAAATTTTGTGACTTGCCAGAATTTGAAATGTCAGCTATCAACAAAACCAAAGTCATAGTCTGATTTCTTATAATGCGCTTTCTTTAGGTGGTATTATAGATAGCTTCCCACCTTCTCAATAATATGACAAGTCATTGGTCTTAGAATATGTGTGAAGTGAGAACAGGCCCCACTGATGGCTGGAGTGGTATCTCAGGAAACTGTGAGCAATTCAGATTCCAAGTGGGATGGGAGGCACTAGATTTCCATAAAATGCTTATACACTTGCTTTCAGAGGAACACGAAGGGATAATTTTTAGAGTTGCCCCCGCTAAGGCTGTGCCTGTAAGCATATCCTCCCACTTTTGGATGTATTTGCCTGGGTGCACTGTGATGTCTGAATTCTGACTGAGTTATTAAGTCTGTAAGGTAGTTCTGTGCTCAGAGTGGACTACAGGGGGAGCTCATCCTACTCATTTATGGCTTGTCTCATGCACAACCTGCAAAGGATGTTCTTCTCGGGGTCTGCATCCCTATGGAGCAGATGTTTCCTCAAGAACACTCATCTCAGCTGAGCTTTCCTCAAATAACCTTGCTCCTTGAACCTGAAAGACAGCTTGAGTCCCTCACTGAACATGTGACAAGCCCAAGCATGCCTGCTTTGCCATATAGTATCTGTCATGATGCTAGTCCTGAAATTACACAAAGTCAGTTACAGGGGGACAACGTCCCATCTCTGAGATGGAATCTGCAAAGATATAGGACTCCTCCCCAACCAGGTGGCAGTCCATGCTGGTGAATCCCTCTGACTACAGCTGCTGCCAGCTTAACAAACAAACAAGAAAACAGTGATATCTCTCTTTCTTTCATGTTGGCAAACAACCCCGTCGTCTCCTCCTAGCTTTCTGATATCCCACTTAATGGGTCGAATTAGTTGGCCCTTGCTAAGTCTTCTAGTAAAAAAATTATTCTTTGCCACTTGCTTTCAGTGTTGTTTTAAAGAGGCCCATAGGGGCCGGGTGCGGTGGCGCAAGCCTGTAATCCCAGCATTTTGGGAGGCTGAGACGGGCGGATCACGAGGTCAGGAGATCGAGACCATCCTGGCTAACACGGTGAAACCCCGTCTCTAGTAAAAATATACAAAAACTAGCCGGGCGAGGTGGCAGGTGCCTGTAGTCCCAGCTACTCGGGAGGCTGAGGCAGGAGAATGGTGTGAACCCGGGAGGCGGAGCTTGCAGTGAGCTGAGATCCGGCCACTGCACTCCAGCCTGGGAGACAGAGCGAGACTCCGTCTCAGAAAAAAAAAAAAAAAAAGAGGCCCATAGGGGCAGGCAAGTCAGAAAATGAGAACTCTTTAACAAACAAGGGCAAACCACCCTGTCCCTGATGTAGAGGAAAAGACCTACAGGCTATTAAAAGGACCTCCCTCTGATTAATAAGAGTATTGACCTCTAGTCTAAATCAATTTTTGTGGAAGAAAGAAAATGGACTCTTGGAGAGGTGGGACAGAATGGTAAAGCACTTAAAAAAAAATAAATAACAGTCATTTCCCTTCTGCATACACTGTGTACACTGGCAAGCCACCCTTCCCAGTGATCTGCAGAGATTCTGACCTGGGGTTTTCCACTCTATTGCACTCGCTGTTGCCACCTGCTGGTGACATATCATGATTGACATACAGTACATAGTTGAGGGAGGAAGAATTTTTATGGGAAGGACAAATTGCAAACTTAAGGCCACATCAAAAGTCTTCATTCCCTGGGGACTCAGTCTTTCTGGAGATGGGAAAAGATGTGTCCAGAAAGCAAAAAGAGAGGATGCTACTTATACTCTCCCTTCAAGAAGTTCTGCTATGTGTCAGTCCTATTATTCCACCAATACAAGAGATTCCTTTACTATCTTTCTAGGGGGCATGTTGGGCGTGTATCCTCATGACCACTACAGATGTGCTATCTTAATCGTGTATGTTGAAGACTAAATGTTTTCAGTGTAATAGAACTTGACCTCAAATAGAAGATTGCTTTTAGGTTTCCGGAAGCAAACACGGGAGGCAAAAGATAAACCCCTCTGCCTGTTTCAAGGTGCCTGGAGCCGAGAGGTTGCAGCACATCCCATCATTTATGAAAGAACTCTTAGAAGTATACGGCCCTACGTTCCCAGAGAACCTCAAGGTAAGCAAGTTGTTTGAAGTAAAGCAAGTCTATTTTTTAAAGGCCCATGTCGAGCTGTAATTTGCTGAGGAATATGAAATAAAGATACATTTCTTTAGATTTCTCTACACTCATAAATAGCCAATACCATAGTGCATGTTCCCTTGGAAATTCAGACACATTCGAAGCCACTGCACATAGCTATACATGTTTAACTTGCAAATTTATGGTGCTAGAATAGGAAGGTTTAAAATGAAAATATACCAGGTATCAGGAAGTTCAAGAGTTAAGGTCCCCACAGCAACCTTAACACACACTCACGGTGTATAAATGTCACATCATAAAGAGGTTTAAGAAATTTTCTTCAGTAGTAATGTCTAGTATTGAATATTCCCAGTATGGACAACTTAACACCTATGTGTATTCCCATTTTGAGTTTTAATTTTTAAAGGGAACTGTGTTTTAATATAGATATTCATATTTCATTCATTCATGCCCTGGGTCTTGTCTCTTCTCAATAAATTTTATCTAGGTTATTCCCTCCAGTTCCACAGCTTTAAATGCTACCTGTATTTTAGATATTCTCTCTCTCTCTCTCTTTTTTTTTTTTTAGAAACAGAGTCTCACTTTGTAGCCCAGGGTAGAGTGTAGTGGTGTGATCACAGCTCACTGCAGCCCTGAACTTCCGGGCTCAAGCAATTCTTCCACCTCAGCCTCCCTAGTAATTAGGACAACAAGCACTTGCCACCACACCTATTTATTTTTATTTTTTGTAGAGACAGGGTGTTGCAATACTTTCCAGGCTGGCCTTGAACTCCTATCCTCAAGCAATCTGCCTCACTTGGCTGCTATAAGTGCTAGGATTATAGACATGAGCCACTACACCTGGCCCTAGAGATTATTAAATCTATTTCTCCATTCCTAATTTATCCCCATAATTTTGGAATCACAGCCAATTGCCAACTGCCATCTCTATTGAAAAAAGGGTCTACTTCTGGGATCACTTGTGTAGTTGGCAGGCCTCCATTTCTTGCTGGCTGTTGATCCTTGCCACATGGGCCTCTCCGTAAGGTAGCTCAAAACTTAGGAAGTTGCTTCCTTCAGAGCAAGAGATCCAAGAAAGAGAGAGATCAGGATGGAAGTCATAGCCTTTATAACCTAGTCTCAGAAGCAGCAGACCATCACTTCTGCTGTATTCTGTTGGTTACATTGAGACTAACCCTGGTAAAATGCAGAAGGTGACTTCCAAAGGGTGTAAATACCAAAAGGAGAGAATAACTGAGGGCAAATATGAAGGTTAGCTATCACAGAATTGTAGCTCCAGTCTTCATCCTCTATTGCCTAGATACCTGAAATTGCTTTCTATTCCATCTTCCTGCTTCTCTCCTTGCCATCTATTAACCACTCAGAAGCCAGAACTATCTTTTTGAAAACATAAGTTATTCTTGTACTTAAAGCCTGCAATGACTCCCCATTGTACTTAAAATAAGATTCAATCTCTTAATCTGGTTCCTGCCCAGCTGTCAACCTCATGTTCCATCACTGCCAACACTGTCGGTATACTTCTGTTCCTCCAGCAAACCAGATTGTGTTCATTTTCCTTCGAAAGATTTAGGTCACGGCTTAAATATGAAGTCTAGAAGAATGAGCCCAAACTATCCTACCAAAAGTATTCACTCAGCCACTCCCATACCCAATTGTCATTTCTGCCCCATTCCCTCTACCCTTCACCATAAACACAAGTATACTTCATACCTGCTAATAGGATCCTGATATGTCCAAGAGCAGGTAAGGAGACCTTGATCTCGGGGCATGTGGCCTCCTCTTAGCCACAGGAGATGATTCACGATTGCTCTATAACTGGCAAGGTAATCCTTTGCCCTTCGTCAATGAAGCAAAAGGATCTAGAAATCTCCTGAGGTCCTCTACTAACCCGTGAGAGGTGAGAGGTTGTCTGTTAGGGGCTGTTCTTCCAAGGGGGAAAAAAAAAGAGCAAGTCTAATGAGGAGGGTGTGTTTTGCCCCTACCACTGCCTTTCTGAATGTGACTCTACTATGAAGAAGTAATGCCTGGAGCTGCAGCAGCCATCTTGTGACTATGAAATAAGCAGCATGATGATGAAAAACCAACATACCAAGAATAGTTAAACTGGAAAATATAAAGAGCTCAGGACTTTTATCTTTGAGCCACTACACCAAATCCTCTTCCACCAATCTTTAGACTCCTTGGCATGTAAAATAATTACATATGTTAATCACTTAAGACCCTTGGTCAGATTCTTCTGTTATATGCAGCTGAAAGCATTCCTAATTAGTACAAATACCTCATGACAAAGAACAAGCAGAATTACTGCAGCCTATAATGTTCTTGCTAAAGCAAGAATATTCAGCCCATCAGCAACTTCTTTACTTCCTTTTATTCTTGGCCTGTAGAGTCAGAATCTTAGAAAGCTGCTCATCTAAGTGACCATGGATCTATGCCTAAGGTACAGCTTGCCCCTTGGTTATCTTTTGACAGCTGTACCTTACAGAGCACTCACTGAAGAACATTTAGATGCATTTACTATTATTCACCCAGGAGGAATATTTTTTTTATACTGAAAAATTAAATATATAATTTTTAAATGCCATAACAGAGGTAGAACTAGTCCAACTTCCTCAGGCAAAGAGGATGTGTTCCCCTTCCTATCAGTTCTACTTCACTTATAATCCCAAAATGATGCTGTTCAGACTTTTTTCTTAAATTCCTATATTTCCTCTTTTTTTCAAGTTCTATCACATTTTCTTTTTCTGTTTTTTTTCTTTTAACTTTCATAGGTTTTTTTTATCTTTTTTTTATTATTATACTTTAAGTTCTAGGGTACATGTGGACAACATGCAGGTTTGTTACATATATATACTTGTGCCATGTTGGTGTGCTGCACTCATCAACTCATCAGCACCCATCAACTCGTGATTTACATCAGATTTAACTCCCAGTGTAATCCCTCCCCCCTCCCCCCTCCACATAATAGGCCCCAGTGTGTGATGTTCCCCTTCCGGAGTCCAAGCGATCTCATTGTTCAATTGCCACCTGTGAGTGAGAACATGAGGTGTTTGGTTTTCTGTTCTTGCGATAGTTTGCTGAGAATGATGGTTTCCAGCTGCATCCATGTCCCTACAAAGGACATAAACTCATCCCTTTTAATGGCTGCATAGTATTCCATGGTGTATATGTGCCACATTTTCTTAATCCAGTCTGTCACTGATGGACATTTGGGTTGATTCCAAGTCTTTGCTATTGTGAATAGTGCCACAATAAACATACGTGTGCATGTGTCTTTATAGCAGCATGATTTATAATCCTTTGGATATATATCCAGTAATGGGATAGCTGGGTCATATGGTATTTCTAGTTCTAGATCCTTGAGGAATCGCTATACTGTTTTCCACAACAGTTGAACTAGTTTACAATCCCATCAACAGTGTAAAAGTGTTCCTATTTCTCCACATCCTCTCCAGCACCTGTTGTTTCCTGACTTTTTAATGATTGCCATTCTAACTGGTGTGAGATGGTATCTCACTGTGGTTTGGATTTGCATTTATCTGATGGCCAGTGATGGTGAGCATTTTTTCATGTATCTGTTGGCTGTATGCATGTCTTCTTTCGATAAATGTCTGTTCATATCCTTTGCCCACACTTTGATGGGGTTGTTTGTTTTTTTCTTGTAAATTTGTTTGAGTTCTTTGTAGGTTCTGGATATTAGCCCTTTGTCAGATGAGTAGATTGCAAAAATTTTCTCCCATTCTGTAGGTTGCCTGTTCACTCTGATGGCAGTTTCCTTTGCTGTGCAGAAGTTCTTTAGTTTAATTAGATCCCATTTGTCAATTTTGGCTTTTGTTGCTGTTGCTTTTGGTGTTTTAGACAGGAAGTCCTTGCCCATGCCTATGTCCTGGAGGGTATTACCTAGGTTTTCTTCTAGGGTTTTTATGGTATTAGGTCTAACATTTAAGTCTCTAATCCATCTTGAATTAATTTTCGTATAAGGAGTAAGGAAAGGATCCAGTTTCAGCTTTCTACTTAAGGCTAGCCAATTTTCCCAGCACCATTTATTAAATAGGGAATCCTTTCCCCATTTCTTGTTTTTCTCAGGTTTGTCAAAGATCAGATGGCTGTAGATGTGTGGTATTATTTCTGAGGACTCTGTTCTGTTCCATTGGTCTATATCTCTGTTTCGGTACCAGTACCATGCTGTTTTGGTTACTGTAGCCTTGTAGTATAGTTTGAAGTCAGGTAATGTGAGGCCTCCAGCTTTGTTCTTTTGGCTTAGGATTGTCTTGGCAATGCGGGCTCTTTTTTAGTTCCATATGAACTTTAAAGCAGTTTTTTCCAACTCTGTGAAGAAAGTCATTGGTAGCTTGATGGGGATGGCATTGAATTTATAAATTACCTTGGGCAGTATGGCCATTTTCACGATATTGATTCTTCCTATCCATGATCACGGTATGTTCTTCCATTTGTTTGTCTCCTCTTTTATTTCACTGAGCAGTGGTTTATAGTTCTCCTTGAAGAGGTCCTTTACATCCCTTGTAAGTTGGATTCCTAGGTATTTTATTCTCTTTGAAGCAATTGTGAATGGAAGTTATTTTTCTATTTGTTTATTGACTGTTGTCTTCCTCCCATTGTCATATAAGCTCCTTAAGAAGAGGGACTTTGCCTGTTTTGTTCAATCTGTTTCCAGAATTTAAGCATGCACACCATGCAACAGGTACTAAATGAATATTTGTGCAATGAATAAAGAAATGAGTAACTTTATCATGGATAGTGAATTCACATTACTGCTCTCTGACTCAGTTTCCTCATTTATAAAGCAAAGAATAAAAGTTAAGAGATCTCCATGTTTTTAACTTGTTCTATTATTCCACATAAATCAGAGCAAAGGCCAGATTCAAGCTTGAGAACCAAGGGAATGAGCATCAGTACAGAACCAAAACGGGTTGTCTAGGCCCTCCACCCGCTGAGTTTCTGGGTGGCCCCAGAACACTTAACTGTGTCCTTTAAGTTCTCCACCTATAAAACAAGGTTAACATTTACCTACCGCACGGGGAAATAGGAAGCATTAATTAACGCCTGTAAAATATCCTGGTATTTCTCAATTAAAAGATTCAATTAGAGTAAATTGTTACTATTAGATAAATTAAAATGATAATTCATACATGAAGCCCAGCTTTAAAAAATAAGAAGAAACCAACATGTACATTATAAAACAATCTACAAAAAGCTCTACCCGAAAGAAAAGAAAAAGAGTTTTTCCAAGTTTTCATCGTCTAAGAAGAAACTCAGTTTCAAAGAAGTTGCATGCCAACTTTTAGTAACCTAGAATGTTCCCTGGTTGTCAAATCTAGTTCTGTATATGTGACTGAGATTACAGGTCAAAAGTTAGCATTAAAGAGAAAAATAACTACATTTTAGCACATTGCCTGCTTTATGTATCTTACCCTTAAAGACCAAAAGAAAATAGATATTTCATTTTTATTTATTTATTTGAGATAGGGTCTGGCTCTGTTGCTGTGGCTAAAGTATAGCAGTGCAATCATGGCTTGCTGCAGCCTCGAACTTCTGGGCTCAAACAATCCTTCTGCCTCAGCCTCCTGAGTAGCTAGGATTATGGGTGATGCCACCGTACCCAGGTAATTTTTTATTTTTTGTAGAGATGGGGTCTGTCTATGTTACTCAGCACAGTCTTGAACTCCTGGCCTCAAGTGATCCTCCCACCTCGGCCTTGCCAAATGCTAGGATTACAGCATAAGACACCACGCCTGACCAAAGATAGATATTTTAAAGCACAAAATATCACAAAGAAAGCATTAAAATTGCTAATATTTGTGAAGACAACCAAGATTACTCAAGAAAAAGAATACAGAGAGCTATATTTTAAAATACTAACACTATGAAATAGAACTGAAGCTCTATTAACCCAGTATCCTTAGTCAAGCTGAGACTCTTTATTTAAATAATCTTATTAAAATAAACTTTAAATCATTTTTAAATTCATCCTGCCCAAAGAAAAGGCTTGCCCACATCTTGGCTGCATTTTCAGCAAACTTTTTCAAAGCAGAATTTGTTTTAGTACTATCAGTGAAAGACAAGGTCATAGCAATACATCTCCTTCCTTCCCTCTCTCCCTTCACACTCCTTTTCTTTTTTCTTTCATGAAGGTCCTTGGTCATGAACGTCCTTAAAGAGGATCTACTTGGCTTGTCTTCTACAGGAAACCTGGGAGGCTGCTTCTTAAGGACCCAACTGTCCTCCGGGAAGATGGAGTTGATTGGTGATGCCCAGAGAAGACTAAGTTTAGGAGTCAGAACACAAGGGTATGCCTGCTCAACAGGTAAGGAAACGTGATTTGAGTGAAAAGCTAAACCAATTCACTTCCGTTTTCTTTAGCCCCGTTCTCTACCCCCACGGCTCCGAATCTGCAGTTTACCTACTCTTGCGTCACTAAGGATGACACCTGTAAAGACTTCTAAGTAGCAAAAAAAGCCTATGTAAACCTTCAAAATTATTATTACCTGCCAGATCTGCTTTTGGGCAGTGAATTTCATTGGTAACCAGATTCAAGTTATGATTTCTCCTCCCAGAAAACAGCACATAAAAATGGAATTTTATATACAACTTCAGGAGATTTTAAATACCTCTAAGAATCATAGGCTGGGTGCAGTGGCTCGCACCTGTAATCCCAGCACTTTAGGAGGCCGAGGTGGGAGGATCACTTGAGGTCAGGAATTCAAGACCAACCTGGCCAACATGGTGAAATTCCATCTCTACCAAAAAATAAAATAAAATAAAATAAATTAGCTGGGCATGGTGGTGCACGCCTGTAATCCCAGCTACTCGGGAGGCTGAGGCACGAGAATCACTTAAACCCGGGAGGTGGAGGTTACAGTGAGTAGAGATTGTAACACTGCACTCCAGCCTGGGCGACAGAGACCCTGTCTCAAAAAAGAAAGAAATCATGAATCCCGGACACTGTGACTGGTGAGCATGAGATTAGGAAAACCTACTTGAGGAGTTCTACAAAGGGTCTCCAGTGGTACCATGAATTCCTTGAAATTGTGGATATTTTCCTAGAAAAGTTTTGTTTAGCTTTCATCATTATAGCAAGGGTGTCTGTGACTCGCTTGAGGTTATGAATATCTGAGCTCCTTGAAAGCTTAATTTTGCTCCCCTTGCCAGAGTCTGATTTTCTTGAGGAGCTCGGCATGTCTTCATCATCTTTTTTTATTTATTGGCATATGAAGTGTTTAATAAAGATTTGTGGAAGGAATAAGTCAGTTAACCAATCAAAAAAGTCGAAGCCGCTTCAATAAAATATTTGTTGTCATAAAATAGTAAAAATAAAAGAAAAGTCAAGCAGAAACATAGAAAGCTAAATATACACAGAGAGTCTCATGGATTTTATTCCTGGATATTTTCAGATATTTTCCAGAATAGGCGTGTAAGTCACGTGAAGTACATCTTAGATTTAAGCAGCAGCTTCATAATCAGAATTTCCATATAAATAGAAGTTGTATAGATGACTGACAGCTTTTTAAACTTTAATGTGCATATGGTTTACCCAAAGATCTTTTGAAAATGTTGGTTCTGGTTGCACAAGTCAGAGTGAGGGCCTGAGAGCTGCATTTCAAACAAGCTCCCAGGTGATGACCAGCCTGCAGACCATACTTGAAGGAGCAAAGACATAACTGAACAGAGGAAGTGGGTGTGAAGATTCTATTTTCTACTCACTGCCTCACTACCTTTGGGACCAGGATATAAATGGCATTTATGGATGAATTTAAGGTAAGGAAAAAGTTCATAACAAAGTGACTGAATGACTGTTTTGCAGAAATGTCACGTATCTCCTCTATGATCCAGTTGAAAGCCAATCAGATTAGATATACAGTCAGACACAGCTTGACTGGATTTTTCCACTTTACACCTAATTATATGGGTATAAAGAAAGCAGATATTCCCCTGGTATTTAGGTTTTAACTGACCAAAACCACAATTTTTTTTTTTTTTTATCAAACTGTTCAATATGATCATATTGTCAGGGAAGGTAAAAGATCTTACTCAAAATAAGAATTTCAGGGCAGAATGTTACATACATTATTTAATAGTGTGTTGCCCTTCTTTCTCATTTTTTCTTTAGTAACATAGCCCTGGGCCCTTTATTCCCTTTTCTTTTACCCCAGAAAATTACCAGGTGAAGTTCTATTACTCTCACCTTTCTCTTTACAATTTCTCTATGCTCCTAAAATCCATTAACTAAGAGAAGGTGTTCATTTTCATCTTATGTACTTATAACTCCCTACATAACTTTTTAAAGTTTTTGAAAGGGCAGATTTTAAGAGCTTCATACTCTTGCTTCAAGTATACATTTTATTGATTAATGGGCATCAATAAAACCAGGGTTTCAGGAGTTTTCTTCTACTAGCAGGATCTTTTATTGAAAATAAATTCCAAAGGTTCTCATTCCTCTTCCCCTGTGATGAATTACTCTTCCACTGTTTAAATTGACAAAAGTTTATTTCTAATGAAAGAAACATTTTAATTTTCCAATTGACAGTGGTAAACAATGGCAGGCACAGTTTACCTATTTTCTTCCAAAGAAGGCTTGGGATGGGCCAAGCCTTCATGTCGGAGAAGGAAAGTGGACTGACCACGTAAGCACGCAGGAAAGAATAGGAGACAAAGGCTCAGAGACTCTGCACTTGAATCCTAGCCCTTCCTGCAATCCTTACACTGTAGAGCTAGCGGCTTCTCCTGTGAATCTCTGTAAATGGTGGCAACAGTTTAGAGTTCATATGAACTCTGGATGAGTCGTTGGTTCTCGTTCCTACCCTGTCCCATGAGACTGTGAGAGGATTTATTTTTCCTTCGTGACTTCAGCTTCTTTATCTGTGAAAGAGGCAGTCAATTAAGCTGGTGTGTACTGATGATTACAGTTCTAAAAGTTGGTTATGTGGAACTGGCCTGGGACCACTGGAGAATGCAGGTCTGCAGGGCACATACAATGCTCAGTGAGTGCCTACCCATAACAGGGGTGAGAGCAGCCTTATTTTTGCTTCACCATTTTTAACCGATTGTTGGATGACAGTGCTGCTGGTAAATTTTGCAACCCATATTCCAATGCTTTTCAGACAGTTATTTAAAAATCAAATAAAAGAAACAAAAAAAGACCCTTTCATCAGGCTTAAGTTGAGTTTACATATAAGTACAGTTAGCTTGGTAGATTAATGAAGAACCAACCAATACAAATAAAAAATCAAACCATACATAAATATAAGGGAGGAAAAAAGTCCAACAGCTCCAAATTTAAATGTAAGTAAAACATATTTTTTGACAAGAGAACTACTTAGCACAAGAAAGATATGCCTTAACATTGTGACTTCTTGCCCTGACATCATGAAGTTATATACTGTATATGTATTTTTATTTTTTATTTTTTGCATTTCTAGTAGCTAAAACCACCCATTGCTACACTGTAGCTTTAATGAATGGAGTTTTCAAACAGTCTCTTTCTTGACTGTTTCACTGTATTATCCTGTTACAGTATATTGGGCACAAGGGGGCACTGAAAGAGTGAACAATTCCATCTGCCATACTGGAACTACCACACCTAGGTGTTCACCTTTCACTCGGCCACAACTGTGGCAGTGGCTTTCTCCCTGCCCTCCTTCCTTTTGTTTTTCTTTTTAATGCCTGTAAGGAATGTGTGTAGCTACTTTGGTCACCTGAAGGGAAATTCATTGAACCCATATATAACGTCATTTTGCATGGCCTTTCTAAGAATATATCCTCCACGTCGTCATGTTTCATTCACTAAAATGCCATATGTTGGTAGCCAGAGTCTACCAGTTGCCTACCCTATATTCATATTACCCTTCCTTTTTACTAACAGAATCCTTATGTTGTTGAGCATTTCCCCACCTCTCTAGAAGATCATGGTGGGTAATAAGATGGAAGAGGAAGTCTTCGTGTGGTACATTTAAGAGAGTTATCCAAAGGGGGCCTGCTGAACTAGTAGGAATCTTTTCTCCCTTGCTCATTCTTTCTGCTTATGAAATGAATGCTGTGGCTGGTTGTTGTAGCAGCCATCTTTCAATTCTGAAACAACCTTCAGGGAACCATATGCTAATGAGAGTAAAACAGAAAGAAAGAACCCAGTAAGGCCTTGGTAGGGCTACGGACTTTCATTTCATCTCTGCACTACCTCCTTTCAAGCTTCTATAATGAAATATATATATGTCTGGTTTAATATACTGTGATTTGGGACTCTTTAGCATCACAATAAAGGTATTTGAGAATGCAATTCCCAAATGATACATCCCAAAAATATCATAGTTATCAATGCAGATTAATTATATGTAGCAAAGGAATTGAACCAAAGAAATTGTTGCACTGAGCTTCTCTACAATCCCATGAAAGATGATGCATTACTGTAGAAAGGCATGAGCTAATAAACATCTTTTAAATTTGATTGGATGAATATAAAATAGCAAGTAATGTTCCCTCCTGGATAGTCTTTTAGTGAATCCCAGTAAATTGCAATTCTCCTCTAAATTACTGTTGTTTTATCTGCAAAGGTAACTGTCCTTGTTAGTAGCTCACTGGACGCCACACTTGCCACCCCAGTGGGAAGAGCAGCAGGGTCAGTGCAAAGTTCTGTCCATCTTCACTCTTCACCGGAATGGGCAGGCAGCTGCACTTCTAAGAATTTCTCCTCTCAGTACCCTGGTCAGCAGCCTCACCCTGAATTCTCACCATACCTACACCCTTAGCTCTCACCGCATTCTCATCAGGGACCCTGTCTCCATCCTGCTGGTAAAAGAAGACTACAGAAACCAGCAATCCTAAAGCACTTTCTTCTATGGGGAGAGCTAGGCTTCTGTTTATTTTCATCACATTGGTTAACTTACATTTTAAATTTCCTTACAATTTGCACTTTTCTTTTTTATGTTTTCTCAGTACATGGAAAATTTAATGTATCATAAAAAGTGTATCAGTCTGTTTTCACACTGCTGATAAAGACATACCCAAGACTGGGCAATTTGCAAAAGAACGAGGTTTAATGGACTTACAGTTCCACGTGGCTGGGGAAGCCTCACAATCATGACTCAAGGTGAAAGGCACGTCTCACATGGCAGCAGACAAGAGAAGAGAGCTTGTGCAGGGAAATTCCCCTTTTTAAAACCATCAGATCTCGTGAGGCTTATTCACTATCACAAGAACAGCATGGGAAAGACCCGCCCCCGTGATTCAATGACCTTCCACCAGGTCCTTCCCACAACATGTGGGAATTCAAGATGAGATCTGGGTGGGGACACAGCAAAACCATATCAAAAGGAAAATGAATGTAAACATTTTTTAAGTGTGAATCTTTAAATTATCAAAATTTGGTAATGTGTTTTTGGGAATCCAGTAAAAAGACATTATCATTGTGAAATATTAGTCATTGGTTTACAGAATAATCAGGAGGATGAGGCTCCAACTGTTAGACAACTTCTGGTGGAATGCCCTATTCTACAAGAAAATGACAGTGCCTGGGATTACAGTCACTTTTTTTTTTTTTTTTTTGGAAACAGAACTTCACTCTGCTGACCAGGCTGGAGTGCAGAGGTGCAATCTTGGCTCACTGCAGCCTTGACCTCCCAGACTCAAGTGATCCTCTAGCCTCAGTTTCCTGAGTATCTGGGACCACAGGCATGCGACACCACACCCAGTTAATTTTTTTGTATTTATTTGTGGAGACAGAGTTTTACCATGTTGCACAGGCTGGTCTCCAACTCCTGAGTTCAAGCAATCCATCCACCTTGGCCTCCCAAAGTGCTGGTTGGGATTACCGGTGTGAGCCACTGCACCCAGCCTGTAATATATTTTATACAGAATTTGCATCATTGAAAAACTATTTTTTTTCTTTTTTTAAATTACACTTTAAGTTCTAGGATACATGGGCACAACGTGCAGGTTTGTTACATAGGTATATATGTGCCTTGTTTGTTTGCTGCACCCATCAACTCATCATTTATATTAGGTATTTTTCCTAATGCTATCCCTCCAACAGCCTCCCACCCTCCAATAGGCCCCAGTGTGTGATGTTCCCTGCCCTGTGTCCATGTGTTCTCATTGTTCTGCTCCCACCTATGAGTGAGAATATGTGGTGTTTGGTTTTCTGTTCCTGTGTTAGTTTGCTGAGAATGATGCTTTCCAGCTTCATCCATGTTCCTGCAAAGGACATGAACTCATCCTTTTATATGGCTGCATAGTATTCCATAGTGTATATGTGCCACATTTTCTTAATCCAGTCTATCATTGTTGGATATTTGGGTTGGTTCCAAGTCTTTGCTGTTGTGAATAGTGCAACAATAAACATACGTGTGCATGTGTCTTCATAGTAGCATGATGTATAATTCTTTGGGTGTATACCCAGTAATGGAATCACTGGGTCAAACAGTATTTCTAGTTGTAGATCCTTGAAGAATCACCACACTGTCTTTCACAGTGGTTGAACTAGTTTATAGTCCCACCAACAGTATAAAAGCATTCCTATTTCTCCACATCTTCTCCAGCATTTGTTGTGTCCTGACTTTTTAATGATCACCATTCTAACTGGTGTGAGATGGTATCTCATTGTGGTTTTGATTTGCATTTCTCTGATGACCAGTGATAAGGAGCATTTTTTCATGTGTCTGTTGGCTGCATAAATGTCTTCTTTTGAGAAGTGTCTGTTCATATCTTTTGCCTACTTTTTGATGGGTTTGTTTGTAAGACCTAAAACCATAACAACTCCAGAAGAAAACCCAGGCAATACCGTTCAGGACATAGGCATGGGCAAAGACCTCATGATTAAAACACTAAAAGCAATGGCAACAAAAGCCAAAATAGACAAATGGGATCTAATTAAACTAAAGAGCTTCTGCACAGCAAAAGAAACTGTCATCAGAGTGAACAGGTAACCTACAGAATGCGAGAAAATTTTTGCGGTCTACCCATCTGACGAAGGGCTAATATCCAGAATCTACAAAGGACTTAAACAAATTTACAAGATAAAAAAACTAATTTTTAACCCTCAAATGCCTTGTTATATTGAAAGGAAATTGCATGGCTTGTGGGAAATAAATCATATCCTACAGTGATTTCTTTAAATAGATATTGGATATATATTCTCACATTTAGCTGAGATCCTATCCAGGGACACAGTCTTTTAAATTGCAGAGTTTAAATGAAACATAGAGAATTTGTTTTGAATTTAAAAGATAATTACATACTGAGCAGGCTATGTTAAATAAGGTTATAACATTTCAGGTTGGGCTCTTTTAAAGTAAAATGAAAAACATCAGACATAGGAGACAGCCAACCAGGAGCTGATTTCACCCCTAGAGATGCTTTCACCTGTGTACATTTCGTCTGCAACTCAAAATTCATATCTGGATAGTAGCTATTAACAGTTTCAGTGTTGTGTTTTTCTAATGTTAAGCAGAAAATATGCATGCATACATTATAAATAGTAACATAAATATTTTCATATTAAAGGTATTGTGTATATATGCCCCAACTAGGATTAAACACTCATCTGTGGAAGAAACTTAGCAAGGTAACCTCCTCTCCCTCACTTTGTTTTCAAGTGAAGAAGCTAAAATAAAGACATTTTGTACAAAAAGGCAAAAGTAAAGATCGGTATCATGACTAGTGTTTTCCCAGTTTGCAGTACTTACTCCATTAGACTCTCTCTAGCCAGCATGTAGTCTGCAGACCAACAGCAGCAACATGTCTTGGCAACTTGTTGAAAACATGTAATCTGAGGTCCTATCTCAAACCTACCAAATCCCTATTTCAAAAAATTCACCAGGGGATTCATAGGCTGATTGGAGTTTGAGAAGCACTGCTTTAGGCTCCACACAATGTCATTGAATTACTACATTTTCCTAGAAGTTGGAGAATAATGCAAACAAATTGTCTCAACTCTCTGAATAGAAATATTACGGAAATTCAAGTTAATGCCAGAAATATATATTTGCACCAAATTTAACTCAGGTGCTGACTTTAAAACGTCACCCTCCATCCAATGAGACTCCACAATTTCTCTTAATCCTCATGAACAAGAAATCGATGAACATAAATTATTATTTGAATGCTTACTATTTTAAAAAGTAAGTAAACCCTGGAAAGATAAGAAGACACACATTAGCCTCACCCACCCGTTGCCTTTTCACCACCAGGAAAATGCTAGGACACAGATGGTTTGCCAGGTGTCTGCATGAAGGTGATTCTTTGATTCCTTCTTTTGGCCTGGTGTAACGGTTCTTTAATTCAAGCTTTTGTGAAGATCATTGTTATATGAAATACACATGCACACACATTCTTTAGAAATGATGTAAGAGATTTTCCAATGGTCATTTTTTTTTTTTTTACCATTCTCTATTTTTACTCTAAACATACATTTGAGAATGTATCCCCATGTAAGCTGCTTACATTTTTTAAAAACTGTCCGAATACTTGTTAGGTTCACTAGTGCTTTCTTCTGACACGTTTTGCTAGATTGATTTGTGTCAGAGAGCCATAGTTTAGAAACATTGACTCAATAATCAGTCCCCATCATTGATGGCACTAAAAGGTTACAAACTAATCATATAACTCCATGCAGTAGGAAAGTGAGTATGAATGTTTAAACAGTTATTATCGGGATTGGAGAGGAAGTGGGGATGTTGAAGAAGAAAGAATAAAAAAGTAGTGTGAGAAAGCAAAGTATTGTTGGAATGCTGAAATTGTAAATGAAACCCACAGAAGTCAGGAAATTCAAGAGTTAAGGCTCCCATTGCTCCCTTAATTCAGCCCCTGTTGTTGGGCGTACACATTGTGTTTGTATCTTTTATTACCAGATCCCATAACACTTAGCAATACAGCCCACTTAGAATGGTGATGAAGCAGCATATGGCTCCTTATGAAATGAGCTTTAAATATATCCAAAGGTTAACAACTAGTATAACAAGGTACTTTTTCCTATAAAAGTTTAATGTTAATTATAAAATCGGATAACATTGTTATGGTGTGAAATATGTAATACACAAGGCAATACTCCCCCTGGGGCATAGTTGATATGCGCTGTGTTCGCAATGGAATTCTCCCAGCTTTACTGTATAAAAATGAAAATAATTCTTTTTTCCTGGGAAATATATGAAAATTACCCAATATAGCAAAACGTCAGAATCTTTCCTTTGTTGGCGTGGCACGGTGGCTCACGCCTGTAATCCCAACACTTTGGGAGGCCAAGGTGGGCGGATCACTTGAGCCCAGGAGTTCAAGACCAGCCTGGCCAACATGGAGAAACCTGTCTCTACTAAAATTAAAAAATTAGCCAGGCATGGTGGCAGGCGCCTGTAACCCCAGCTACTTGGGAGGCTGAGGCACTTGAACCTGGGAGGTGGAGGTTGCAGTGAGCCAAGATCGTGCCACTGCGCTTCAGCCTGGGTGACAGAGTGAGAATCTGTCTCAAAAAAATAAATAAATAAAAAATAAAAATAAATAAAATTATAAAAGAATCTCTGCTTTGCTTTATATAAAAATAATAAATTTCAGAGGCTGTAAACTACAGCTAAATAGCAATATATTAGCAAACCAGTGAGGGACAAGAGATGCAACATTAACAAATGATTTCATTCCCCCACCAAAGGCAACATTTCTGATTGATTTTGGAAAGCTGTGTATAGTATTATCTCCCTTCATACTTATCATCCTAATGATGTTTATTCTTGTCATGCAAATACCTCCCTGAGCAAATTCCGGGTAGAAAACATCAGCCCAAGAGTGTGTCCATTTGGAAGGTAAAAACAAATCATGGCAGGAAAAATATTGCAAAAATCATCTGTAAAATGTGGTTACTAAGTCATTGCTGAAGCTCTTGGCTGGCTGAAGTTTGAAGACTAAATTAACCCTTCCAGGAGTGTCTACATAATTTGTGGAGACCAATGCAAAATGAAAATATGGGACAATTGTTAAAAAATTGTTAAGAATTTCAAGGTGGTGACACTGGAGCATGAAAGCAAACAGGAGCGTTTCTAAACACAGGGCCCTGTAGGATGCAAAGTCACAGTCGGATTCCTTCTTTGATCAAGCCAACTTCTCTCCTCTGCCTTGCTTATGGCAATCATTACTTCTGTTATTCTTATTCACTGTGTTTTATCCTTAATTGTCCAACTAGCCTGTAAACTTTTTGTGGGTGGAGACTCTGGAAAGAGCATGGACTCTGCAACCAGATGAGTCTTTCTTAGATTCCCAGCCTCTCCCACTTCTTATTTGGATGACCTTAATCACACTACTTATTTCTCTAAGACTTAGTTTTCTCACCTGTAAAACAAGAATAATGTAGTACCTTCAGGATAGAAGTGCTGTACAGATAAAGTAATTCGCAGTGCTTGGTCTATTCTAAGAACTCAAAAATAGTACCTATTCTTATTATTTCATCTTAAGGTTGTTGTGAGAGTAACAGTCAGACAATGGAAAGAACTTAAAAGTGTCCCACAATATGAGATTGGATTAAAATAGGCTAAGTTCAAATAATGGCATATTACAACCGCTGAGGTGGCTCTCTAAGTCGGCTTGAAGTGATCAATGACAGCACTACCTAAAGATAGTACACCACCCCACAGCAGAGCAGCCCCTGAGAGCTGGTTAGCAGTGCAAATTCCCAGAACCCACCCCAGACCTACTAAATCAGAAGCTCTGTGGACAGCACCTGATCATCTGAAGGGCACTGAGTCCTCCAGGGAATTTGATGTGCTTTTGAGTTTAAGAACCATTGCTCTACTACATGAGTTGGGTCTGTGAACAGATAAAGAACATCTTCGAGGGGAGAGGAGGAAAACGAAAAAAAGAAAGAAGAACATCTTCTAGGCTATATTTTTATTAAATTACAAAACCAAGGTGCAGAGGAGTTCCCTAATAGATGTTAAGCCTAGAGATTTTCCAAAATTGAGGCCTATTTCACCATCCACGCAGACATTAATGATGGTGTTCCTTAGGCCAGTGTTGGAGAAATCACGATGACTCCTAAGACTTTTTATCCATTTTGCCTTTGGAAAGAGGGACCCATGGAAGTTTTCCTTTTTTCTTTTTTTACTTTCTGTACTGTTGGAAGTTTTTTAACCATACGCTTACATATACATACTCTATACACATATTGCTCTTTTCACGTGGTTTTAAAAAAATATTTTAAAATACATTATTTTTGAATATTATATTCCATAACATCACACTAAGTAATATCTTATTTTTCAAGGAATATTTTAAAGTAAGCACACCCAATCTAACTGTGGAAAAAAGCATGGCTCTGGTTAATCAGAATGAGGCCAGTATAAGAGGTGTTTGAAAGTCAGGTAGAATCGTGAAGGCTGTTCTTCTAGAAGCAGAGAACAACGAGAGTCTGTGGATTTACAACCAATGGAGCTGAGCAAACCCTTTTTGCCTGGGGAAATCCTGACAGCAGGGCCTCTAATTTCATGAAATAAGCCAGGTTGACCTCGAAAACTGTTGGCAAGGAAATGACACAGGAGTGAGGGCACTTCACACAATTCTCTCCTTGGGTTTTCATTCTTTTAGGGTTGGTTTCCATGGAAATCTACACCTGCCAGTTCCCTGGGGTCTTTAAGCCTGAGGACTTTGAGGAATCAAGGAGGAAAAAAGTAGGGACAGTGCAGATTTTATAGGCTTAATTCACTTAGTGTTTTTTTAAATGGTGTTTTCAGAACCTTAATGGTGAGGCTGCAGAGAAATTCCATTTGCAATATCCCCCTTATTTACCACTCTCTTGCTTTTTGAAACCTTGAAAACATTAGATAGTAAGATTTCAATGCAAAGTTATCTTGTATGCAGATATGAAATTGGGTTAAACGCCAGGAACAGCATTGTTTTCAGATTGTTTTGGTAATGATAAGAATCCCTTTATATTCACAATGAGAAATCCTTACCCAAAGAACCCAGGGAGCTTTAAATCTTTAAACCTTGCCTTGAGCCAAAGAAGTAAGAGCACACATTTTTACTATTTTGAATCCAGAGTGTTAAAGTCACTAAGACAGGTGGTCGCCAGCTGGGAAGCGGTGCGCTCAGCCAGGTGACCTCTGAAAGCCCCTTTTGGGGTAAGAATGTGTGACAACTGTAGTTACAGACTGCAATGGTCTCCGCTGGCCCCTGTGAGAGGTTCAATCTTGATCAGATATGTGGCTCTGTGCCCTCTTTCTCCTCCCACAAGAATGTAGGTTGAGAAAGGATTACATACAGTTCTCCCCACACTGGGCGTGGACAACAGGGTCTTTCAGGAGTGTCAGTCAACGTTGACTCAGCTTCGACGGTGGATTCCTGAGGGAAAGCATTAGAAGGTGATAGCAAATAAATAGAAGAAACAAGTAGCTAAAGGAGCTTGCAACTGTTTAGGAACACATAGTATATGATGCATCTAACATTTTCAAAGTGCAGGGCATTTGTGTTGATTTTTTACTCAACAAAAGTAGCCTTGTTTCTGGAACATTATTTCAATATTGACCAAGAGGTTCATGGCAAGACGGGCATACACACACACACACACACACACACACACACGCACACACACATTTTTGATACAGTATTTTTTTTTTGTATTTGGTTTGCCTGTTTTTTGATTGGTTGAATTTACCTAGAGATTTTTTTAAAATTTAAGAGTTTTCTTGAGGTCTAACTTACGTGCTATACTTTTCTCACTTTAAGAACTTCAGAAAGTTTCAGTGCACTTACATTACAGAGTTGTGCAGCCATCACCACAATCCAGTGTTAGGACATTTCCATTCTCCCCAGGAAGATCCCTCATGCCCATTTGCAGTCAGTCTTTACTCCAGACACCCACTGATTTACTTTTTGATCTTATGGATTTCCCTTTGCTGAGCTTTCATATGAAAAGAATCACATATATGTGCCCTTTTGCCTCTGAGTTTTTTCATTTTAATGTTTTTCTTTTAATTCATCCATATTGTAGCATGTATCAGTAGTTTATTTTATTGGTGAATAATATTCCATTGTATGAATATACCACATTTTATCTGTTCAGTAGTTGATGGGCACTTGGATAGTTTCTACTTTCGGACTATTATGCATAATGCTGCTATAAACATACATATAAAATTTTATTTCAGAGAAGAAGGAAACTGGACCCATAACTAATAGCAAATACAAAAATTAACTCAAATGGATTAAAGACCTAAAGCTATCATACTGTTAGGAGAAAACATAGGGCAAAAGCTTCATGACGTTGGATTTGGCAGCGATATCTTAGATATGACACCAAAGGCACAGGCAACAAAAGAAAAAGCAAATTGTACTTCATGATAATTTCCTTAACATTTGTGCATCAAAAGACACCACCAACAAAGTTAAAAGGCAACTCAAAGAATGGGAGAAAATATTTGCAAATCAAATATCAGATAAGGGATTGATATCGAGAATATATAGAGAACTCCTAAAAATTAACAACAACAAAAAACCCCCAAATAATCCAATTCAAAAATTGTCAAGAATTTGAAGAGACATTTCTCCAAAGAAGATATACAAATGGCCAAGAAGCACATGAAAATATGGTCAACATTACTCATCATTAGGGAAATGCAAATCGAAACTACAGTGAGATACCACCTTACACCTATTAGATGGCTGCTATCAAAAAAAAAAAAAATACTTGTTAGAAAATAACAAGTATTAGTGAGGATGTGGGGAAATTGGAACCCTGCACACTGTTGGGAATGTGAAATGGTACATCTACTGCTCAAAACCAAATAGGACTTCCTTGTTAAAAAACAGAGTTACTATATGATCCAGAAAATGCAATTCTGGGTATCTACTGAGAAGAATTGAGAGCAGGGTCTTGAAGAGAGATTGGACAACCATGTTTGTAGCAGCATATTTCACAATAGCTTAAACATGGAAGCAACATAACTGTCCACCTGTGGATGAATGGATACGCAAAATGAGGTATATACCGACAATGAAATATTATTCAGCCTTTTTAAAAATGGAAATTCTGACATATGCTACAATATGGTTGAACCTTGAGGTCATTATGCTAAATTATATAATTCAGTAACAAAAAGATAAATGCTGTATGATTCCACATATATGAGGTGCTTACAGTCATCAAAATTATAAAGACAAAAGGACAATGGTGATTGCTAGGGGCTGGGGGTAGGGGAATATGGGGAGTTATTGTTTAATGAATATAGAGTTTCAGTTTTACAAGATGAAAAGAGTTAAGGAAATGGTTGGTGGTAATGGTTGCACATTATGAATGTATTTAATACCACTGAACTATATACTTTAAAAATGGTTAAGATGATAAATTGTACATTATGTGTGTTTTACCACCATAAAACAATGCTAAAAAAGTTTTTAGGAGAGACTATTTTTGGGACTATTATGTATTTGAGCAATATTTACCTTTTTTATAGTTTTAAAATAATGGCAATGCCATGAATTTAAAAATAAATACAAAAGAAACTTTGAAGTCTTCAGGAGAACTTGTTTTCACCTCTCATGAGTAGATAACTTAGGGGAACTACTTGATTGTGCAGTATATTTATGTTTAAGCTTTAAAGAAATTGTCAAATTGTTTTCCAAAGTGTTTTCCGGTTTAAGTTCTCATCAGTTATGTATGAATATTTCAGTTTTTCTACATCCTTTCCAACATTTGCTATAGTCTGCTTTTTTGATTATGGCCTTTTCAGTGGTATCTCATTGCAGTGTAAATTGAACTTTTTAAAAAATAACTAATGAAGGTGAACATCTATTCATGTGCTTATTGGCTATTTGTATATCTTCTTGGCAAAATATCTATTCAGATAATTTGTTAATTATTATTATTTCTTTTTTTTTTTTTTTTTTTTTTTTTTTTGAGACAGTTTCACTCTTGTCGCCCAGGCTGGAGTGCAGTGGAGTGATCTAGGCTCACTGCAACCTTTGCCTCCCGAGTTCAAGCAATTCTCCTGCCTCAGCCTCCCGAGTAGCTGGGGTTACAGGCACCCACCACCACGCCTGGCTAACTTAAAAAATAATTTTTTTTAAAAATTTTTAGTAGAGACGGGGTTTTGCCATGTTGGGCAGGCTGGTCTCAAACTCCTGACCTCAGGTGATCTGCCCGCCTTGGCTTGTTCATTATTTAATTAGGTTGTTGCTTTTCTTGATATTGACTTGTAAAAGTTTTTAACATTATGGATATAAGTCCGCTATCAGATATGTGATTTGCAAATATTTTTACCCAGCTTGTGGTTTATCTTTTCATTTCTTAATGGTGTTCTTTTTTTGAAGTACAAAAAGTTTTAATTTAAATGAAGCCCATTTCACAAAATTTTTATTTTATGTATCTTACTTTTAGCGTCGTATCTAAGAACTCTTTGCTTATCACAATGCCATAAAGAGTTTCTACTATGTTTCTTCTCCCAGAAGTTTTAGAGTTTTATCTTTTTCTTTTAGGCAGATGATAAATTTTAAGTTAATTTTATGTATGATATGAGGTAGAAGTCTGAATTATTCTTTTTGCAATTGGATAGACAATTCTCCCAGTACCATTTGTTGAAAACACAATCCTTTCCCCCATTGAATTATTAGAGTAACTTTGTCAAAAATAAACTTACCATAAATATGAGACTTAATTTTTTTACTTTCAATTCCACTCCTTTAATCTATGTCTATCCTTATTATTATCCTTATTATTATCCATGCTGTCCTGATTACTGCAGTTACCGTAAGTTTATAATTGAAAAATATATATCTTTCAACCTTTTCCCCCAAAGTTGTTCTGGCTATTTTGGGTCCTTTGCATTTTCATATATAATTTAGCTTGTCGTTTTTTTTAAAAAAAAAAGTCTGCTGGGATTCTGATAGGGATTGTGTTGAACCTATAGATCAGTTTGGAGAGAATAGCAAAAAGGTGGGAGGGAAAAATAGAGTTATATTAGAATATGTTTCTATATTTTCCAAGAAATAAATTAGTATTAATCTGAAGTAGATTATAATGAACTAAGCTCTGTTTTGAAAGTCTTAAATCAACCATTTTTTAATATACACACACACACACACACACACACACACACACATAACCACACCAATATATACATGCACACATCATATATATATGAAAAAATAAGAAATTAAAATGGTACACTATTATTTATATATGTTATAACTTTATAGTTTATAAGCCCAGAAATGCAGTTTCATGAGTATTGTTTTACACAATCTTACGTATTTTAAGCCAGTTAAGAGAAAAAAAGAGGAAATATGTGTATATACATAAAGTCTTATGCATTTACTTGTATATTTATCTTTTGCCATGCTTTTATTTATTCATGTGGATTACCACTTTAGAATAATTTACTTTCAGCCTGAAGGCCTTCCTTAAGTATTTGTTGTAAAATAGGTCTGCTAGCAACAAATTCACACGTCTTTGATTTACCTGGGAATATCTTTATTTCACCTTCAATTATGAAGGATAGTGTTTATGGATGCAGAATTCTTAGTTGACAGGCATATTCTTACAGCATTTTTCAGTATGTCATCCAGGTGTCTCTGATCTCCTTTGTTTTGAATGAGAAGTCAGCTGTCAATCACGTTGTTGTTTCCCTGTATATGATGAGTCATTTTTCTCTTGTTTTTTCAAGATTTTCTTTAACTTTGTTTTTCAACAGTTTGACTATGATGTGTCTGGGTGTGGTTCTATTTGTGTCTATCCTACTTGGAGTCATTAAGTTTACTGGATCCATAGGTTAGATTTTCATCAAATTTGGAAATATTTAGACAATATTTCCTAATATTTTTTCTGACCTTTTATCTCTTTCTCTTTTTCTGAGACTCCCAACATGCATATGTTGGTATGACTGAGAGTATCCCATGTTGGTATGATTGACAGTTGGTATGATTGATAGTACTCCACATGATTGGTGGACTATCCTGGAGATAGTTTCTGAGGATTTCCTCTTTTTTCTTTATTTTTTTCTTTCTGTTCTTTAGTTTGAACAATTTCTATTTATCTCTCTTCAAGTTTATTGATTTTTTTCTTCTGTGACCTCAAATCTGCTGTTCAGCTCCTATAATAATTTTTCACTTCAGTTACTCTCCTTTTCAACTGAAGAATTTCCACTTCGTTATTTTATATAGTTTTTTTTTTTTTTTTTTTTTTTTTTTTGTTGGTGTCTCGCTGGAGTGCAGTGGCACAATCTCGACTAACTGCAACCTCTGCCTCCCAGGTTCAAGCAATTCTCCTGCCTCAGCCTCCCAAGTAGCTGGGATTACAGGTACATGCCACCACACCCAGCTAATTTTTGTATTTTTAGTAGAGACAGGGTTTTGCCATATTGGCCAGGCTGGTCTCCTCCCAACCTCAAGTTATCCTCCTGTCTTGACCTTCCGAAGTGTTGGGATTGCAGGCATGAGCCACCACACCCAGCCTATTTTGAATAATTTCTGTCTCCTTATCAGGATGTGCTATTTGATTAGTCTTTGTCTTATACTATTCTTTCGTTCCTTAAATGTTAACATTTAATTGTTCAAATGTTATTTTTAATATCTGCTTTCAAGTCTTTGTTGGCTGAGTCCAACAATTGGACTCCTCAAAAATGGTAGGTAATGACGTATTTTTTAAAACATAGGTCACATTTTTCCTTTCTATGTCTTGCAATGTTTTTGTTTAAAACTGTACATTTTAGATAATACATTGTAGAAATTCAGGATTTCTATTCCCTGCCCCTGAGGGGGCTTACTTTTGTTGCTGCTCTTGGTTTGTTTAATAATTTACCTGAACTAATTCTGTGGAGTCTGCTTCCTTCATGGTACACAGCCTCTAATGTCTTTGCTTAGATTTTTGTTGTTGTTCTTGCTCTTATTTGTTGAGTCTGGCTTCCTAGAGGTTTTCCTTGTGTTGGCATAGTCTCGTCATCAGTCAGTTATTGGTCAGAGGTTGTGCTCAACACTCCGAGCCAGTAATGCCTACACCATTTGACAGTAGAACTGTGTGTGGATTTGGAAATGCATTTGGTTCCTGGCTTTTACTTTCTGGGTATGCAAAGCCTTATAATCAGCCAGAATGAGCATATAGCTGGAGACTTTTCCAATCTCTCCTGAATGCATAGCTTTGCACAGACACTTACCCTTTCAGAAGTTTAGAGATATCTTGGAGCTTATCAAAGACCTCTACAGCCATATCATTCCCTGTCTCTCTCTGTTATTATTATTATAATTATTATTATGCCTTATCAGGATTACAGCTTCAAGCTAGTTGTCATGATAGCCTTTCTTATTTGTTTGCCACGAGATCATATTCTTTTCAATAACATTCATGGTATAAGGTTTTTCTTGTGCATTCTGTTTCAAATCAAGCCATCCTCTTCCAGCAGTACAGTTACTGGTTTTCTCAACTTGCCATGCCCTAGTAGAACTTCTTCACTATCTGAAGAAGTGGTCACGTGGATGGGTTTGAACAGGAGCATCCCAGGCTAAAAGGCCTTAGATTTTCATAGTTCTTAACCAAGGTTTGGCAGGATTTTTTGAACAAATGCTTCTATGTGTATTTTATATCTTTGGTGGATTTAAGCATTCTGAAATGTTTGTTTTCCACAATTTTAATCATTTTTTGTTGACACGATTTACCCTATTCCTCACTCTTTCTATCTGGAAGAATTTGCCTCTAAAATAAAATTGTGTATCTTTGAAACTCCAGCAAAGGGTCTCTTGAGGGGAATAAATCTATAAAATATCACTTTATTACAAAATAAAATAAAAATCAACAGTTAACCTGGATTTTGGAAAATGTAGGAATTAAGATACTTGGGTTCTTGTTCTGGTCCTGCCACTGATGCTCATGAACCACAAATCCCAGTATATTGGTTTATCTAGCTGAGCATTGTCTTCCTCAGCTATCAGCAAAAGCAGCTGGAATTAAATTCTTTACAAGAGTCTTTATAGGATGAATAGTTGTACTTAAAATAGCAAAACATAGCTAAGTGATGTTTAAAGTATCACAGTAACAGTGAAAGTATAAGTGAGACTGCTGCACTAAAACACTTAGCGTACCATCTTGGTAAAAGCCACGGGCGAACATGAACTTGGCTCAGCACATAGTCAGAGAATGTGAATGTGTCATGAGACTCAGGCACCCATACCCCTTTGACAGGCTCTTATAGTCAAAACTTTCAACAAATGGTTTGCTTGAGAATATAAATTACAACTAGATAACCAAGGCCTAAGTACCACAAATGAGTAGTATAACATGGCGTTTGTCCATTTAAGGACAAAGTTTCAAATCTCTCCTTCTCACTTAATCACTGTGGGCGAGAATTTTTTTTTTTTTTCTTTTTTTGAGACGAAGTTTCACCCCTGTTGCCCAGGCTGGAGTGCAATGGCGTGATCTTGGCTCATCGCAACCTCTGCCTCCCGGGTTCAAGCTATTCTCCTGCCTCAGCCTCCCGAGTAGCTAGGATTACAGGCATGCACCTCCATACCTGGCTAATTTTGTATTTTTAGTAGAGATGGGGTTTCTCCACTTTGATCAGGCTGGCTTCAAACTCCCGACCTCAGGTGATCCAGCTGCCTCAGTCTCCCAAAGTGCTGGGATTATAGGCGTGAGCCACCACACCTGGCTGAGCAAGAATTTTTAACCATTCTAGACTTCAAGCTCCTCAACTGGAAAATATATATAAAATCATTTATTCTCTTGACAGTTAAGATGATTAAAACAAAAGCGGCATTTCAAGTAGATAGTATGCAGAATATGATACATACGTGCTCCACAAATGGTAGTTAGTTACAATTATTTTATATCTCCAGGATGGTCCTGTGTGATGGCAGTGGAGGCAGCTGTTGCATGGAAGATGGGAGTCCACACCAGATCTCTCTCCCCTTTATTAGGTCGATGCTAGGATAAGTCACATAAGAAACTCCTTCTTGGCTGGGCATGGTGGCTCACGCCTGTAATCCTAGCACTTTGGGAGGCCGAGGCCAGCAGATCACTTGAAGTCAGGAGTTTGAGACCAGCCTGGCCAACGTGGTGAAACCCTGTCTCCACTAAAAATTCAAAAATTAGCTGGGTGTGGTGGCACATGCCTATAGTCCCAGCTACTTGGGAGGCTGAGGCAGGAGAATAGCTTGAACCCAAGAGGTGGAGGTTGTAGTGAGCTGAGATCACACCATTGCACTCCAGCCTGGGCAACAGAGTGAGACTCAGTCTCAACAAAAAAAAAAAAAAAAAAAAAGAAGAAGAGGAAGAAGAAGAAGGAGAAGGAGAAGAAGAAGGAGAAGTAGGAGAAAGAGAAGGAGAAGGAAAAGGAGAAGGAGAAGGGAGAAGAAGAAGAAGAGGAGGAGGAGGAAGAGGAGAAGGAAGAGGAGGAGGAGGAGAAAACTCCTTCTTGAAGCAAATATAAGTACCCATTATTTCCTCACAACTCCATCACGTGAAACTGATGGGAAAGTGCAATGGGATGAGGTGGGAGAGGAAGGAGAAAAGATGAGAAAGGAGGGGGCACTGAACAGAAGGCCAGAGAGAGCTACTGATTTGCTTGGGGTATTGGAAGAAACAAAATGAGAGTAAGTGAGGGTGGCAAGAGGCAGGCAGGGAATACTGATTCTGCCTAAGGCCACCTTGCATAGATCCCATTTCAGTCATCCAAGGGCTTCTCCCTTCTATCTTTCACAACAACCACAAGCATCTGTGTATCTGTATGACTCACCACTATCTCTTCTCTATCAGCAAAATATGCTGTTTCACTCCACCTTGCCACCCAGATTGGTCCCAAGCCCAGAGATTTTCCAAAACTGTGCTTCATTTATCCCCATTTGCAGGAGGTGGTAAGGATGGTCCCCAGGCTGACAGGTTGCCTGAGCTGATCACCTTTACCCACTTTGGTGTAGGTTGTATTTTGACATATAGGCTTTTCCACCAAGTATCTAGGAAACAGCCTATGCAAGTGCATCAGTTGGGATGATTGGGGATGTATTGGCTTCTGTAACTGACAAGGTCCAGAGGGAGAGTGGGGATCAAGTACAGTTCAATCAGGCTTCTGCTTTGTGTTCCTGTGTCTCCCTTGTCTCTGTCCATCCTCACCTTTATCATCAGACTGCAGCAGTTTAAGGAATCATCCCTGGGCAGCACACCAGACAGAGGAATAAAGGGATTATTTTATCCTCTGGAGAAAAAAAAAAAATCTTCCTTAACTAGAATCACCTTGACAACATACCCTTTTGAGCCAATTTCTGTGGTCAAAGGAATACCTTATATGATTGGCTACAGCCTAGGTTCTTAAACTGACATTTGGCAAACTTCTCAGAATTTTATATTCACCTGAATCCTCTAGGAATCTTAGTAGACTAGATTCTGGTTCAGGAGATTTGGAGAGGAGTCTGAAGTCATGCATTTCTATTACAACATCCCAGGCAACGTGGATGCTCTGCACTTTGAATACAAGAGGACGGGGAGATGGATCTGGAATAGATATGGAAGCCCTAAAAGCTTCATGAAAATGTGACTTTATTTTTATTTACTACTGAATTCCCATGGCCTATAATGCCACTCACTACATAATAGTCATCCTATAAATATTTGTTGAATTTTGAAAAATATATTCCAAAAAACTGGAAAATTAATGCATCATCAGGTAGCAGATCTTTCTAATTCATTATCCCTCTCCAGGCACAACTATCAACCTTTGAGCCTTTTCATTACCATTTAAAGCACTCAATGGATTCTGAAAGCTAAACATGAATAAAGATACGACACCTGCACTTTGAAATTGCAGCATTACGAATAAATTCTTTCCTTGAGATTATAAGTAAGACATCCATACAATGAACCTATTGAGACATCAATATTTAGATAGAGAGATCTTTCTAGGTGCACAAAATTTTGCAACTAGAAGTATTATATAGGAAGAGTACTGAATGTTTGAACATAGAAGTAAACTGCATTATTCTTTGCAAAGTTTTTAGCTTGCCTTCTCAAACGGAACAAGGTTCCATGGCATGTGAGGAAAATGAAAATGACAGAAAGGGTATCCAAATTCGAACTGAGATATAGGAATAAATGTTGAAATAAGATATGCTTTTGTTGACGCAATATCATCTGATTCATTTGAAAACATGAAAGCGTAGGATTTAGAATTGCAAAGACTTCCAATTCTTTTCTAAGAAGTATTTTTGAAATATTGTTCCATCTCTCAAGTGTTCCTTACTCTTTGCTGCAGTCAGCAGTAGTTTTGATTTCTGAAGAGAGAAGAAATTGTACAGATGCCTTCCTGAATGCCATACGGTGACCTAGAAGGATGGAATGGATCTAGAGAGAAACTGTTATCTCTAGACACACAGAAAAAAGAACATCACATGGAGGATTATAAAACATAAACACTCAGACGTATGATCCCTGGCACTTGCCAACCCTGGTACTTTCATGAACCAACTGTTCTGGAGTCCAAGAGAGCAGAGGCATCCTCATAGCAGCCAAAGCTAATGTAAACTCTTATCTAGTTTATCTGCTGGTTAGCAGGACTCAGATGCCTGTTACAGGCCCAGTCAGTTCCTGTGAAAGGGCTAATCTCCAATCCCCATTTCCTTAGGTCCTTTCTCTTATCAGGGGAAAATGCATTTATTACTTCTGGGCTGATTTCTGGAGGTGACAATTAGCCTCATGGAAATGACTGCCAACTAGTAGCAGAGATTTCTTTGTTGACCCTAAATACCCTCCTGCCAAGCTTATAGGATGGGACTTCCTTTTCTGCAGACAGTTTATGTGTGGCTGGTTATGTTCATGGCAGAAAGTTACATTGAGTGGTGGGTGGAAGCAGGAGATGGATATCATTATCTGTTATTTTCCATAAGCAGTCAATGGCCTATGTCTCAGACAAAGGAGACGCAGGAGAGTCAGGCTCATCGCTGTCCATGAAAATGAAGGTAACATAAGAGCTTCTTGAACCAGCTGAGACAACTTCCAAAGTATCAGCTGAGCCACTTCTGTAGCTGAGAGAATGCACCTTAGAAAAAAAAAATCTTGGAAATTTTCATAGGTCCTAGAGGCTGCTTCTTTCAAAGAAACATTTTTCTTGTGCTGAGCTGTGTGGGAAGACCAGGGCGCAGAATACAGGACAGAAGCAATGCACTACATTCCTGAGCCATAGGTAGCTGGGATGGAATCCCACACCCCTCAGTAAATCCAGGAAAGTTATAACTCTCGACTCTCCCTGGAAGCAAAGAGAACTTTCCATTGGAATGATGACACCTTTATCTCCCTCTACTCTACCAATCACCCTCTGCTGGTTTCTATGTTCTTTTGAAGAAATCATGCCATTTGCCATCCTTCTTCCTGCAATATATGCCACATCTAAACTCATATGAACTTGGTAAATCAAAATGGCCATGATAGGAGGCCAGTTCACTTGTCCCTGAAAGGTCTTTCCCATCTTCCCCAGTCTTTAGATTTCAGACTCAGCAAATTTTAAAGTGTGGTGCTAAATGATCAAAACTCAAATAGGGAAAGAGGGCCTATGAATGCTCTATTAGGAAATATATTAGAATTGGGAAAATTTGCTCAGGGAAGTTAATTCCCTGAGCTCATCATCGCCTCTGCAATACTGGAAACCTTTCAAGAACTTCAGATAATGGGCTTTAAGGGAGCAGTCTAAAATCTTTCTCGAAATGCTAAGCAACCTAGAGGAATCCTAGGACCAAAGGTGTTCTGATGAAAGATGAACGCCCGGCAAAGTAATTGATACAGTTTGGATGTTTGTCCCCTGCAAATCTCACGTTGAAATATAATCCACAACGTTGCAGGGAGTCCGGTGAGAGGTATTTGGGTCTTGGGCATGGATCCCTCATGAAAGACTTGGTGCTGTCCTTGCAACAGTGAGTTCTCACTCTGAGTTCACATGAGATCTGGTTGCTTAAAAGAGTGTGGCACTGCCCCTTTGCTCTCTTGCTTCCACTCTCACCATGTGAGATGGCTGCTCCTCCTTCATCATCCACCATGACTGTAATCTTCCTGAGGCTGTCACCAGTAGCAGATGCTGGTACCTCATTTCTTGCACTGTTTGCAGACCCATCAGCTAATTAAACCTCTTTTCTTTATGAATTATCCAGACTCAGGTATTTATAGCAACACAAGAATGGCCTAAGATAGTAATGAAACATTTTCATCCTTTTTTCCTGTTTTTGTGTGAGTCTTTAATCAAGGGAGTGACAATGATTATTAAATGTGCACCTTGACACTTAAGTTTCAGGTCACAGTATAAATAATTGAAGTCATTCTTTTATAAGATAAGATATAAAGGAGTAACTGAGATGATTATGTAATCACTTCTGAAAAGTCCTCCTTTAGTAATTTTAAACACTTACTGCTTCCAAGCCAAAAAATAGTCCTTTTAGTCTTTTTGTGGGTAACTATTTCTTCCCCTCCCTCTACCAACCAGTTATTTTTTTCCTTTTAGCAAACAGAGAGAGAAAGAAAGAAAAGTAAAATAATAGCTATTTAAAATTGCAAGGTTTTACTTGAAACCAAGACTGTATTTCTAGGTAACTTTGATCAGGTAAATTACCTTTAAGCATCTCAATTTTTTCCTTTGGAAAATTGAAATCATTTATCACCTTTTACTCTGCAGATTTATAAGGACATTTGAAGATTAAATAAAAACTATCTGCTGAGACTTCTGTTTCCAGGCAGATGCAGTAGACATACTTTTCTCTATTCCTCTAAGTTCACCTAAAAACCCTGGGCATTATATATTAAATAAATTAAGAATATCTGAAAGGTAGAGAGAGAAAAGCAGGCTCCCTAGGGACATTAGGACTTGAAGAACACAGGTGGAAAGTTCCCTGGGGTTTCTTTTTACTTCATACATCCCAGACTGGATAATAGAAAAGTGACATCTTAAAAACACAAATGGACACAGCCAAAAATAAAAATAAAAATAAAGCCCATAGGAAAGCCTACACTCTGGCCAAAAGACCAGGTAAGGAGTAGTCTAGCAGGACAAGAGACATTTAGATAATAACCACTCTACTCAGCCAAATACCACAGAAAGAAACTTCAGTCCTATCCACACCTCTGATAGCAAAAGCCAAATGAGAGCCTAGGCTTCATGGCAGGAATAGGTACTCCAGCACCTTCTCTCTTGGGATAATGATACCCCCTATCCACAAAGTCAGTGCAAGCCAGATTTGGATCCCGAAATTCCACCCCCACATAGCAGTAACAAAGAGCCCCTCATCCCCTGAGTGTCAGTGGAGGCAGAGTGGAAAACCTGGACTTCTATCCCCACCTGGCAGAGTGAAGGTGGCACTTTTCACCCTTCATCCAGCAGGCCTCCTAAAACACAAGATTTAAATAAGATCTAAAATCCTATAATAGCCAAACTGTCCAGGTTTCAATAACAAATCACCGGTTATATGAAGAACCAGGAAGAACTAAAACTAATGATAAAAGGCAATCATCAGATGCTGCCCTAAGATGAGACGAATTTTAAAGCAGCCACCATAAATTTGCTTCCATGAGCATCTCACTCAGGCTTGAAATAAATGAAAGAATAGCAAATATCAGCAAAAGAAGAGAAGATCTAAAGAAGAATCAAGTGGAACTTTCAAAATAATTGACATGAGTAACTCAATGATGGGCTCAACAATAGAATGAAGAAGACAGAGGAAAGAATCCGTGAACTAGAATAAAACAATAGAAATTACCCAATTCAAAGAGCAGAGAGAAAGCAGCGTGGAAAAAAAAAGTGAACAGTTTCAGGTCTATGTGGGACTATCACAAAAGATCTTGTCATCAGTCCCAGAAGGAAAGGAGAAAAAAAAGATGAGGCTTAAAAAGTATCAAAAATGAAATGGCAAAAGATTTTCTAAATATGGTGGAAAAAACAGCCTATAGACTCAAGAATATGAATGAACCTCAAACAAACAAACAAAAAAAGGGCAAAGAAAACGATTCCAAGACACACTGTGGCCAAACCTCTGAAAACTAAGGACAAAGAAAATCTTGAAAGCAGCCAGAGAGGGGTAAAACAATTCAAATGACAGTGTATTTCTCATCAGAAACCATGGAAGCCAGAAGGAAGTGGCACAATATTTTTGAAATTCTTTGAGAATAAAATAATCACCTGAGAATCCTATACCCAGTTCCCAGTGAAGAATATCTAACATCTTTTAAAAAGTACCTCTGGCTAACATCATATGTAGTGATGAAAGACTAAATGATTTCCACATAGGATTAAGAACAAGGCAAGGATGTCCACTTTCACCACTGCTGTTCAACCCACTGGAATTTCTAGCCAGTGCAATTGACAAGAAAAGGAAATAAAAGGAATACAGATTGGAAAGGAAGAAATAAAACTCTTCTATTTGCAGATGACATTATGATGTAAATAGAAAATTCCATAAAATCTACAAAATCACTTCTAGACCTAATAAATTCAACGAGTTCGCAAGATACAAGGTCAGCATCCAATAATCAATTGTATTTCTATATATTAGCAATTAACATGTTGAAACAAATGTAAAATACAATACTATGTAAAAATCATTAAAAGAGAGAGAGAGATAAAATACTTAGTTGCAAATCTAAGAAAAAATATGGACAAGATTTTGATACTGAGGACTACAAAATGCTGATGAAAGAAATTAAAAAATTAGAAATAAATGGAGAGACAAAGTGTTCATGTATTCAAATACTCAATGGAGTAAAAATATCAGTTCTCTCCAGGCTGATATACAGGTTTAACAAAATTCCAACAAAAACCTAGTATGGTATTTTTGTAGATACAAGTAAGATTATTCTGAAATGTATATGGAAAGGCAAAAGAACTGGGATAACTAAAACTATTCTATAAAAGAAGAAAGTGGGGGGAATCACTGTACCTTATTTCAAGACATACATAGCAATAGTTGTGAAAATGTATAATACTATTGTATTGATAGATAGATAGGTTGATTGATTGTAGAAACAGGGTCTCACTTTGTTGCACAGGCTGGTTTCAAACTCCTGGGCTTGAACAGACCTCCTGACTGGGTCTCCCAACATGCTGGGGCTACAGGTGTGAGCCACCACACCTGGCTGAAAATGTATGGTATTAGCAAACAAATTGACATATAGATCAATAGAAGAGAATAAAGAACCCCAAAACAGCCCCACTTCAATATGAAAAACTGATTTTTTACAATGATACAAAAACAATTTAATGAAGGAAGAACCTTTTTTTTTCAACCAATGATGCTGGAGTAATTGAATATCCCTAGCCAAAAAAAAAAAAAAAAAAAACCTAAACCTTACATGTTATACAGATATTAACTCAAAATGGATCAGGATCATAGATTTAAATGTAAATTAATAAAATTTTTAGAAAAAAACATGGAAAAAAGCCTTCAAGGCCTAGAACTTGGTAAAGAGTTTTCAGACATGACACCAAAAACAGAATCCATAAATGAAAAATTGATCATTTGATCCCATCAAAAATAAAAAAAATTGAAAAAAATTTGTAAAAGATCCTATTCAGATGCAAACAGACAAGCTATAGACTGAGAGAGAAAATATTTGCAAACCACATATCTGAGAATAGATTCATATCTGGATTATATAAAGAAGTCTTAAAACTCATCGTTAAAAATAAGCAATACAATTAGAAAATGACCAAAAAAATTGAGACATTTTATTGAAGGAAGTGGCAAATAAGCACAAGGAAATATGTTCAAGATCATCAGGCATTAGGAAAATGGATATTAAGAACACAAGCTACACAACTTCTGGTATAGTTAAAATAAATGGTTACAACACCAAGTGCTGACAAGGATACAGAGAAACTGAGTCTCATACATTGCTGGTGATAGTAAAATTGTACTGTGGGAAAGTGTATGACGTTTTGTTAACAAAACCCAAAATGATATTACCTTATGACCAAGCAGTTGCACATTTGAGCATTTATTTCAGAGAAATTAAAACTTACATCCACACCAAAACCTGATTGGTCATAGAAGCTTTAGAACCATGTTTGTTCATAGTAGCTTTATTCATAATAGCCAAAAACTGGAATCAGATCAGATAGATGCTCTTCACAAGGTGAATGACTGAATAAACTATGATACATCCATATCATAGAATAAAAGGAATGAACTACTGATACGTGCAACAACCTGGATACATTTCAAGGGCATTATGCTGAGTGAAAAAAAAAAAGCCCATCTGAAAAGATCATACACTGTATGATTTCATTTATATAATATTTTCTAAATGACAAAATTATAGACCTGGGGAAAAGATTAGTGGTTACAGAGGGTTAGGGATGTTGGAGAAGAAGGGAGTGGGAATGCTTATTAGGGAGTAGCACAAAAGTGTAAAATAGATCTCTGTGATAATGGAACACCTTGATTGCAGTGATGCTTACACAAATCTAAACACGTGATTAATGCCATAGAAATAGACACAATTGGGCCGGGCGCGGTGGCTCAAGCCTGTAATCCCAGCACTTTGGGAGGCCAAGACGGGTGGATCATGAGGTCAGGAGATCGAGACCATCCTGGCTAACACGGTGAAACCCCGTCTCTACTAAAAATACAAAAAACTAGCCGGGCGAGGTGGCGGGCGCCTGTAGTCCCAGCTACTTGGGAGGCTGAGGCAGGAGAATGGCGTGAACCTGGGAGGCGGAGCTTGCAGTGAGCTGAGATCCGGCCACTGCACTCCAGCCCGGGTGACAGAGCGGGACTCCGTCTCAAAAAAAAAAAAAAAAAAGAAAGAAATAGGCACAATTGTACCACTGTCAAATTCCAGCGTTTGCTATTGTCCTATAATGATACAAGATATAACCATTGGGGGAAATTGTATGAAAGGTACACAGGAATCTCTACTGATTTCAAGATTAAAAATTAAAAAGAAAAACTGCCTACTTCTACTTCCACCTTCTTTTTTCTAGTTTCAACTGGGAAAAGCCAGTCTTTCCTCCAAGTATTCTGAATCCATCTCCTCCAAACCTCTCAGATACTTGGATCTATTTGAAATACTTTTCTTCCCCTGTTATCGTCAACCTTTCTCTTTTTTAGGAGATAGTTATGAATTAATATCTCACATTAAACAAACATGCACTCGTACACAAACTTCCGTCAAAATGCTGCCTTATCACTTTGCTATATTTGCAGACAAATGTCTTCAAAGAATTGTCCATGCTCACTGTCTCAGTATTTTCACTCTTCACCTTTTATAACCTGGCTCCTGCTCAAAGCTCTAATGGCTCACTTAAATCAAGGTCACAAACCCCTGTTCTTACTGGAGATGTCAGTAGCACTCAATATTGTGAGTCTGTCCTCCTTTGTGAACAAGTCCTCAAAGTTTTCATGGTACCACACTCTCTAGGTTTCCCTTTGTTCTTCAGGCCACCTCTTTTCAGCCTTTTTTCACTTCTACTTCCTCTATTGACCTCTAAATGTCAAAATTCCTCAGTGTTTGGTCGAAGCCCCTTTTCCTTTTTCTTTCCTATTTCATTCCCATGTCTTTGGTACTGATATGCTGATAACTTCCAAATTTCCATTTCCAACCTAGGAGTCTCCTCTGAGTTCATCTCATGTACCCACTGCCTACTTGACAATACCATTTGCATATTTCCCAAACATCTCAAATTCAACATGTCCAAACTGAACTCATGATGTTTCCCCAGCATCATGTTCTTCCTCCATGCTTCCCCTCCCGAAATTATGACAGCTGAAATTGTGATAGCATTCATTGTGATCACTAGTCACTAAGTAGCTCAAATGTAAAAAATCTTAAAAATTACTTTTAGTTCTTTCTTTTCTTTCCTTGACATGTCTAGTCCATCAGCCAGTAATGTCAAATATACCTCTAAAGAAGATCTCAAATCCACTCACTTCTCTTCCTCTTCCCTACCACAAATCTAATACAAACACCGTCTTTTCTAAGCTGGAATGCTGCAAATAGCTTACGAATTAGTTATTTCCTAAGTAACAATTTACCACAAGTGTAGTGACTTAAAATATAATAGCATAATTTTTTTTTTTTTTTTTTTGAGATGGAGTTTCACTCTGTCACCCAAGCTGGAGTGCAGTGGAGCAATCTTGGCTCGCTGCAACCTCTGCCTTCCAGGTTCAAGTGATTCTTCTGCATCAGTCTCTTGAGTAGCTGGGACTACAGGCATGCACCACCATGCCCAGCTAATTTTTTTTTTTTTTTTTTAATGCTGTTAGTGGAGACACATTTTTGCCATGTTGGCCAGACTGGTCTCGAGCTCCTGACCTCAAGTGATCCACCCACCTTGGCCTCCCAAAGTGCTAGGATTACAGTCATGACCCACTGCACCTCGCCAAAATAACATAAATTTGTTATCTCACAGTTTCCATGGGCAGAAGTCTAGGTGTGGCCGCTGGTACTTCTGCTCAGGTCTCACAGGCTGAAATGAATGTGTTGACTGGGGCTGTCAGCTTCATCTGAGGACCAAGGTCCTTTTCCTTGTTAACATCTATTTCCTCGTGACTGAGGTCCCTGCTTCCTTTGGTAGCTCCTGGCCAGGGACCAGTGTCAGTTCCCAGAGGCTACTCACGGTTCCTAGCCACATGGCCCACATGGTTACTTCACAGTGTGGCTCTTTGCTTTCTCCCAGGCCAGTAGGAGTACTCTCTCTGCCTGTTTACTTTCTTTTAAATATCTCACCTGGTGAGGCGAGGTTACGCAGGATAATCTCCTTCTGATTAACTCAAAGTCAACTAATTGCCTCCCATCGTATTTACAGGTCAGCTGTTCTCAAAGGGAAGGGTTGTATAGAGTGCATACACCAGAGAGCAGAAATCTTGAAGGCCGGCTCAAAATTATTCCTACTGCAGTCTCCTAATCATTCTCCATTTCTCCTTTCCTATTCAATCTATTCTCCACAGGCAGTCATGGTACCTTTAAAAAAAATTCATTACATCTCATTTCACCCTTGTTTCATACGCTTTCAATAACTTTCCGGCAGATTTAGAATAGCAGAGTGATATATGAGCTCTGCTTACCTTCTGGTCTTATTTGATTCTGCTCTTCATGATCAAGATGCTCCTCCTGCCATGGCCTTCTCCCTCTTCCTCGCTGACATCAAACTATTTCACTCCATAACATTTTGGGGGCACTCGGAGGCCTGGAATGCTCCCTTCTGCCTACCTTCGCATATCCAAACTTTTGGCTCAGCAGGTCTCCGTAGGTCTCTGTCTCTTCCATGAACTTCCAGCTTGATGACTTCCTCAGAGGGATCATCCTAAATAGGTACCTGGTATTTTCTAGCCCAGTGCCCTGATTCCTTTACAGCACATTGTATTTAGTAATTATTCATTCATCAGTATGTTTACTTGTTTATTGGTAAAGACTCTGTTTTTTTTTTTTTTTTTGTAGATTCTCAAGAATATCAGTTTTACAATTAATTAGTTGGTATTTAAGCTCACTTCAAAACGTAGTTTAGATTGGCACCCCACCTGCTGACATGGTAAATCTTGAACCTAAATATTTCAAAAATATAAACCCAGCCTACAATTATTTTTCTTTTTGACTCCAAAATTTTAACACGGTTATCAGTATTCTGCTGATTTATATTTTCTTGTGTTTCCTCTCAAGAGAAAGAAGTTTCTATCAAGTTGTTGGTGTTATGCATTTAAATGTCCCTGAAATATAGGGAGAAATGTCCATCTTCATATTTTTCTAGAATAGGGAGAATTCTGAGTGGCAGTTATTAGATTATGAGTTTCCTTTCCTCTGGGAAGTACCAAAACTCAGAAAAGGAGAAGAAAACCACAATTACTAGGAAAGAAACAGACATCCAATAGTCAACCTTCCACAAAAGGCCAAGGGAAATGTTTTGTCCACCTGCATATAAGACAGGAACTATCTATAGGATGAGTTTTCATATCATAAAGGCTTTCCCAAAACAAATGTTCTCTAGCTAGGGAGACAGCTTTGGGACAAAAAGGGGATAAGGAAGACTAAGGACTTAATTTAATCCAGGTACCAGTAAAATTCCCTATCGGCTACCCTAAGACAGCAGAGCAGGGAAATATAAAATGCTTCCACATTTATTCTCAAATCTAGGAAAGCAGTCTCCTCTTCTTAAAATCTCCATTGATAAAAAAGAAAGACCGATTAAGGGTATGAAGAAGGGGCAGTGGTAGGTGAAAGGCTCAAGAGCCACAGTCATTCCCAACCTGCTCCTATGGCCTCCTGACTTCTGCAGCACCGTTACGTCTTTCTCATGCTTATTACTGCATCCCTGGATTCTGCAGGAGCTCCTTCGCTTGGGAAGAGACCGAAGAGGAGTTAGAACTCCAGGAGACTGTTCTGCTATATCTCAAAAAATGAATTCCGGTTAATGATGGGCAAAGTATTGAAACTGTTAGTTCTACTGAATGTGGAGTTTAATTGGAGATTTTGTTATTCAGAGACTCCAACAGAACCAAAAGTTTGTTCTACTCTGAGGACAACTAGGCCATGAGCTTAATCCTTTATAGACACAGTGTTTTTTTTTTTTTCTTTTTTCAAATGTGGTTGTCAACATCAAATAAAACATAGAGACAAATCTCTAAACTCAATATTTTATTTGGGAATCATAGAATTGCAATTTGGGGCGTACACATAGACCATGGTGGTCTTTGTTGTGTCCAAAGAACAAAGAGAAGGTTGGGAGTTTTGTTAGAAAGAGAAATGTTCTGTACTGTGTTGAAAAAATGCTCATTAATACTAGCAAGCTTCTGGGAGCTGGCAAGCTCTGATTGGTGAATGATGGCTTTTAGGTGAAATTACTCTTAGGGTCGTGGTAGGTCATCTCAACAGCTGTGAGGTAAAACTGGTGTTAAGGCTATAGCAGCCCCTTTCAGTAGCTGGGTTTGAGGATAATTCTTGAATTGGATGCTATGTGTCCCAGTTGCTTTTTTCCCATGGTTCCTCGATGCTGACTTAGATATGACAAGAATAATCCAAATTGTGTCATCGACTTTCAGATGGCAAAGGTCTGTGGAGGTGAAATATATGTCCCAAATTTTTTGACAATCTCTTCAAAAGGTGGGGTTCAATCAATACTCCTTCCCACTTCCCTTGAGACTTGACTGGATTTAGTGACTTGCTCCTAATAGAATAAGGTCAAAGTGACAGTGTTTGACTTCTGAGACTGAGTCAAATAGGCTTTGTGGCTTCCTCTTTATTCTCTCTTATTGTTTCATACTGTGGGGAGATTAGCCACCACGTCATGAGGACACTCAAACAGCCATATAGAAAGGCCCACAGGGGACGGAACAGGGGCCTCTTGGCAACAACCATGTTGAATGAACCATTTTAGGAGCAAACCTTCCAGGCCTAGTTCAAGCCTTCAAATGACTTTAGTCCTGGTTGATACCTTGGCTGCAATGTCCTGAGAGATTCTGACATAATAATGCCATCCAGCTAAGATACTCCTGAATTCCTAACCCTTAGAAAATATGTGAGTTGATAAAAGCTTGTTTTAAACCACAAAGTTTGAGGTAACTTGTTTTGCAGTCATAGACACCTAATACGGGGTCCACTTATTCAATTTTCACTTTATAAACCATATTTACTTTGAATAATGATACATTTACAAGCATTGTCTCATCCATTCTAAAAAAATCCTATGAAAGAGAAAGGGCTAGAATAACCTGTTTTAAAGGCAAAGAGATTGAGGCTCTGATAGGTTAAACCACCTCCCAAAGGACATGCATTTAGCAACCTGCAAAGCTGGAAGTGCAACACAGATTTCCAAAACGTGAAGCCCGTTCTCTTTCTACCATGTCGATGGCTCCCAGCTTTTGTTCTGCTAAGACACAGTAGATGAACATCATGAACCTTTATCAGGGCCCTATAGCTATTCACGACTTTCTAGTTAAGTGTTGGCTCTAGCTCCATCATTTTCACTGTTACCTGAGAAACTCCATCAGTCTGGAAATGAATGCAAGGGATGTGAGTCCACTCTGATTTATTGCTCTAACCAACCACTGTCCAACAGAAACATAATACTAGCCATATGTGTAATTTAAAATTTTCTAGTAGCTACATTAAAAAACGAAAAGAAACGATAAAATAAATTTTAAAAATACATTTTATTTAACCTACTATATCCAAAATATTACCCTTTCATTATGAAATCAAGGTAGCAATTCTTAATGTGTTATCTTATATCTTTTTTTTTTCATACTAACTCTGAAATCAGGGGCTTATTCAATAATTACAGCACATCTCAATTTGGACTAGTTACATTTCAAGTGTTTAATTGCCTCGAGTGGCTAGTGGCTACTCTTTTGCACAGTTCTGTTCTAAGGATATTATGCACAAAATCTGATACTTCATTTTAATATAAAATGCTTAGAGCCACATCTCACAACTACTTTGAGCATGCAGATACATACTGAGAACTGGAGTACCCTGCTTTCCACTTGCTTTTGCCCTTCTTAACACATTCTCCTCCTGGAGAACAGAACTGGAAGACAGGAAAGATGACGGGCAAAGGATCCTCTGTGCAGAGATCTAGCATGGTCCAAGGTCCTCTTTATTATAGTCATCAAAATGAATATGCAAGTTTCCAGTGGAAATGCCTAGACTCCTGAGAGTGTCCTCGGCATTGTGCGATGACACAGAACTATCCTTGTTACGCTGATTTCGAATAGTTATTACCTATTCATTAACGTAAGTTTCTGAGTATCAACTCATTGGTGTTATTCTGCAGATGTGCAAAAAAATTATGAAGTGGGAGCTGTTGGATGAATCACATTTTTATTACAACTCATTATTAGATAGCAAATTTACCAGTTACAACTGCATTTAATATCAGAAAGTTGGTGAGAATAAGTGTGTGTGTGTGTGTGTGTTTAAATTATGACAAGTACCTTCTGCCAGCCCAGGTTTTTCCTCACCCATTCAGCAGAAGTCCTACAAAACCCTCAGTGAAACTACTCAGAAAGATCTACGATCTTGGGCAAGATCTTAGCTCATGAGATTCATAAAATACAGATGAGAAAGATTGCCTTCACTTAATGCTGCTACAACAAAGACCAGAGGACATAAATGATAGCAGCGGAGCATTTGCTGTGGTGACATTTTCACCCAGTTTTCTGAGCATTTCAATATAAGAGAAAGAATAAGATGAAACAGACTGGCTGACAGTCAGTCAACATTAATGAGATCAACTGGTGTATGGATGCAGGTGGAAGCTGGGGAGGGAAGGGTGAGAGAAATACCCACTCCTCCTTTCTTTCTTTCTTTCTGTTTTTTTTTTTTTTAAAAATCAACCATGAGTACATCTTCTGTTTCAGAGGGAAAATGTATATCCACCTAGGGAATGTTTTAAGTTCCTAAAAAGTAAATAACTGTTTCAACCTTTTAAATTCCATATTAAATTATCAGTGAGTCATGAGAAAAATGCTAATGTTAAAATTAAAATCAAATGAATCACTGTTTCTGGCTGCAGAGGAGAAGCGCTTCGGTCTGCGCTTACACTCCGCTGAAGCCAATGGATTGCCAGCTCCCTCCCCACCCCACTACCCCACCCCCAGCTGGAGCAGCCCTTCTCAGCATCCCAGAACTGGTGTTCCAGGGATGGGAGGAGAGCCATTTCTCCCGCACCACCAGCATTTTCCACGAGGGAAGTCTGTGAAATGACTCTTCCTCCCAAGCCGAGTCGCATTACCATGGAAAAGGACAAACACAATAGGATCCTGTTCTGTGTCCAAACTGGCCTCTCACAGGAGATCCTAGGCACAGCTTCAGTCAGGTTTAACAAACGCTCAGGTTTGTGACAACACAGGACCACATCGCTCTCACTTTGTAGCAAATAAGGTTGACATTTTCACCTCCTCTTCCCCTAGCACATCTCCTGATCTCCACAAAAGTTCCTGACACCCAGAGAAAAGGAGAGAGAAATAGAAAGGGAACTGGATGTAAAATGGAAAGTATAGGAAAAGTCTAGTCACACTTTTGGAGGATTAGGTAAGTGATGGGGACAAGATTAAAGATACCAATTTCTACTCCCGTGAAAAAAAGGACCACCACCCAGGTAACTTACCTTATCACAGAACAGCACTGTGGGTCCTGGGCTCCGTTGGGACCCAGAGGTCAAAATCTCACAGACTCATGAAACAGGAGACTTCCAGAAGGTTGCATTTCAGCACCAGCTGCCATTGGACGAAGGTTCTTATTTTCACACCACTGGGACTGAAACATTGCCATCTCTTGAGTTTTCCAGAAATAGTACATAAAACACAAATGTGGCCCCTCCCTCATAAAAGTTCCTTAATTAATCTTCCCATGATTCATGGTGGTGTCACAGTTTCAATGTCCTATCCCTCTTGGTTCTGGGGATGACAGTGCTTTGCAACATTCCTGTCATGCTACAAGAACGCACCTGATTGTGTTTTAGGAATTTCAAGCAGCCCTGTCTCTGCTCCTTGTACCGAATCCTTAATAGTACCTTAGTGCGCTCGATAGTACGCCAAGGGTGAGGCTGAACAAAGGCACAAAGGCAGTGTCCTTACAACAACCTGGCCTCCACCTGCCTGTGCCATCAAAAGGGCTGCTCAGGCATCAGGGTATTCGTGAAAGAGACAGAAGTGTTGGAGCTTCCATGTAGATGTCTAATATGACAACCTCCCATGTATTTCCACAAAACGTAACATTCATACAAAATCTGATACTTGTGTGTCAGGCAGAAAGATATTTTCCTTTGGGCAGCTGTTGTTGGTAAGAGGATTCTAGCATTCTTAGTCTTCAGTTGAGAAGTGTTCTTTCTCCAAAGTTCAATAAAGAGGAAGCCTTCAAAAGGAGCTTCTGGACCCTGCTCTATGCAGGTAAAATGCTTCATACCATCACCAAGAAAGGGATGATTGTGCTATTTAATTGTATCAAAAATCACTGTTCTGGGCCGAGCGTGGTGGCTCATGCCTGTAATCCCAGCGCTTTGGGAGGCCGAGGTGGGCAGATCATGAGGTCAGGAGATCGAGACCATCCTGGCTAACACGGTGAAACCCCGTCTCTACTAAAAATACAAAAAATTAGCCGGGCGTGGTGGCGGATACCTGTAGTCCCAGCTACAGCTACTTGGGAGGCTGAGGCAGGAGAATGTCATAAACCCAAGAGGCGGAGCTTGCAGTGAGCCGAGATTGTGCCACTGCACACCAGCCTGGGTGACAGAGCGAGACTCTGTCTCAGAAAAGAAAAAAATAATCACTGTTCTGCTATTGAAAGCAGCATTGACCTCCCTTTTCTATATACATATGTGCATGTGTTTGTATGTGTATGTATATATATATTTGTATATATGTATATGCATATTTTTAACCACAAACCACCCCTAACTTCTCCATTTCTCCCCATTTTCTAGTATTCAGCTGAGCTGTCTTGTGGCAGCAAACATGCTCCACATCCTATGAGATTAGGAAGTATTGAAATTTTCTCCTGAATCTGTTTTCCTATTTCTATTTAGCTTACTGATTGAGTATCATTAAGTTTGCAGTCTGGTTCACTTCAGGGCCTTAGTGTTCAAGCATAATTATTTTCATGGTTTGTAATATTATAATGTTGACAATACTGATATGTCCTGGAGGACTGTAGGTTTGCCAGTTAAACCAAGTGATTGAACAATTTCTAAGTCAGTCAGATTTCTTTCCAGAGGAATATTTTGTCAAATTTACATATATAGGCCAGACAGGTTTCAGAAGATCCTAATTTTCAAGAGTCTGTGATGAGCACACCTCAGGGCTCCCTAATTGATCCCCATGCCAGGAAACCCTGTCTGGAAATGAACCAGGAAAGTAGCTGAAGTTTGCCATAGATGTGACTTAATTCCAGCACAGCAGACCCCACAAAGAGGAGAGCCAAAGATTCAGCATCTCAGAGAATGAATGAGAAAGAATGGAAGCTCTCAGTGAGGAACGCATGTCAGCTACAAACTGTGTACACATGCAAGATGAACTTGTGAACACATGTCCAACTTGGCAGATCTATAAAGATTGTGTATTTATAACATGCTCCTGAAACATCTTACCGAAATGAACAAATGACTTTGATTTAAAATTAGGCTTTAAAGAATTAAAAAAAAAAAAAAAAAAAAAAAAACTTTTCCAGTACCATCTACCAAAAAAGCAAAGGTAGCTTCCTGGAAACAGAATTCTCTACACACTAAAGCCTGTATATCTGAATGGTGCCTCCAAAAGCAACCTTTTCTCTTCCTCCTTGCCTTGAAACAATTGAAGCAGCTGGGAGCTGGAGCGCCACTTTATTAGTGATTTAAAACACACCCTTGGAAACTAGCTGGCTTTTTTTTTTTTTTTTTTTTTTTTTTTTTTTTTGTCAACCCAGGTGGGAAGCATGCACCCTCAAATGGGAACAACACTTAACAAAGTTCTCAAACAGATAATGCCTTAAGAGCTAGACTTCAAACAATCTTCTACCAGCCATCTGTCGGACAAAAGCAATGGTAACCTGGTAGGAATACTAAACCCTCCATAGAAAGACACAGATAAAATAATTCAGCCGCCAAGATTTGGCATCTTTAAAAATGCCTTTTCATTCTTTAACTTTTGTCTGCTTGGTCGTCTAGCAACCGAGTGCCGAAAAGAAACTCCACCCTAAACAAAGTGAAACAATACAGACACTGAACTTCATGAGTGTGTACGCGTGCACGTGTGTGTGTGTGTGTGTGTGTAAGATTCTCAACATGCAAGGATACAAACTCATTTTGAGACAATGAAAACAGAAAACGTCTCAATTGTAGATGTCAGGAAAGGAAGTCAGGAGTGAGTAAAAAGCAATGAGAAAATGTGTAATGCAGGATGAGGGTATAGTTTCCACACACCGGGCTAAAGCAAGGTTTACACTCTTAAGCAATAAAAACAAACCATTAAGCTAGGCCCAGCACTGTCAGGAAGTATAAAACAGTTCTTGAAACTTTGCAGTTACTATACAAAAGCTTTTCATAAACTCTGTTTCCTGATCTTCATTAAACGTTAACATCAAGTTGCCATGGGGCAATTAGCTTGCCTCCTGAAATCAATAAAAAATCAACAATTTGGAAATGGTTGTACAGTAAAATAGTTCAATAATTATTCTCTCATAGTGTTGTGGCCAAGCGGTTCCAGTGTAAATGCAGTCCAGATGAGATCCTGCTCCTTATGAGGGAGGCTTTAAGCAGATCGGTGGTTTGCTTAGAGACCTCCTCATCAGAATGAACTGCAACAATAATGTACTCCTGGCAATGCCTTGGAGTGGGGCCCAGGACACGGGGCAAACGCAAGCTTTTAAGTGGTGTTAAAGTCAGTGTCTTGCTTAGTACTGCTTAAGCACCTCAGAGGGACTCAATGCGAAATTCAGAGACCTACGCAAAATGAGAAACTCAATAAACAAGAAGAAGGCGCCCTACGCTTGGCATTTGGACTCCAGACAGGAACAAATCATTACATATGTACATATATATTCACAGACACATACACACATATATGCATATACGTATGTATGTACACACAACAAGGGGTGTATTTGAGATTAGGAATCCATTCATTCCAGCATGTCTTCAACAAATATTCAAATCTGAATTACTTGTGAGAAATCTTCCAAGTGCTCCCTAAAATAAAACGAGGCTGCTACACAGATGACCCTCACAGGACATTTTACTTTACAAAGAGGTGCCAGCACCAAGCAAAGGCAGAAAGTTATTTATTTGCTGACTCCCTTTCTCAGAGGGAAATCAATTCCTGCTGTTTTTTTCTAGCCTGAGCCCATTTTAAACACCTTATTTGAAGCCAACTGCAGCATTGAAAATTCCAATATCCATTAAATCAAACCTCAAATACCAGCTTTGGAAGCTTTATACCACCATGTAGGCCCAATGGTGTTGAACAGTGAACTGTCTTAGAACTTTAAAAAAAAAAAAAATCAAGCATCATATTTAGTATAAACAAACGCTTCAAATGTATGACATCTATTTGCTGCCTTCAAAGGGAAAACTTTTAACTCAGACGCTTGGCACTAAGATCACACAGGATCAGCTCAGTGGACTGACTTAAGTGTTAAACTTTTTTAAAGCACGTTTTTAAGGGCTTGCACCTGCTCCCCATCCACATAGATGTACTGACACGTATTTGACTAAACTGACTACATACATGCCCAAGCAAGCAAGCGGAGCAGATTTTACAAGATAAGCAACCAAGTGTTTTCATGTCTGAGGGTGGCTAGAACACAAAATTGCCAGTCATCTTGTAGGGGGAAAAAATGCCTTTGAAAAAAAAAATATGTAGGGCATCATTTCAGATATGGAGAAAAGTATTAAGATGCCATCCTGTATGCAGGTTTTTTTTTTTTTTTTTCCTTTAAGTACTGTTTCTTAGAGAGGGGCCTAAACTTGGTCCAACTCCTACAGTGATGACGAAGCTATTCATTATAGCCTTGGTACTCAATTTGTGGTCCTTTGGCCTGTAAGGGCTTCACCTGGGGGCTTGTTAGAAATCCAGGATCTCAGGCCCCACCCAGGCTCACTGAAACAGAATCAATCATAGAACATGATTCCAGGAGGTCTGTACACACATTAAAGTTTTATTCTCCTTACAGAATTCCTGGTAATTTGGATGCACATTAAAATCTAAGTTTTATTTAGAGCATTGGTCCCCTAAGTTAGGTAGAAGTTGACTTTGAAGTTTGCAAGGCAGGGAAATGGTCAGAAAATTCTGCCCTGGAGAATACCAAAAGGCTGTAATTTATGTCCGCAGGGCGGAGGAAAGAGGAAAGCAATTTACCTAAGCTGAGCAGACCTGCATCTTATCCCCCATTTCGGCCTACCCGTTCCCTGCAAAAATAAAAAAATAAAAAATAAATAAACAGAAAAGAAATGGCACCAGGACATTCTTAACATTTCTTGGATTGTGAATCCATGCTACAATTACTCTGGGCTTTAATTGCTCTTGACTGCAAGGCTATGTTCCTTTTGCTTTAGAACAGATAAGGAGGCTATGGCATGTAAACATTCAGTGAATCTTATTAATATGCCAGTAGAATAGAAATATGCTATTTTTGAAAGCCCTTTGAATTGTGCACATGTGATTTTCCCTCTCCAATAAAAAATTGAGGGAAAAAAATATGAATTGCTTTGGTAATGTAGTGATTACACAGCTTGTTATATAGACCAGGTTTACACATCATCTCTCTATTCTTGGCCTCTTAAGGTACAATGTAAAGCTGCGATTCGAGTAGAAATTATGAAAAGATGGAAGCACAGATAGATCTGTAAGCTGCCCACACTCCCTCTTCCTAATTTTTGAAGGCAAATAATGAACATGGTAGCCTGCATGTGCCATACAGGTTAAAACCATGCCAGAGAGGCACACGCAGTTGAAACAAGCACAAAAACAGATGATCAATGTAATCAATTTTGAAAGGCCGTGGGCCCCTAAAATTCAGAAATGACTACGTGTTGACTTTTTAAAGCCAACTCTGAAATGATTCAAAGGATCCTATAGAATAGTGACTGAAATTAAAGACATTCAGTGTTATGTTCATTTTGACTCTTTATTCCTCGGAATGAAGAATGTGAGCTAAAATGTCTGTAACAATGTAGAATGTTTGTAAAAATACTGTTTCTCATGTGAGCTGCCAAGAGGGTCAGAGTCTCTGATTATAAAATCTCTGAAACTAAACTGAAAATGCCAGCATCTATACATATGTACTATATATTACATACATCTTTATATGTATATTTATGTATTTTGTGTTTTATATATTAAATATGCATATGCAAGAAAACACATTTTAGTTGATACCACTGAAAACAGTTTTAACCAGGAATATTAGAACCAATGAAGCAGAGAAATCAAAAGGGTGGATGGAACTGCCAAAGGATAAAATCCTTGTGCTATACTCTCATGCTCTCATCTAGAGAATGTGAATATGAGAAAACATGGGTTATTAGTTTTAACATGTTAAGACTGTGCAGTCTGTCCTTCATGTCCATGGCAATAGAGGGTGAAGAACAGCTGGAGAACAAAGAAGACCCCATTCCCCTTAGTTGAGTATAATCTAATGGTTCTCACCTAATCAAGAACAATAGAACTAGAGGTAAAAAGAAACTAAAAGATTTTAAAAGTTAACCAGTATTAGCCAAAGATAACCATCATGCACATTTAAAGATAAGGTTTACATAACCTCATAACCTCCAAACCGTAACTAAGCTCATAGTCATCAAAAGTTATTTCCTAGGAAGAATTTGATTATAACAGTCTGTTCCACTATAAACACACCATTTTTTAGCCATTTCCAAGGAGATTAGAAGTAGGTTTCACCAATCATGCATGGCAGGATCAGAGGGGATGCAAGGTCCTGGAAATTGACCTAAAATACTGCCAGTAAAATAGTGGGCAGTTGTGGGTGCCCTGCTCTTACAAACATCTGCTGAACCCTTCCTTGGGTCTGATTCTAACCCAGGGTACAGAAGCCCTGACACACTGGTAAGTGTTCAATCTGAGCAGCCTAATTTGACTTCATTCTGTTTGGGCATCAGTCCAATTGGCAGATGTTCTTCTAGAAGCTGATCTCAGACACTTTCCCTTTCTAATTTTTTGGCACTGTTGCCTCTGTTGCATGGGCTATTATCTCTGAAACTTCATCTCGGGTTATCCAGGTTTTGCTTGTTTTGTAGGCTTTAGTTTTCCCTTACATCTTTCTGCCCGAAAGAAGTTCATTTGAAAAATACTAAATCACTGGTAACACCTTTGGTGCAAATATGACTTATCAAATAACTTGCCTGCAATTTTCCAGCCATTCATTACCTTTCCCCCACCCCCTCTAAAATATTAACTTCAGAAACAAAAATGCAAACACAAGGTCATCATTGTGAGCACTATACAAATGCACCATTTTCTCTTACAGGTTGGACTTTATAGAATGAAATGCCAGAGCTTTGATATTTATTATCTGAAATAGGTTTAACATTTGGAGAAATGTGTTCAAACACACAACCTTGGAAAGTAAAGCAAGTTGATAGGTCAGCGAACAGGGGGTGAGGAGAAAACACGATGTGCATAATTTTGCTGCGTGTTGGGCGAAAAGTTAGAAAAGTGGGTTCTTTGGAGAATAAAGAGCTCTGAGATGAGGTAAAGGTAAAATACAAATAAATTTCCAACTCTTGATGAGGGCCACGAGATATCAGTTTTAAATATACATGACCACAATATCAATCATGAAGAAATCTTATGTTTTATTGAATACTTTGGCCAGTTCAGCCCCTTTGAAGGGATCACTAATTTAGGAAAGAAGAACAACAAACCATTATTCACTTTCCTGCAGGTTCATCATTTTCCTAATTATTTCTATTGATCCTGCTTTATTCTTTCCGCAAATTAAGGGGCAGGAGGAGAGTTTCTATAATAGAACAGCAATGTCTGGTTCTTATCCAAATATTCCACCTAATAAGGATGTAAATTCTCATGGACTGGACAACCACTCTGCAACATTCCTGAGAATTGAATAATATAATAATCTTGAAAGTCAGCAGAGTGGATTATCCACTTTTTTTTTTTTTTTTCTGGACTTGAACTTGTGAACTTAACAGTAGCGCTGCAAAAAAAGCAAATGTGCTAAGCACTTTGCCAGAGTAACCTTCCATGTAGACTCTTCATCTTAAATACACACAACTGAAAACAACTACAATTTTTGGAAAATTATGTACAAACCCGATACTTCTTTTGATTACATATAAATACAAATTAGCTATTTTTTTTTTCCTAAAAAGTGGTTATAATAGTAAATAAATACAAAATAAATCTGACCATTATACTTCATGTGCTGGGGTTGAACCCATATAAAATGTACAACTAAATACATTTTAAATCTTTAAGGAATAATTCTCTGATTAAAATATTTGTTTTCCCAACTTCTTTTCGTAGATATAAATATATTTTCAAAATAGCTGTTTTTTTTTTTTTTTCCATTCCATTCCATAAATAAAGTCTTCATTGGGAAATATTAAAGTGTCAACTGGGGTGGGGATTTTTTGTTTTTTTCTTTTTTCTAAAATATATATATATATATATTTATGTATTTAATTTTGCTGTACTAGCGACACCCACAACCCTCCACAACCATGTCCTGATAGTTCTTTAATACAACCTTTTCATTTTCGTCAAGGTACAGCATCGAGATAGCACTGAGTTCTGTTGGGACACAGCACGCCTTAGGAATCTTAGAGTTAACAGAGTTGACCAACGTCTGAACAATGGCATGATTAGTGGAGTTCAGATGATCAGCCAGAGGAAAAGGGCATTCTCCGTGGCAGTAAAAGGCGTGATACCCCGGGGGAGCCACGATCCAGTCATTCCACCCCACGTCACTGAAGTCCACGTACAAAGGGTGTCTCTTACAGCTGGACTTAAGGCGTTTCCGCTGTTTGTGTTTTGCTTGACGTTTTTCTCTTTTGTGGAGAGGATGCCCTTTCCCATCATGGCCAAAAGTTACTAGCAGCGGCCTTATCTGTGACCAGCTGTGTTCATCTTGGTGCAAAGACCTGCTTATCCTAACATGTCTCTTGGAGACACCTTGTTTCTCCTCCAAGTGGGTCACTTCCACCACGAATCCATGGTTGGCATGTCCCTGTGCAGTCCACCGCATCACAGCGGGGGTGACGTCAAAACTTTCCCACCTGCTTGCATTCTGATTCACCAACCTGGTGTCCAAAAGTCTGGTCACGGGGAATTTCGAGTTGGCTGTTGCAGGTTTTATGATTTCATAAATATTAATTCGGTGATGGAAACTGCTATTGTCTCCTAAAGCATCTTGCATCTGTTCTCGAAAAACCTGAAGCTCTGCTGAGGTGACAAACTCCTCCGTGGGGATAGAACTTAAATTAAAGAAGAATCTTCGGGTTGTTTTCCCACTCATTTCTGGCAGTTCTTCCAAAGATTCTGATTTGATAGAGAAAAACAGGGAAGAAAAAACAAAAGTCTTTCAGTAAACCAAGTAATGACATTTGATTATCTACGAAAATTTTTAAACCTCCTTGTGGGATTTGATTTAACCCACGTAAAAGTCGGTCACAGAACATAAAAATTTCCTCTTTAAATAAAAACGGAGCCTCCTTTCTCTCTGTTCTGTAAGTTCATGTCATCATGCATTGCATACCAGGAAACAACCTTTCATAATTCTTTGTTGTGTTTTTGATCTAATACATGAATACTGCTTCCAGGTGGCTATAATAATGGGGGAAATGGTGAAGCATTTCTTTGGAATTCCAGACTTTAGGGTAAAAAAAAAAAAAAAAAAGTCAGCACTATAGTTAGTAGAGGTCTAATGAGTGAGGATTTGAGGAAATTATTGCATTTCTTTTTTAAAAAAGGCTTTAATGTCAATCCCTTAAGCAGTATTCTAAAACATTACTCTGCAATTTAGATGATTTACAAATCTCGATATACAGATTTCAGCTTCCTAATTAAAGACTCTGAAACTCAACATCAACGATGACATTTTGCAAAGCACACCCTACTATTTTACTCAAAAGTCCAGAGACAAAGGCATTTACAGGGATCTACTTCTTTGGAAACGTACGGGTGGTACTAGGACACTGTAGCAATTAAGGCCAAACAATTTCAAGAGAAATAGCTTCCCCAACTGTTGTCAGTTCTCTCACCTCTTTATGACCTCAAATATCAAAATCTCACTTTAGACGCTTTTGGAAGAAAAATAAATGACCTGTCTTCTGTTTGTAATGCCTTTGTAGTTTTGAAAGATAAACCATGTTAAAAACCATGTACCTACCCAGTAACAGGCTGCAGGATGGACACAAAACCAAAAAAATGATAAAAATTTATGAAAATATGATTATGATTTACATACCAAGAGGAACAGTCTCATCCTATTACAGAATAATCCTTCTATACCCACTATCATTATTTCAAAATAGCCATTTAAGTGGGCCATGCACAAAAGCTTTGTCTGATTTAAAATTTCTGAATCTCAATTTTTAAGAAGTATTGTTCTCCGAGCAAGTAATATATAATACAGTATCTTAAATGCTTGTAGTCTGCAAATCATCAAAGGTACAACATTATTATTAAACTGATAGTATATACCATGAGAGTTTGAGATATTTAAGTTTATTTTATTCTAACTTTACCACATCCTATCATTTCACTGCCAACAGAATTTGCCCGCTTCATTCAGAATTCCTACCCAAGTGCTAACAAAATCTATTTTGCCATAGTTCCATGTTATCCTAAGAGACTCTGTTTTTTTTTTTATTAATTTTGCAGTTGTATTTCCCCTAAAGACAAACAGCTATAAGTTGTGCACTGAATCTAGATGCCTTAGCAAAGGAGAATCATGTCAGATCACTCACTCAAAGGATCTACCTATATAAGCCTTCATCATCAAAGCAACCATCATTATGCAAGCTAAGTGGACACACCAAGTTCAATCGGGGCAGTGTATACCAAACTATGGAGTAACGCTTTAATGCAGTGCTTTTCAAACTTCAGCCTTCACATCAAACAGTTGTACACCGTAAAGCTTTAGATGCAGGTTCTGATTCAGTAGGTCCGGGGAGATGCCTGAGATTCAGCATTTCTAGCAGCTCCTGAGGAGGGGATTCTGGGAACTGCCAGACCACACTTGAAGTGTCAAGGTTTTGTAGGATGTTTTCCTTATTCAAGTGTAGATTGACAGAGGAGTGCCTTTTTAAAGGGCCTTTTTGTTAAATAATATAAAAATGAATAGAAGAACCATTAGTGGTGGCAAATGAGTAAGAGTTGAATGGACCAGCTCTCGGTGGGCCCAGCCAGGGTCTCAGAACAGAAGGTTCTTCTAAAGCTCTTCTATGTGGATATGGGGACTATCAGGCCAATAGAGTCCTTTAGGGGTCCCTTGTGCCTATTAATCCAAACCTCTGGGGAATACCTTTGAGGATCCATCCACATTCTAAACTCCACTGGAAGCTAATGGTACTTTAGGCCAGCCACAATCATTAAAATAACCTTCCGACCCTTTGAACCTGGACTCCTCTCAGTGGCTCCGAACAAGTACCAAGGACTGTGTTTAGCCTCTTTCTTTCTCCTTCTCCTTGTAATTCAGATATTTCTGCTGAAGGTAATTTTTCAGCCAAGAAGGTAAAAGTCAGCAACCTCAGATCCCAGTGACACCACAGCCAGCCCACCTGAGCTGCTGGCTTATCTGATAAGAATACACATAAGAAGAACCTCTTTTCTTTCAAAGAGGGGGAAGCAAGGAAAATTATCTAGAGCATTCACTGACTAGTTATATTAACAAAAGTGCCCAGAGAAATCACAATTGCAAGAAAAACCCTAAATCCCAATCCATAAAGAAACATACATTCTCACACATTCTCTCTCTCACACACACGTACACACCCACATGGCCAGATGATGACAGTGAAGGGACAAGCTACAAGGCAAGTATGAGGGACAGGTAAATGAAGTTAAGAAGATGGGTATAAAAAAAGGTATGAGATAGAATAATAACCTCCAAAAAAATTAAATGACGAGACTGAATCATATAAAATTGCCACTATTTGACCAGAAACACAGACAACAGCAATTTTCTGAGGTTCAAGGTCTCGGTGGAAGTTTGTAGCCTTAGCAAAGGAGAATCGCTTAGTGGCCTTAAGAAAGGAGAAAAAAATACACTACCAAATAATAATAGGTGATACGAAGATCTTTCTCTGACCTTCCCACTGCACCTCAGTGAATCTGTTTCTTGAAAGATCCCATCCTCAATACAAAAGCATCCATTGCAACACCCCTGATTGTGGAGACAGGTCACAGAGGTAAGTTAGAAGTTCACAGAAACCCTCAAACCCAGGAAAGTAACCAGCCAAGGTTAGGGAATATATCATCATTTTCTTTAATCTGCCAGGGCAGAGTACGAATCTTTTCTTAAGGGGTACAAAAATTAAAACCTATTTTAAAGTCAATTAAATAAACGAACCTTCTCTAAATTATCACAGCAACCCTGAGGATGCCAAAAATACAGGGATCCTCAAGTAATATATGCTTTTTTGGAGACTGATACAATTGCTAGTTTTCTGTAAATATCCCTTCCTGAATAAGCTGAAGTTTTTAAGGGATTTGAGGATGACGAACTATGTTTGACCCAAGTTTCTGAGCTCCTAAGTTCTTAACCAAATGGATGGAACTATGGCTGCAAAAATGTGAGAAAGTGAAGAAAAATAAGACAACAATGATATTTGACCCTTCCTCCAAAAGTGAAGTCCTAATTCAATAATCTATGCTACGTCAATCATTGATCTACCTTAAAATAATTCAAAAGACAGCTGAATTCTCTCAGCCAGCCTAGGTCCACTCTGGCCTCCTTTTCCCTAGAGAAGGGAAGGCTATAACATTAACGAAAGAAGTCATAATGATAATGATAGCTGAATCCTTTTTATGAGTGTATTCTGCCACTATCCGATTTATATGAATTATTTCACAACAAACCAATTTGAGAAAAACACTCATTGTCTCCATTTTGTAAATGAAACAGTTGGAGTTCAGAGAGGTTGTGTAACTTCCCTAAGGTCACAGAGCTAGCAAATTAAGAGTAGATATATGTCATTGAATCTACTGCAGTTCTCAGGTTTCTCAATTTTTGTTTTGTTTTGTTTGTGAGACAGTCTCGCTCTGTTGCCCAGGCTGAAGTGCAGTGGCACAATCTCAGCTCACTGCAACCTCCACCTCCCAGGTTCAAGCAGTCCTCCCACCGTAGCCTCCCAATTAGTTCAGATTACAGGCGTGTGCCATCATACCTGGCTACTTTTTTATATTTTAGTAGAGATGGGGTTTCGCCATGTTGGCCAGGCTGGTCTGGAACTCCTGACCTCAAGTGATCTGCCCACCTCGGCCTCCCAAAGTGCTGGGATTACAGGTATTAGCCACCATGCCCAGCCAGTTCCCAAATTTCTAGCGGCACTAGCCAGCACAAATAGACGGCACTACCTAACATACACGAGGACTCAAAAACTGAAGCAAAAGTCAAAACCATTAGGGGCACATTTATATTTAGTACAATGATAACATTGGATGAGTACTGTCCCAACTAAATGAACAGAAATATACAACTTAGGTATGATGGACAGAACAGACAGCAATGAGCAGAAAAGTGATGGGGTCCACTGGAACATGTCTCTTTTATAGGGAGCTGCTGCTATTTTGTGGCTGCCCTTTCGTTCTAAATAAAGTATGGTAAGTTTTAGCAAAAAAGTAAGTTACCATTATGCTTTGAGGATTTTAAAACACACTTTGGGCTAAAAAACCTCCAGTAAGACAGCGACAACGACAACAAAACCTGGGGATATTCTGGCAAATCAGTAAGGCTGGAAGTCACTGCCGTAACACAGAATGAAAGAGGCCGAGTATAACAGACAAGATTTTCCAGATAATAAAATAACAGAGAACTGATCAAGGAAAAAAAATATCAAATACAAAAGGTTAAAAATATTCCATTTAAAAAAAATACAACAAAGGAAATGGCAACTAAAGGAATAGAGAGCATGGTTGTCATCAACAACCCTGATTTGGCCTCTGCCCACCCTTAACAGCAACACCTTTGGAAAGATGAAGTATTCTCTCATTATCTCTGTGAAAATACACAAAGAGCAAGTCTAAGAAGACAAAATAGTTCACTGCAAAGGGATCAAGAGAAATTTAGGGGAACCACTAAAAAAGAGGTGGAATGGAAAATGTCAGTGCCAAGGAAGTATCATTGGACACCAAAGCCTCAATCTCAACAACCATTTCCAAATAGAGTAACTTTCCTACTTAATGCGGCCTCTGTAATGACAATGAAATACCTGGGACCACTAGGGAACCATACCAGGGAAGCATTGACTTTGGTGGATCTGTGTCCAAATGTGTTGTTTGCACTGGGAATTTGTTCCACAAAATCTCTAATGAAGAGCAATAGTTGTTTCTTGAACTTTTCTATTATACGGATATTTTCATAACAATTGTATTTGTGGAAAGAGGGTTAATCTTTATTTGAAAGCTTCAGTCATAGAGGCAAATAATCCATTTATTTCATGTAAAAAGAAGACTGTGTCCTTCAGAGTGAGGAGAACAAGCACCTGGTCTTTCTATATTCCCATGTGACAAAAAAAACATAAAGACTTTTTGGAGGGCCAGAGAAGTCAACCAGTGTCAACGTGTTTCCAACTACAGCAATGCCCACAACACTCTTTCCACTTGCAGAAGTGACTTTTCTATGTTCAATGGCAGTTTCGAAAGGCCTATGTAGCTGAAGCACTTTTTAATGACCTTGAAAACAATAACATTTTAGCAAGCTTATATCCTCCCAAATAAAAGCCATTGGAGAAAGGACTAGACAAAATTCAACAGGAAAAATACAACTGATAATTCTGTCTCAGATCCTCTGTGATATGGTTGCATTATACTCATATTGGTTGAAAGAATGCCATCATGATGTCCAGTAATTCCACCAAACCATCCGATCACATCCACAAAGAAAACCCAACAGGTAATTCTTATGATTGGGTCTTTATGGTCTTTTATCAAATAAATGCTCATTAATGCTGTAGAAACTAAATTCCGTTCTTGAGCCAGCAACCTTCATCACATGGTTTACCAAAAATTTTTTTAGTAGCATGCATGGCACAAGGATGTTTATAAAAAGCAAATCCTGGATTTATACAACAATGATTAGTCTTGAAAAAAGTGCTATATCCATCCAGACTAAGGATGATATATTAGTCATAACGAGACAAGAAATGGATTCGTTGAAATTTGGGGCAAAATTACATAGCTTTTCTCCGTTATCTAAGTGCATTAAGAACTGAAGTTATTATAAGTTGATTTTAATCAAGTTGGTAAGTTCTGTACTGTTTCTCAGGTAACATTTACACTCACAAAGATATAAATTCTGACTTTATAAACTTAAGCATGCTTTTTAAGTTAAAATAACACAGTTTAATAATGTGTAGCCTGTTTAGTTTTGATCAAACCACTTCTAGATGAATGATGAGACTATGCAGACATCATTGATAAAATCCTCACACAATGGAATATTTTAGGTGTTAACTAAATGATCTTCCTTTTAAGTTGTAACAGAGACACAGCCTCTGCTTGGCCTTAAAAATAAAGTTAAGAGCTTCTATGCTAAATTTCCAGAAGAGGTTTCTAAAACAGCTATTCTTACTACATTTCTATACAAAACAAAAAGTATTCTAATCAGCATTAACTGGGAATGATTAGCTGGATCTATAATCATTTCAGGGTTAAGATGGCAGAATGTACACATACACACAAATTTTACATATGACAACAGGGTACTTCTGCTTTCATTGAATGAATTCTGAAAGAGTGGAGTGAGATCTTACTGCCTTTCAAATCTGATTTCTGCTAGCAGAGAGCACCTCACTTAGAAATGTGCTTGTACATGAACTGATGATCAATGCAGTGTCCCTGTCATAATGTATAGCTGCCTCAATGATAAAGTATCTTCTGCTATGTGACCTGCCTTTGGGACTTATTCCCATTACCAACAGATATTCTCACAAGTATAAGTCATCCTTCACACTGGGAGAAAACATCTGGCTGTGCCATTGCTGATTAGTCTATTATCAGTGTAAATTTCCCACTTGAAATTTACCACCTAAGCAGGGAAAGGCAAGAAAGAGAACTTCACTCCCAACCCCATCAAATATCCTTCAAGTGGTTGCTCTGTGATATCCAATTTTGTACTCTTTTCTAGGATTTGAAGAAACCCATGCTCTATTTTAAATGTATTAAGCCAAAGAGGCATTTAAAAATGTAGAAAAAGAACTGAAGTGGAACATATTTTTGACTAATTGCTCTAAGAACTTAGGTACAGCAGATCTCAACAGCTGCTGTAAAACATTTCCAGTCCACTAAATGCCCTTCTGACGAAACAAGCAGAAATATCCCACCTTAGAAAAACCACATGTAGTATCATAAAAGAAAAAAAAAAAATCCACATTTCAGTGCACATGAAAAAAAACAGGCAGCTGCTACAAACGTTTTTATCTGAAGGCTTGCCTTGTCTCTACTCAGAGCCTATCTCGGATTTAAGCACAGGACAAGAAAGTCATTGTGGAAACAATAAGATTGATTGTAGAATTGATCTCCCACGGGGATTAGATTGGGATTCAAAATCTTCCACACCAGGCCCAGATCAACCATAAATTAGAAAGACTTTGGGGCCCTGGGCTTTGATTTTTCAATACTATCTCTGAAAACTCTGCCCTTGGCTCTGTCTACCCTGAAACCCTGGCTTAAGCAGCAGATTTATAGAGCAAAAGCTTCCAAACAGACTTAAAGAAATCTTAATCTGCCTCCCTTTTCCTCTTTTTCCCTCTGTGGAATTCTTGCACGTTTAGCTGACTAGGGGCATGCCTTTTGCCCTCATCTTCCCCATCACTTGATTTCTCTCCAATTCTTCCGGGAGGAGTAGCTCTTCTGGCTGCAAGCCAGGAAGAGGGTGCGGAGTTACTAAAGGGGAATCCCTGGCTCCACCACCACACAAGCAGTGAGTTAAAATCAGATTCAGAAACCATAGTACAGAAGCAAGAGTGGAAACGTCCGCTGGCGCCCTGGCTAAGCTGCCTCTATAGGGATGGCTGCAGTCTGCCCAAGGTGGAGGGCTTTGCAGGGTGACTCCCCGCCCCCACGCCCTGCTCCATGCCTCACCTTCATGGTGGAAGCTGCGCACAGTGTTGGCTCGGCTGGCTGCCCTCTCCAACCGGTGGTCTGGGGCGGGTGAGCCCGGCTGACCCGAGTGCCTGCGATACAGGTCTAGCATGTAGGGGGGCACCACGGCGTCCCTGCTGGGGGTGGGTCTCTGTTTCAGGCCGAACATGCTGAGCAGCCGCAACTCGAACTCGCTCAGGACGTCGTCAGAGGGCTGGGATGAGGGGCGGCCCGACGACGACGCCGCGAACTTCCTGCGGCCCAGCTCCGGAACGAGGCCAGCCGCGCCGCCCAGGAGGACCTGGGGAAGCAGCAACGCTAGAAGACAGCGGGTCCCGGCCACCATGGTCGACCTGCGGACAGGACCGACGTGAGTCACCCGAGCTCCCCGCCCAGTCCTCCCCCCTCGCGCCCCCGCGGCCCGGGCTCCCATTTGGCTAGCGTGCCTCCTCCAGGGTGCCCTCCTGGCTTGGCACACTCGCGAGTCTAGGTAAGACCGACCGAAGCTCAAATGTTTGGGATAATGAAGGGCCCCAAGTTCCAGAACCAGGTGATTTATCGCTCCCATCCAACTCTTAACTTGTCTAACATAAGATTTGGGGTTTGCCCTCCCCTCCCAACCAAACCAGCGCCAATGACGGTCACTTTTTTGTGTGTAACACAGCGCTGACTGCCAATGCCGGGAACCTGGGAGAACCACCGCTTGGTCTGACACCCTGCGTCCCCTATACAAACCCAAATGCAGAGCGCTGAGCGCTCTCTGGCATATAAACACACACAAATGGTGCATGTGACTTCCTTAGAGGCACTGTATAGAACTTCCTGACACACACACACACCCCTATAACTTCCAGACCCTGTAAGCTCAAGGCCACAACTTCTGAAGCCACTTACAACTTGTGTCCCACGCCCCTACACTCAGGGGTGTCTGGAGAGGCAACTCCATCCCGCATCCCCGTAGTACAGTCAAGATACTCATGTATCTTCCTGGGATTACATAAATGGTGAATATCTATTAATGCACGTGTCAGCTGTTAAAAACACAGCACCAAGTGATTCTTCAGTACTGACCCCTCGCATTTCTGGAAACAAGAGGGGAGAGCCCCAACTCCTAGTACTTTTCTAAATGGGATAGGGCTCTGAGTAAAGAAACCAAGTCTCCCAGAAATACTTGAAGAAGGGAGATCGCCATGGCAGGGTGGACAGGTTCTCAGCTAACGGGTGAAACCCAGGGGCTACCCTCTCAAAGGGATTTCTTTGACTCAAAAAAAAAAAAATTAAAATTAAAAATAAATAAATAAACAAAACACCTCATCTAAGTGTTAACAGCTCCAAAAGTATTCCGGGGAGAGGGTAAGAAAGAGGGGTGGAAGAGTGCGGGCCGGGAGGGTGAGGCTGATGGTCGCCGGGGACAGCTGGAAGGGGGCACCCCGCAGGGCTCCGTTGCACGTGGACTGGAAAGGGGTCTGTTTACTTCTGGCCTGGACGTAAGGAATGGCTCTGCCGCAGTGGCTGCCCAAATCCCCCTCCCACCCACCACCTACCCCGGCCCCTGGCCCGCGTCCTCTACCTTTAGGAGACCGCAGTCCGTCTAAGAAGCACGCGGAGACACGTCCATTGAAAGAGCGTCCACATGGAAAAACTCTGGTCAAAGGACCTGGCGCAAGGACCGAATGTCCGTTCCTTTTCTTTGCCTCCTCCTTCTCCCGGGTGCCGGCCGCGCAGTCTCTTTTCACGCTGGGAACAGCGTCTCAGTCTCGGGCAAGGCCGAGGAGTGGAGGGGCGGTGGGGCTCGGAGGTGGCGAGGCAGGCTCCGCTGGGGCAAAGGCACCGGCGCAAAGTGGGGAGCTCAAGTTATTCTCCCTGCAAGTTCAAGAAGTCCCCAGCCAAGTGCTGACACACAACAACAGCGAGCAGGGGGAGGAGTGCGGGGCAGGGAAAGGAAGGGAGAAAGGAGAAGCTGGTGCTGTCGTCCTCCTTAGGAACCAGCGCCCGAGGGACGCGTGGCCCCGCGCGGGGCCGGTTCCAGGACTCGGGGAGCGAGGGTCGGGCGCTCCGCGCTAGCTCCGCCGCGGCCCATGGCTCGGGGCAGCCATCCTGGGCGACGCCGGGTCCGGGGAAGGGCACGGCGGCGATTTCGGTGCCAGGCGAGTTGCCCCCCCGCATCACTCTGCCTTACTCCAGTGCACCCCCATTCGCGCTCGCCAGTTGAAAGCACCGCGGCTCTGGCGCCCCGTCGTCCTCGGGCGCATTCTCCGGCGAGTCGAGCCAAGTCCCGGGCCGCCGAGGCGGGTGGTTGTGCTCTCTCCTCTCTCTCCTAGCCCTGGGGCCAAATGCCCTTTGTGACTAGCCTGGGGTCCGATCACACCTCGGCCGGCGCTTCCCAGGCCCCCGATCTCCTGCAGTAGGTGCCCCGCATCGCGGCGCTAGGGATCGGCTCCGGAGTCCCCGGCGCTCTGCGCGCCCGTCCGCGACTCTGGCGCAGCCCGGGCAGCAGAGGCCACGGCGCTGTGGCGCGCTCTGCCGGGTGCTCCAGCCCGCGCGGGGTCTGCGGCGCGCGGGTGCCTCGCGGTCCCCGGTGATCCGCGCGGCGCTGGCCCCGAGAACGTTCGGGTCGCCGGCGGAGGCTGTGGCGGCAGATGTGCGGCGGAGGCTGCCAGTCCCCGGCAGGGTGTGGGAAGCGGAGCGACTAGCGCAGCGCGAGCCGGGCGCAGCGCGGCGGGGCGAGGACTCCGGCGGCGACGGCGGCGGCGGCGCCGTGGCGCGGCGCTCGCGGCTTTTAAAGGGGACGCCGCCTGCCGGCTCCCTCCCGGCCGCGGCCGAACACCTCCCCCTTCGCGGCACGGCTCGCCGGGGATCCCCGAGCGGGCGGGAGCTGAGCGCAGGGGTGTGGACGGCGCGCCCGGGCAGCCGCGGCGGGGTGGGGCGGAGGGCGGGGGCGCGCGGCCGCCAAGGGGGGCGCTCGCGCCTCCACTCCCTGTCCTCAAAGGAGAGATCAGCTGGCGCGCCGGACCCTCGCGGGGACTCCGGAGGCGAAATCCAGGACAAATGCAGGGTCAGGGTCTGGCCTCTATTTCCCCTCTGGGCCCGTTATTCAACTTTCAGTTTGAAGTTTTTCGATAATATACAATTTCAAAAAACAAAACAAAACAAACACCTCAATTACAGCGCATTTTGGCATAGCATAGACGTCGGATTCACGCTTCTGTTTCCCCGGAATAGAAGGAAAATTAAAAGAAAACAGGAGGCTGGAAATTGAGTGTTTTTAAACATTAATACAAAGAGATGTATGTATTTCCATATGTAAATACATGTGTGCAAATTTCCTTTTACATAAATATGTGTATGCATTTATTTTCATATCCATATGCATGTTAGTTACATAAATATATCCAATATACAAAAATATGTACATCTATTTCTATATATTCATATATGAGAACATATGCAACCGAAGGTAAACATTTCGGTAAATATATGTCTATGTATGTGACATGGATGTCATCCTGCTTTACGTGACATGTGTGTAACGTAGACTGTGTGTGTGGCAGCCTGAGGGATGGATGGGAGGGATTTGATTTCTTTTCATGGTACAACCACTTTGTGCCTTGTGATGTTTATCTCACCCAGCTCAGAGGCAGGCGATTAACAGCTCAGAGGAAGGTAAAATAACGCACTGTGTGAACCAAGCATACAGGACAATTTCAGTTTGGGACCTTGGAACCTTCTACTCCACCCTCTTCCATCAGGCCCCCCAGAAGTAGGGCTGTGACACGTGGCCAAGTCACTCAGCTGAATATTCGCTCAAGTCACTCCTCAGCCGAAACATTCCTCAGAGCTGCTGCACGATGAGTCTGGGGCCAAGGCTTTCTGGCCTTCCCAGGATTCCAGGAGCCCCCATGCACAGCACCTCAGGCTTGCCCAAATGATTCCCGAAATCAAGGGCAGAACATTTTTGGAAAAGGCCACGGTCTGCTTTCCCAGAGCTATCGGGCCTGCAAACCAGAGAGAAAAAAGTCAGAAGCGGGAGCTGGTAATAAAACTATTATCCATGTGTATTATTTTTTCGGTGGGGGAGCTAAAATAATACCAGGTTCCGCTCACGTAAATCGGATTAGCAACCCACAGAGGCGAATCAGGCACTTGCTGTTTCTAAAGGTATGAAGGTCAAATAAGGTATTTTGGAGGAAGCCTGACTACCAGGAAAATAAAACGGGGTGGGGGGAATTATTCAGGAACATGCTACTTTATTTCCTGACCAAAAAAAAAAAAAAGTGCTATAGAAGTTGATTGTCACTCAGAGTCACTGGACCGCAAACAACTAGGCAATGAAACGTATTCTACTCATAGACACAGGCTTCTGAAACTATTTCCTTTCCTATCAAGTTTAATTAAGAAGTTAACAGTCGTTTCTGTCATTACTTAGATTGCAAAAACAAAACAAAACTTCAGTGAGATTTAAGTAGCCTTTAAAGATGAGGAAAAGTTGGTAACTATTGGATGCACCCGAAGAAAAAATAAAAAATAAATCTCCTGGGATGACATCAAGGATGTCTTGCAGCTTTAGAACTTCATAACTTGGTAAGTGGAAACCTTGTCAGTTTAGAATCTGAGGGAGAATGGGCACTTCTGAACACTGTTTCATGTTAGTGTTGCCCATTACAAAATCGCTTTTATGTAGGGTGTGTGATTTCTGAGGAACTACTTACTGAATGCTTGTCCCAAGCACAACTTACATAAATTTTGGCCTTTTTTTTTTTTTTTTTTTTTTTTTTTTTTAAGAGATGGCTGCCCTCTTGTGGTGGAAATGAGTTTGAACGCTGGAAAGAAAGAAGTCCATGAATAAATAAATAGTCTCCAAACACTGATTAGGGATCGAAGTACAGGATGACTGTACCTACCCATTTTCCAGGGAAGAGCAATAGTCAGAAATGACAAATCTAAATAGAGACGAAGTATTTTTTTTTTCCTCTCTTCACTAATGGCTACCTTCCACCTGTGATTCAGAATGCTGGGTTATTTAATACTTTGGGAGAGTGTCTGTTTGCCTTGAAAATATCACTTGCTACTAACCATTGTCAATTCTACCTTCTTCAAAGGTTCATTCAAAGTTTTTCAGTTCAGAGGGTGAAATTCATTCTTGCTGAATTTATCAGATTTGGTGCATCTGCCAGCAAATGTGGAAGCGGCAGAGGTGGGAGTGGGGAGTTGTTTAAGAAAGGACTAGTAGAAGTTGCAAATCCAAGTGCATCAGAGGGTACAGACAAGTTATGTAACAAAGCAAAGATGACCAGATAATGATTCCACATAAATGAGGTTGTTGCTATTCCATTTCAGTCATTTCTTGCCAGTTTCTCAAGAGATAGTGGGAATTTGCATTTGATTGTGTGTGGATGAAATTAAGTGCTTACAGTCATACTTCAGCAACTTTTACTTTAGCACTTCAGCTCACATGATATTCCATTTTATTGCATTCTGTAGCTATTAGCATTCAGCATTGTTCTTTCTAGGCCAAACATTATCCACATTAACCTTAAAATAGTGATCCTCACATATTGTAAAGTTCACAGCAGGCATTACATGATCCGTCTACCTTATAATTGTCATTCCATGGAAACCTGTGGCAACTGCCCTGAGAAACCCTCTTTGCTTTTTAGCATACGTATCGCTTTGTTACAAGTGTGACACCTATAACCAGCCCTACTTACTTTACCTGGATGAAGTTTTTTTTACAGGAACTTGGAGCCAAGGCAAATCAAATGTTTTCCTTTTTGGTGTTTGATTAGACGTGGTAGAAAGGATGGGAGAAGTGAAGTGATTTATATCAGAAACTAGGCCAAGTTGGCCAAATCTGGATCATTGCTTTCTACCAACTACATCTTCTTAAAAATTAAGAAGAATGAATTTTGTGCATTGAGTAGACTGTCACACAGTTTAAGATGTACACCTTATGTCTGGAAGCTGTGTTGATCACAGTCCAAGATGTAGTTTGGTGACCTTGGTTCCAATTCCTGCTTCTGTCATGGATGACTGACTTTAAAATGGTCATCTCTTCTGTTAATTGGGGTAAATAAATATATGTTTGCTTGCTTCAGACTGACATGATGAAGGTCAAATGGATAACATGTGTGAACTTAGAGAGTTTCTGATTGCTACTCACTCTATGTATCTTCAAATGTTTTCTTTGGCCTTCTGTTTGCAATATGGCCTAGTTTTAAGAGATAGGACTTTGGATGACTTTCTTCTCTTTCTCTTTCTCCTCCTTCTCCTTCTCCTTCTCTTCACCCAGCTTTTATTAGATTGCCAAACAGTGGCTATTTCATCAGAAAGGTCACCACTTGGGTCAGTCAGTCTAAAGCAGAGGTCCCCAACAATTTTGGCACCAGGGACCAGTTTTGTGAAGGAAAATTTTTCTACAGACCAGGTTGAGGGGGATGGTTTCAGGATGAAACTGTTCCACGTCAGATCATCAGGCATTAGATTCTCATAAAGAGCATGCAACCTAGATCCCTCACATGCGTGGTTCACAATAGGGTTTGAGCTCCTATGAGAATCTAATGCCACTGCTGATCTGACAGGAGGCGGGGCTCAGGCAGTAATGCTCCCTCGCCTGACCCTGGGGGTTTCTAACAGGCCATGGACCAGTACCATCCATGGCCCGGGGGTTGGGGACCTCTGATCTAAGGCAGTAACAAATTCTCATAGCCTCAGCTCCCTCGTGAATACTCTGTAGAGACTAACAGTTGACTTCTCATGGAGGTTGTGAAGAATAAATGAGAAGATATGTGTAAAGACAACAAAAAGTTGCAAATTTGTATCACTATATACATACAAATTAAGGCCATTGGTTCTGGGTCTTGAAAGATGAGTTTGTCTTATGTGATTTTCTTTTGCCCTTGGTAGATTTCAAAAATATGGGTTGAATGAACATATGCTCCTGGAAAATAATTATAGTCTTCAAAATAAGACTCCCATGAGAAGCCTGTTGGCTTTTTAGCATGAGTACCACTTTGTTACTAGTGCAACACCCAACACCAGTTCTGATTGCTTTACTTCCATGAAGTTTTTTTCATGGGAACTGGGAGTCACAGCAAAAGAGCAGCATTTAGTCATTCAAATGTTTACCTATTTTGCATTTGATTAGACATAATAGGAAGGATGAATGGAGTGGGGTAATTTATATGCAAAGCCAAAGCCAGGCCAAATTGGCCAAGTACAATTGTTTTAAATATCCACTACATACTATTTAATTATCGTATACCAATACATTTGCATACCATGTCAATGATATTAAAATGTTTTGACTTTCTGTTAATTAGACTGTGAAGAGTCAACTATAGTATTTCCTTTTACATACCCAGTCTACAAATATTTATTGAGCAGCTACAAAGTCCATGGCACTATGTTATTAGGTTCCAGTTAATACAAAGATACATAATCTCTGCACATAATTTATTTAGAATTCAATGGAAGAAATGCAACATGTTTACAAGTAAATAAATATAAAATACATGGCATATGAGATAAGAACTTTAAGAGAGTTGAGAAGCAAGTTTCTCAACAGGTTTAATGAAGAGCAACTCACTTCCGAAATGTGGAACAAAAACCTTGCTTAGTGAATGTCACTACCCTTATTTTACAGGTGAAGAAACTATGCTTAGAATGGCCATTTTTCCAAAGTCACATGGCTAGCAAATGGCATAGCTTACACTAGACTCATGTTTTGGGAGTTTTGGGCTTTTCCCCCCACGATGCTTATGATCTCTCAATTCTATACAGTGGTAACAACTCAAAGTCAAGACGTCATGTGAAAAAAATGTAGGATGTTGTTTTGAGGAATACAAAGAGGTGGTTCAAGTTTGGAGGTGGGGTTGGATAGGGATAAGGCTATACTAGAAATTTTTAAGACTATTCTTTAGACCGAGCCCCAGTAGGGAAATGATGGCATATTCTAAAGGGGCAGTTGACAAGAGCTGAACAAAGGAACATTATACAAAACCATGGGCAGAATTGAGAGAAAGTGGCAAGGGATCATGAAGTATCGTGGCCCTACATTGGGTAGCCAAACCAGGAACACAGAAGGGCCAGTTGCTAGAGCCCGGAGAAAGCCACAGCTGAAGGCAAGCCATTGACAGAAGCCGGGGAACTGGCAGGGCAAATAAATATGTCAACCTTTCTTTTCTTTTACTCTCTGAACATCTGTGGACAACTCTCATTGGCCTAATTTGACCAGAAGAGCAAGTATATTAGTTACCTATTGCTGTGCAATAAATGACCATACACTTTGTGGCTTGATGCCCGTTTTATTATCTTGGAGTTTTTGTGGGTCAGGAATGCAGAAAGAACTTAGTTCTCTTCTCAGGGTCTTGTAAGGCTGTATTCAGTTTTGACAGGGGCTGCAGTTTCATATAAGCCTCAGGGTTCTCTTCCATGCTCCGGTGGTTGTTGGTAGAATTCACTACCTTGCAGCTGTGGAACTCATTCTTGGTTGCTTTTTTCATCAAAGCCAGCAGGAGACTGTCTTTCTGACTACTAGACCCTGTTTTAAAAGAGTCACATAATTATATTAAGCCTACCCAGGATAACCTGTCTTTTGATTAACTCAAAGTCAACTGATTAGGAATCTTAATTACATCTGCAAAAATTCCTTCACTGTTACCTTATAACATAACCCAGTAAGAGGTGTAACATCTCATAATAGTCATAGGTACTTCTCATACTCAAGAGGAGGGGAGTATTCAGAGCTTGCACACTAAATATTCAGACTCTCTGTCTCTGCAGCCTATAGAGGTCAGCCTCTCAGGCACGGAGGAAGGAAAAGAGTAGATCTGCTCATGTTGTGGATCTCCAGGTAGAAAAAGAATATCCAACCTAGAAAGATTTGAAAAGTGATGGACTACAGGATCTTAGGACTCTTGCCTCCTACTCCAAAGTGAAATGTTTTTACAGAGGAATGGCAGGTTGGAGATGCAAGTTACAAAAAGAAATCTCATATTTGGTAGAGCATAATAGCGCAGTATAGAAAGTATAGTGAGAGACTGTAGGTAATAGAACCAGTTCCTAGCTTTTGTAACTATGCACAGAAGTGGTATCAGGGGTCATTGGAGCCCAGGTGAAAAAAATCAAAAACAAAAACTAGTGGGACCCTTAACATGGGGGACTATGAGCAAAAGCCTGATGAGAGACTCGGGGATGATTCTTTCTAGAAGTACCTAGAAAATTCTGGTTAAATATCCTCATGGAGTTCTTCTGGAGTGATAATTAGCCACTGGCCTGGAGTTCACGGGGAGAATTAGGGAATTGAGTTGTAGATTTCTGAGCTAAGGCTTAACCATTTGAGGAGGGAAAAAATGCCAAGGAAGTGCATAGAAGATGTCACAGAAAAAGTGTTCAGAAAAATAAAAAGCAGACAATGGTGATTTGTCTTAGAATTCATAAGAGAGGAGTTTTCAGAAGAAGAAGCCAGTCTGCAGTCTTAAATAATGGTGAGGAGTGTGGAACAAATAGATGAAGAGTTTGCAGATCCTTAGTGAGGTTTTTAGATTGTAGATATAGAAGAATAATGAAGTGGAGGGAGGCTAGTGGGGTTGATGTGGGAGTAGAAGGAAAGAAAGCTGAGTTAGAGTGGGGTGTAGCTTTGGAGGATATGTGATTTGGCTATTTAAAAAAATTCAAATAATGAGGAAGCTAGGGTCAAAAGAGAGACTTTAAAAAATTGAATGCAAACATGACCGACACTTGTAGGAATGGGGTGACTTAGAAGAACTCAACTTTTCACCTGAACAATAAATTTGATCAACTCCTCACTATATGGCCCTTTGGGCTCATCTGGCAAATGTTCTCAATTTCTTCAATATGATAGCCAGGAGTTTTCATCCTCAAATGGATCTTTGAAATCAGCCCTTGTGGTAGAAGCCCAGTTATTGCCTAGAAGATGTTTGCTCAAATGTGGAAATGCCTGAGACTTTTCCTCTTTATTAACTTATTCTCAAGATAACCTTCTTCCCAGCAAATCACCTGAGTCTCCCAACCTTTCTGTTTCCTGGTTTCTTGCCCTCCATCCTGGGACAGAGCTAGCTATGCAGAGGTGATTCTTTGCCAATGAGGTGGACCTAAGGTCTTATCTGTAACAATTTGCTAGGGGGTTCCTCTTCATCTGAACTTAACAGTGATCTGTTGGAAGCTCATCACTTCCAACCCGGAACACAGCTTCTTCAGAGTTCACTCTGAAAGAGGACAGGAGTAGAAACCTAAGCACTGCAAAGACAAAGAATTTCTATGGAGATGACAGATTGGAAAATTCTTTTCTCTTCCAATCCAGGACACCAATTATTGTATATGTGTAGGACTTTGAATGGAAAGCTAATAGAAAATAACATGAATGGGCAAGTGCATTTCTAGTGACGTAAAAATAGGAAAATAAGATCTTGTTTCTGTCTGAGCTGATCTTCAGGAAACCCCCCCCAATGTTGCTCCTCCATATCCAGCTATCTTCATCTCATTTATGGAATGAAACAGAAAGGTTGGGATAGTTCATTAAATAGTTGAAGTTATCTAGAGAACTTCAACAAAATCAACGAAGAGTTTATATATTGGCTTTGCTTGAGAATTTCTGTATGGTCATTGCTTCTTTACAAGACAAAATCTTCCAGGAGAATATTTTATATATATTTGTAAGTTCTAATTAATATATTTTAATTTAAAAGAATAATATATTTGTAAGTTCTAATTAATACCTAGGCATTCATCATCTACTGATTTGCATATTTCTACACCTTTCACAGCTTGTTGGGCCACAACAAAGCCTAGCAGCCTGGCATAGTTATCTCTGAGCTGTTAGTCATGTGTGTCTCTCCATAGGGCCTTAATGGGACCAACTGTAAATTGTAAATTATTTTCATCTTGGTTACCTGTTAATTCAGGTGAGATAATTTGGCAAAGGCAAAAAGGGTTTGAGGGTAATGACTTTAGAATTATGATTACAACATACTCAAATTGGACAATAGCAACCCAAGAGAATCAATTTGACAGTGTTTTTTAGTGGATATTCTCACCTGGACATATTTCACTAATTGTCTTAATGGGAAACAAAAGGTTCTGCTCCTTTCCCTAATTAATATTGAACTGAGCAAACAGTCTGAGATATATGTGAGCTGAGAGATTATGAGAAATATCATATTTTATCCTCTTATATTTACAATAACCACTCAACAGCACCGAAGACCAGATGTAGCTGCCATGTCAAGGTCTACCACAGCACCCTCAGCCCTGACCACCCCAGAGCATACCTGATTGCCAACTAAGGGCTTTTCCCACTTGGTGCAGCTTATTCTGCCCACGTGCTGCTGGCTGGATGCCCTAGGGAATTAATATCTCCTAGGGGCAACCCTCAATCAGTGACCAATGGGAGTTAGCATATGAATACCCATTTGCCTCTAGGAGGGGTAATTCCGAGGTGCATGATCCGAACTGACTCTATTTTAGTCAGCCAGAGTGATAACTGGCTTAAGAATGCATCCTTCATAGGCTGCCTTCCCTTCCCTATCTCACCTTCCCATTCCCCTAATTGTGTTTTCTTCACCTCCCTCTAACTTACTTGTACTTGAACTCTTGTCATCCAGTAAGCTTCTGGAGGAGCCCAAAATGAATACCGGAGTTTCTGTTGAACTGAGATTGTGCCTATCAAAATGGCTTTGAATTTAAATTGAATGGCACTTTGCCACAAATGAAATAAAACTGTTGGCTTTGGAGACCTATTTCCTGCTGCACTTGCTTCATTTACTCATTCAATGACTTTTACTTTTCCAAGCACTGCTAAGTTTCTGGAGCTACAAAGATGAATAGGGTGATGTATACAAATCAACCAAACAGAAGTTTATACAAGGTACAGAAATTGAACCAAGAATAGAGTTACCACCTGCAGCCGAAGGTCAGAAAAGGTTTCCTGGGAGGACATAGCACTTGAGTTGGATCATGAAAACTGAGCAGGTGTTGGGCAGATAGACAAGGTGGGGGAGGGAATTCCAGGCAGGAGGAACAGCAGGGGTAAAGGCAGAAAGGCATGAAACATCAAGATGCATTAAAGAAATGATCAGCAGCTTAGTATGACTGCACAGAAGAGGAGAAAGGGGTGCCAATATTTTGCTGGGCAAAGGAATTTGGACTTTTCCCCCTAGGCTTTACTTTGCTTTTGAGAAAAATCTCTTTGGTGGAAGTGGGCATGATGGCTTGGAATACAGCCAGATTACAGGCAGAAGGATAAATTAAAAGGCTGTTATAATTGTTTAAGCAAGAGAGAGAGAGTCCTTGCACTCAGCAGAAGTGTGGGGTGAAGGAGAACGCTGTAAGAGATTGAAATGGTAAGATGTGGTGGAACTTAATGGTCTACAAGGAGTGAAAAATGAGTTGAAATGATAGCATAGAAAATACGGAAGCAGGAATATGCTCTATTTATAAATGCATAGAGATTGAGAAAATTCTTGGGGAAAAAAAAAAAAAACCGAACTCATTTAGGTTCCAGAATCCAAATTGTCAATTCCCACAATTGTCAATTACTATTATATCCTGAAAATTAGTCTCTTAAGATCACTCATGTCAGTAGGTGTACATCAAATAGGTAAGCTGTCTTTTTACAAAGTGAGACTAATCATTTTTAGGTTATTAGGGAGTCATTTTTTTGGTTTAAACAATTCATTATTAAAACACCAATTTGCATGTATACAGTGGCTAACAGATGGGCAGTATTTGGTCTGATCCAGAGTAGAGAATAAGTTATAAGATCATTAGGGAAAACAGCTATAATTTCATTAAATGCCTTAAAAATTAATGTTAGCAATAGATCTGCTTTTCTTGCAGTTGACTTTTGCTGACTTGGTATTGATTCAGCAGCTTACTGTTTCAATGTCTTATTACACAAGAAAACTACTAAGTAGGCAGAAAAGATGGAGCTCCAGGGAAGTTAGTTACTTTAATATAGTGAGGAATGAATGCTGATGAAAAATACATGAAAACTTAAAGCTTAAAACTTAAAGGTGAAAACTTAAAGGTGAAATGCAAATTAAATTTTATGTTTTACTTATATGTACCTTATACACAATTATAATAAAATATCCCTGAATACAATTTAGTTTATTTTTCAAAATTTTAAGTTTGGTTAGCTTCCTATAATGAAAACCTCAGAAACATGTTTATGGCCAAGTATTATCTTTGAACCAGCTGTTATTCAGGAAAAATATAGACATTGTATTATATTTGTTCTACCATTTGAGACATTATGGAGTGGTTGTTGTAAAGAAGGAAGGAATGAAGAAATCAAGGAAGGAAGAAGAGAGGAAGGGAAGGAGGGAGTGAGGGAGGAAGAGGAAAAGGGAAATCAAATCTACTTGTTACTTGTTCATTTCTCATGAAAGCGTTATAGGGAGAAAAGATCTCTAATTATTTGAGTGTTCTTATCTAGTTCAGAGCAAATTTGGATTTACCTCACTTTAGTTAGAGAGCTAATACAGTGTCCCAAAGTGCCAAACATAGAATCAGACAGAACTAGAACTATTTGGCTATTTTAAGTACTGATGTATTTGCCAAAATTTACCTCGGTCATATATTTTAAGTGATTTTCATTATGGAGCTACCAGGAGATGTCTGAATTACATTCCCACATGTCCTCTTTCATTTTCAGCAGCAAACAAAAGAAGCACTTTTAAATTTTAGATCAATTGACTCTTGTTTAATGTCCTACATCAATGTAGGACTTACACTGCTATAAAGAACTACCTGAGACTGGGTAATTTATAAAGGAGGTTGAATTGACTCACAGTTCTGCATGGCTGGGGAGGCCTCAGGAAACTTACAGTCATGATGGAAGGCAAAGGAGAAGCAAGCACATTCTTCACAAGGCAGCAGGAGGGGTTGTGGGGGGAAGCACCACACATTGTCAAAGAACCAGGTATCGCGAGAACTCACTCACTCACAAGAACAGTGTGGGAGAAACTGTCCCCACGATCCAGTCACCTCCCACCAACTCTCCCCCTCAACATGTGGGGTTTACTATTTGGGTCAGGACACAGAATCAAACCATATCAATCAGTAATTAAAAATCAAAATTGGGCGATTCCCATGTTTTGCTGATTTGGCTTCTAGCTTCAGTTAAGCCACAAAAGGAACCTAATGTGAACAGCTTTTCTGTTCACATAGAAAGTGATTGTCTTTCTACCACTTTTTGAAATAACCTGAGTGAGGTGGATTAACCATAAAATGAATGACTAATTAATTCTACACTGAGTGTGCTTTAATGAACACTTTCAGAATTGTATTCTGAGTTACTTTCCTTCCCGTGCTCCACACTGTTTTCTGAGCACTATGGTCTCTCCACCAAGTTTACCTAATAGGAGAGCCTCCAGGCATATCTGGGATTTTTTTTGTTTTTAAAAATATTTATTTATATTTTATATATGTAGTATTTAATTGACAAAGTTTAAATATATTTAAGGTGTACACCATGATGACCTGATACACATATACATTGTATAGTGATTACCACTATCATATTAACACACCCATCGCCACTCCTGCTGTACATGAGATCCCCAGAACCTGTTCCTCTTATGTTTGAAAGTTTGTACCCTTTGACCAACATCTCCCCATTACCTTCTTCATCCCCTCAAAACCATCATTCTACTCTCTGCTTTTATGAGTTTAATAATTTTTTTGGGTTCCACATATTAGTGAGATCATATAGCATATGTCTTTATGTGTCTAGCTTATTTCACTTAGCAGAACATCCTCCAGTTTCATCTATGTTGTCACAAATGACATGATCTTCTTTTTAAAGGCTAAGTAATATTTCATTGTTTATATGTACCATAATTTCTTTACCCACTTTTCCCTGGATGGGTGTTTAGTTCGTTTCCGTATCTTGGCTGTTGTGAATAATGCTGCAAGAAACTTAACTAAGGAGGTGAAAGATATGTACACTTTAAACTATAAAACATTGATGAAATAAATTGAAGAAGACATTAAATGTAAAGCTATCCTGTGTTTATGGATTGGAAGAATTAATGTTGTTAAAAAGTTTATACTATCTAAAGCCATGTACATATTCAATGTAATCTATCAAAATTCCAATGTCATTTTTCAAAGAAATAGAAAAAAAATCTTGACATTCGTATGGAACAACAAAAGACCTGGATAGCCAAAGCAATTTTGAGAAAAAAGAACACAGCTGGAAGCAGCACATTCTCTTACTTCAAACTATATTGCAAAGCAATGGTTATCAAAACAATATGGTACTGACATAAAAACAGACACATAGACCAATGGAACAGAATAAAGAGCACAGAAATAAATCCACACACATATAGTTAACTGATCCTTGACAAAGGCACCAAGAATAAACAATGGGAAAAGGAAATTATCTTTAATAAATGGTGTTGAGAAACCAAACATACACATACTAAAGAATAAAATTGGATCCTTTTCTTATACCATATACCATAAGATTAGGACTTAAATGTGAGGTCTGAAACCATGAAACTCCTAGAGGAAAACACAGGGGAAAGCTCATTGACATTGGTCTTGGCAATAATTTTTTTGATATGACACTGGAAGCATAGGCAACTAAAGCAAAAATAAACAAGTAGGACTACATCAAACCACTAAGTTTCTGCTCAGAAAAAAAAAAAGGATCAACAAAATGAAAAGGCTACCTATATAATGGGAGAAAATACTTGCTGACATTTCTGTTTTTAATCAACTTGAAAGGCCTTGCTTTGGAAGAAGCAGGTTCAGAGCTGGAGAAGGAGTCCTAGGAGCAGAAGGCCACTGTCTTACTATGTGGGCCAGGCTGCCATCAGGGAAAGAGGAGAATGCAGCTGGACCCCACCCCCAAGATAAATGGCAAATGCTAATCTTCTTTCGCCCCCAAGACATGTCTCACATAATAAACCAAATATGTTGCTCCCAGTTTACAAAAAAGCTGAATATTTTAGGGAATTCTCTCTCATTTTAACATGAGAAGTTTATAAACTATTAAAAATTAAACAATAATGACATCATATTTTATTTTAAATAATATTTTAAAGTATCTTTTTTTTTAAGACAGGGTCTCACTTGGTTGCCCAGGCTGGAGTGCAGTGTCATGATCATAGCTCACTGCAGCCTCAAACTCCTGGGCTCAAACAATCCTCCTGCCTCAGCTTCCCAAAATGTTGGGATTACAGGTGTGAGTAACTATAGTTAGCCAAAGTATTTTTCATAGAGAAAAGTAAAGAAAGAAAAATATAATGACCCATAGTTCTCTTACCCAGATGACCTCTGTTAACTTAAAAAATAATGATATACACATGTTAAAAATTTTAAAAAGTGCCAAAATATATAAAATTAAAATAAAATAATAAATACTAATAAAAGACTTTTTTTCTAAAGGTAAACAGGGCTAACATGCATATTTAAACACGAGAATCAAGGCACTTGCACAGATGTACACATGTGTGTATATTTGTGTATAAACCTTTGCAAAAAGGTCTGACATCACAGTCACTAATATCCACATCTTCCTAGGTTTTCAATTTTTTTTGAAATAAATATATCTTGGCCAGGTGCAGTGGCTCACGCCTGTAATCCCAGCACTTTGGGAGGCTGAGGCGAGTAGATCATGAGGTCAAGAGAATGAGACCATCCTGGCCAACATGGTGAAACCCCATCTCTACTAAAACACAAAAACTTAGCTGGTCGTGGTGGCGCACACCTGTAATCTCAGCTACTCAGGAGGCTAAGGCAGGGGAATCACTTGAACCCTGGAGGCGGAGGTCGCAGCAAGCTGAAATTGTGCCACTGCACTCCAGCCTGGTGACAGAGCAAGACTCCGTCTCAAATCAATCAATCAATCAATCAATCAATCTTGGAGATCTATTCATACATATCCACTTCATTGTTTTTAAGGGCAGGATTATTGCCATAATTTAATTTCTCCTCCTGATGGACATTTAGCTATTTCCAGTTTTTTTTTCTTTCTGCTCTTATAAGAATGTTTTAATTAATACATTTATAAACAATTTTACTAATATATGCAGAGGGGACATTTTTAACAATAGATTTTCTGGTCAGAAAATGTGCATTAAAAAAATTTAAGATTGTACATGAATTGCATTTCACAAAAGTATGTACTGATTTACTCTATCCTCAATGGAATTCATTTCAGCTCTGGGCACCATCAAATGTTAGTAAAATGGTAAGGTAACAATTCTGCCTTATTTCAACTTGCATTTCTTTTTATTATGAATGAGACTGAGAATCTTAACTTCTACTTACTAGCCATTGTATTTCAGTTTGCTTTTACCAGATTCGTTGCCCATTTTTCTGGCTTGTTTGCCTTTTCCTCATTGACTTAAAAAGCAAGCAAACAAAAAGAATTACATTACCATGATCACATCTACTTTTTAAAATTATTTTTACAGGAATTTTATCTATTAAAGAAATGTGTCCTGTCTCAGAAATGTGTTATAAATATTTTTCCGTCTATTGACTGTCTTATGATCTTATTATAAATTTTTTGTACAAAAAATTTAAATGTTGATGTAATTAAATGTACTCATCTCTAGCTTTGTGATTTCTGTGCTTTCTGCCTTAAATTAAAAGGTATTTTCGTTCTCCAAGATTATACATTTACCAACGCTTTCTCACACTATTTTAATGGATTAATCATTTATTTTTAAATCTGTGACTCATCTGAAATTTATTTTTGTTTGCCAATTTCCCATCACATTTATTGAATTATCTATTATTACTAGTTGGAAATGACATTTGTCATATATTATCCCACTTATGTTTGAGAGTCTTTCATTTACCTGTCCATCCATTTCTTTTTATCTTATCTAGTTGCATTAGCTAGTCTCTTTCTACTAGAGGATAAAGTGTGAGGGAGCAGGGATCTTGCATGCCTTGTTTGTACACAAAGTCCTTCCTTACCTACCATGTCAATAGGTTCTTGGAAACTGCAATCGTAAGTGAAGAGAGGTATAAGAAAAACATTTTTTTCTCATAAAATTATAATAAAATGACTTTGAAAGGAACCATGTTATCAGAGAACCTGCCGTACCTCATTTGGCTCAAAGTCACTGTTTCTAAGAACCTACCAATGATATAAAATGAAGAATTACCATAGTTACATCCATACCACTTAAAACAGTGCCTGGCACATAGTGGTCTTCAAAAACACTAGATGAACACATGAATAAGAGGAAGCTCTATTTCATGATTCGTCTACTTTAGATATAATCCATTCATTCATTCTCCATACTAAAGTGGGGAAATCAGTACACTGACACATCTTCCCATCTCTGCCCCCTTACTTCCTGATATCCTGTTGCTCTATTATTATTTTTGCATTTTTGTTGCCCAGGATTGTCTCAAACTCCTGAGCTCAAGCATCCCCCACATCAGCCTCCCAAAGTGCTGGGATTATAGGTGTGAGCCACTGTGCCTGGCCCCACATTGATTTAATTTTAATTCTGTATGTAAATAGGTTTAGCGCACACATTTGTAGTCTTATCAGGGCTTCCCTTGTTAAGGCAGATTTTATTATGAAGAGCTTATGGACTTCATGAAATTCATTTTTTTCTTATTTAATGAATTAACTAGCAGTTACATAATGCTTTCTATATGCCACACACTAAGTGATTTAAAATATTAAGCAATTTAATCAGAAAAGCTATAATTTTTGAATGTTTGCATATAATTCAGTTGGCATCAAATAAGTGTGCCCTCTTGACTTAGTTTAGAATTTTTACATGAACCCTTACCTTACCTACCCACCTCCATCCCAAATAACTTGAGGATATTGCTATATTACCACTAGTAATAGATGTTACTGTAGCTAAGTCTATGGCCAGCTTGATTTTCATCCTTATACTCAATTTTCTTTTTCTACTTGTATTCCTAAGAAAATTCTCATGATCTTTGAAGTTGCAATTTTTGTAAGACATATCTGTGTTTGCTGTCATGTATTCATTTGTTCCAGAACATATTATAAAACACATTCAATAAATTGGCTAGTTCAAATTGCTTTTATTCAGGTAACATTTTCTTGTATTATATATTCTAATCTTCTCTCTTCCATTTGTTAGGATTTATAAAGAAGATAGTTCACATAGTCACTGGATTGCCCTCATACCTTCCAAGTGCACATTGCTTCCCATTGAAGATAGGAAGCATGTAGACTTTAAAAGAAGTTCGGTTGCCCTAGGAAGGCTGAAAAAGCTTTCTAATTAAGTCAACTCCTTCAACTCCATCTGTCATTCAGATATTCCATGTAGGATATTCCTGATGACTGGGTTTATTCAAGTTCTTGCTGAACTAATTGGGTGATTTGATTTCATGTTGACCCATCCTTAATTAATAAAAATAATTTTAATTGCTAGCTCCTTTACCATTTTTGTCTGCACATTTAGAGGTTGTGGCAGAGAATGTTACTGTTAACTGTTGTGTTCCAACAGCCATCTTTTGTCTGCTGCTGCATTGGTGGGAGAGGAAAGGACAAATTTGCAGCCAGTCATGTAATTAGAATTAACCTTGGCCATAATGACCCAACAGACCAACCAGCCTGATCACTCCAATATTTGTTTGTCTGCATGTGAAATTCATGTCTTAGATCATGACACAGAAGGAAACCTTTCGAAATTTTTCTCTATACCAATCAAATTGCTCCATTGGGAAAACATCATAAAGAAATGTCATTGAGTACATTAATAGTAGCATTCACCAGAGCTACTTTTTACAAAGCCACATTCGTCACAAACTCAGATTTTAATGAAAAACAGAATTTTGGTGAGTTGAGTGGTTTTCCCATTATTTTTCAGCTTAAATTTTTTGATAGTCACTGGCCTCATAAATTGACCTTGTATTCAAAAGATTGAGCTAAATTAGTTCAGTAGTTTACAGTTAAGTTAAAATAGAAATACCTACATTTTATCTGAGAGTCACACACACATACACGCACACACACTCTCTCTCTCTCCCCCCAACATCACTTTATTAAAATATTTTTTTTTCTTTTCTCTCTGCTGAGTATTACTCAAAAGTACCTAAAGGTTTAATATTCAAACTTGGCAGTTGTAAAATCCTCCCAGGGGAGGAAATTCAGGAGAATTTAGAGAAAATTGGCTTAGCAATGTGTTTTGAATATAGGCAACAGAACATTTTCTGTTTGGGTACAACTACATCAATGAAACTTGAGTCCGTGGAAGTCTTGTCCGATGCCATTTAGAATGTTGTCAGAGTTAAGGGAGGCGTTAGAAGAATACAAGTTGGAACAGAGAACTGCCTAAAGGAAAGACTCTATTTCCTTCCATTTCCTGTTGTAGATAAATGAGGACCAAATATAGGAAACCATAAGGTCATTTCAGCAAATAAAAACCAACACACCATTCTGGGTATCGTATATTGTGGTTATTGCTTCTGGTATTTTGCCCAGTGTGATGGATTCAAGCATGGCTGCAAATTCTTTGACGCTTTGACACTCTTCCCACACTCCTAGTTTTGAGTGGGTTCATCACCGCTTTGACCAAGAGATTACAATGCAAGTTACACTAGGTAACTGCTGAGGCCAAATCATGCAAGACCAGGCAGCTTCCACCTTGTTTGCTAGAATGATCACTAATAGAGCTGTGAGCCTTCATGCAATAGGTCTAACCTGAGGCTGCCATATGGAAGAGAATAGCATAGCTTAGTGGTTAAGAACACAGACTCTAGAACTAGACCACCTGCGTTCAAATCCTGGCTCTACCAACTGCTAACTTTATAACTGTAGGACTATTACTTAATGTCTCTGTTCCAGTTTCCTCATTTGCAAAATGATAATATTTATTAAGTCCTTGGAATAATGCAGGCAAATAATAGACACTATGGCAGTATTGGTTCAATAAAACATGCACGTTATTTTAGATATGCCTTGCAGGTTTAGAAGCAGATTGCACTCAATATGTTTCAGAATCAAGTCATTCTGCATTTTGGATTGCAGAGAACAGATCCCCATGGCAGCAAGTAAAAAGTTGCTAAAACTGTGGACATCAGCAATTCAGATGAAAGAAAATTCTAGCATCTAAAAATCAGGATGCTTCTGAAATACTTATTTTGCTTGCATTTCTCCTACTACATTCTGGGCTAATGTTTGCTGTGTTTATATCATTGAACCAGGCATTTCCCTACTCATGTCCTAGTACTGAGTAAGATATTTGAACTTATAAAATTTGCATGTCTAAAATAATTACCAACATGTACTCCCTCACCTTCCAGCTTGTCTCACCCTCTGAGGGATTAGGTTATAAAAATGAATGAAATCATTATTCCTGTTTAGTGGATAATCCCAAGGCTAAAATAAAAGATAGAAGGAGGTAGACAGCAAAGAACATTTAAGGAAAAATGAAGATATGTGGGTACAGAGAGACCTAACTAGATATCTCATAGAGCAAATTATTGGCAAACACATCACAGCCTGATTGTGATTTTCCTTCATTCATTTTAAATCAGAATAATAAAAATGGAGCTAAAATTCACTCGTCAAAGTATACTTAAGAGATTATCTTAAGTATATTAAGTATATTAAGTATATATTAAGTTAATTATCTAGGGCAAATATACAAATATACTTGTCTTCTGAGACACCAATGTCCTAGTCATTTGCCAGTTAGTAATAATTCCCATGTCCTGCTCTGGAAACTGCATTTCTGAGGCTGCTTTTCTCCCTGGGTTTCTTGTAGATTTAGGCAAAGAGATGCTCTGTTGGAAGGCTGGAGGGTGGGAGATGGAAGAAGCCAGGGTACTTCTCCCCCTCTGTCTGTGCTTCAGATTACATCCCTGGCAATGGTTGTCTCCTCTATGATTTAATCCACTGGGAAGACCTCACCATGGCTGTAGCTTACAAATTCTGGCCCTGGTAACAGCATTTCCTCCTGCTAACCTTAGAGGTTAATTGCTGTTATTAACATGTGGGTTGCCTCACCATCCCCTCTATGGGTTCCTTGCTCCTCCACATTTCTGTCAAGTCCCTCTATTAAATTCCTTCTGTTTGATATACCTAGAGTAATTTCAGTTTTCCTGACTGTACCTTAGATACTCCACAAGCAATTATTATTTATGATAAAATATATAAAGGAGTAGTGTCGTTTTATTGACCTGACTTTTATAAACCAAACATTTGCCTATACTGAAGATATTTAAACATTCATACTAATTAGGATTTTCTTATTAAATAAGTGGTGGGCCATGGTTGTAATACGCTTAGGAGTAATTCCAGCAACTACTCCTGTGTATAGGAGTAATTCCATTTAGTACACATCGGAGTTGAGTTGCTCAAGAGAGTGAATTGCCTCTCAGATGCAGTCAAATCCTCTCACAGTCACCTTCACATGGGCTTCTCACTGTGCATTCTCTGTTTTTGTCATACCAATTGTGTAATATGTCAAACTCATACATGTCAGACCATGCATAAAAATTCATCACCCAATAGAAAAAGCTACTCTCACTACCATGATTTAACAGATAATTAATCTTTATGCTGATGATTCTTTTCCTCAAGTGACATTTTTATTGACCCTCAGGACTACCAAGACCTGGTAGCAATCGTTCCTCATAAACCATTTTATTTGCTTGCATTTCATCAATGTGAGTGCCTGGATACAGAATTGAGTGACTGACTACATCAGGAAATGCTGTCCTGAGGGATCTGAACCTCAGCAGAGAAGCTGGGATCCACAGTCAGAGCTGACTGTTTGCACGGAGGCTTTATTGCAGCTTAGCACATATGAAAAGGTTTTCTGTACTCAGTTGCTGGATGAAGCCGATTGCATCACCAGGAATTCCTGTCCTCTAACACATAGTGACCAACACGCCTTAATAAGCATTTGCTTTTTTTATTTTCAGGTCAATAACGTAATACTTTCTGTCCATTATGAAACCAGTTTTTAAAAACATATTTTTTAAGCTAGAAGAAAAGACATAAAATAATAATTCCAGTGCTCTGACTCTGGTATGTCCTGTGCACAAGTAGTCAGTCAGCTTAAGTTAGTGCAAACGATGGGGCAATGTCCATTCTTAAATATGACTGCGTTTCCAAGGCACAGCATCTGGCAAGAAGGGTTGTTGTCAGAGGAAGGAACTTGTATATCCTTCCATGAGGTAGATGCTCTTGGAGGGGGCGGGAAATTGGCTCCATGCATAGTCAAGGCCAGCATCCTTTTAGCAAAGTAGAGTCCAGGATCCAAGGGTTCAAAGTTAATACATTTTGATTGGAAACACTGACATGAGTAGCTTAGGGATACAGATGTAGCAAACAGGATGCAGACCATCTCAGAAAGCCAGAAGATCTTAATCCAGCCAGCAGGCCACATCAGAATTATGGCAACCCCAGTCAAACAGTGCAGAGGCAAAGAAAGAGGAAGTAGAGGATGGCAATGAGGTCACAAGCTAGAGGTTGGCTGGGAGAGGGAGCTAACCTCAGGATTGCCTCTGGAAGGGCTCCTTCTTCCCTTGCTCTGGGCTTAACTTCAGAATTGTCTTGTTTCCTTAAGGCTTTCAGATACCACAACACTGTGAAGTATCCCTTTTAGGAGCAGGAACCACTAGGCTGCTCTGAAATCCCTTAAAGTACTAAAGGATCTCTTCTGTCACAGCGGTCCCCAACATCCACCACAGTCCTGTACCTAATGCCACTGGTACTGATCTGCGGCCTGTTAGGAACTGGGCCACACAGCAGAACATGAGTGGTGAGCAAGCGAGCATCACCCCCTGAGCTCCGCCTCTGTCAGATCAGCGATGGTATTAGATTCTCATAGGAGCTAGAAACATATTGTGAATTGTGCATGCAAGGGTTCTAGGTTGCGTGCTCCTTATGAGAAGCTAATGCCTGGTGATCTGAGGTGGAACAATTTCATCTCAAAACCATCCCCCTGCCCCAAGTCCATGGAGAAACGGTCTTCCATGAAATCGGTCCCTGGTGCCAAATAGATTGGGAACCACTGTTCTGGCATACTTAATTTTCTATGCTGATCCCTTGTTTGAGGAGCCTTTATCCACACAATGATAAACAATCATTTAGATGGGTTTTCTTACCCCAGGCCAACCCTAGGAATTGCACAATCCTAAGATTTTCCCTAGTGTTTAGTAGACATGATGCTGTTCTCAATGAGATCCAGGTGAGTGCTTACAAATCAGCAATCAACTTTATACAACTAGCAAAGAGGCACCTGGGTATGTATACAGATCATAGGAGCCAGAGGTTTCATACGGCTAACTGACTTTAAATGACTTTGAATCAAGGATAAATTAGGATTTAGTGAAACAGGAATATCGTTATGGAAATATTTTCAAGTTCTAATAGCATAATGCCCAAGCAGGAAGCTAAGTTTTCTAAACACAGACTGGACGTCAAGGAAAGGCATCCTTAGGTAACCAGCGTGTGTGTGCGTGTGTGTGTGTAAGAGTGTCTGTGCGTGGGGAAGAGGTGACTCTGAGAAGTAGAGAAGGTGATTAGGATCCAGGAATGCCCTGAAAGAAGTTGAGTACTTTCTTGGTGGCTTCTATAACATTCCACAATTTCTGTACTGTTATTATTGTAGAAGAAAATTAATCAGAGCAAACATTCCCTCTCCTTACTCCATGTCAAACTGCCCAGATGCCTTGCATTTGGGTCTCACTGAGTTTAGCAGCTCCTAACTCGTGGCCAGTCAGTAATATCTAGCTTTAACAAGTATCAGATTTGGTCTAAAAAGTGCTTTTTAACTTTTGCAAAATTGTTGCCAAAATCTAAACTTTCGAAATTTTTATATAAAAAGCTAATATTCTGTGTTTCTTTTTTGTTTTTTGTTTGTTTTTGTTTTTGTTGTTTGTTTTTTTGAGAGTGAGAAGATTTGACAACACCAGCCACACCCTCCTTCCCATGTAGCATCAGTGCGCTGGACCAAAGCAGTCGGGCATCCCTCTAGATGGGATATGTGCTCCCCAGTTTTCCATACCCCCAAATACGGGTCTCTGTTTCCATTTGTCATCACACTCACAATATTGTTTTTCTTAATATAGAATAAGACAGTAAAATATGTATTACACCAACATGTCTATTAAATGTAAGAAACAGATATAGTCCTAGAGCATCTATGTGTGCCAAAGTATGCTTTCTTATACCTGTTTTACTTAACTCATGTACATTACCTGAGTTAGACTTACTTATAATAGAAAAGTGAATGAAAATGGGTTGGACAGAAATCAATCTGTGGTATAAACATGAGCACTTGTGGGAGATGGCATTACCTCTGTCCTTTTTCTGTAGACAGACATGTCAACATGGACATCAAAAATATAGAAGTTTGACTGGCTCAAGAATCTGTCTGCTCAGGTCATTGGGATTTATTTGACTCTTTCATTATTGTAAGAAATGATCCCTGGAAATAGCTTTTAAAGGCTAAATGACACCACCTTTATTAACTGTGTGAATGACACAGAACTTTGCATAAACAGGGAGTTATGAAAAGAGTCAATGACCTCTTGGAATCTGGCAGGTTTAGACAGACACAGGTGAGTGGTAAAGCAGTTCCTGTCAGTCAAGACTTCTGAACAAACAGGGGCATGTGGTATCTCAGTGGAATGAGATTTTTAAAGTGACTCTCCCTGAGCTACAAAATGCCTCTTAAAAAAAAAAAAGATGAAAACATTGTATGAGAAACTTTGAAGTCTTTAATATATTTCAGGTCCTGTAGATTTTTTTAAAACAGACTTCCAAGGTAGTTTAAAGGGGAGGGGAATGCTGTTAGAATGAAACAATTAAAGACCCTTAAAATATGAAACACACATGAATGGACAATAGCAATGACATTTACTAAGAGGCACAATTTCAAAGAGAAAGGAAATAAAATGAAGGCAAGCACTGGATAAGGCTGATGAATGGAACGACATGAATTAGTCGGCAACACAAGACCTTTCTTCCTGGGGTATGGGCAATCCTCAATGTGCAGGATAATAGGCACTCTGCAAATCCCAGGTCTAGGTTTTTGTAAATGCACCATATAAAATCTAAAGAATAATTAATCTCAAGGACCAAACCCATTTCCTGGAATTTAAATTCAAGTTAAATTTTTGCATGGTTTCTTAGTCTGGAGCTTCTACAAGAAAAAGATGCCAAAAGTGGATTCAATGAATTGAATGAAAGATTGAAAATTCAAATGTTGATTGTTCTTCATTCGCACTTCCTTCTCCCCAATCCACTCTCTTCGCACTATCCTGTTTTGTGTCCCATTAGGTGATATCTATGGATGGAACCATGCTATCCAGGACCTTGTAGCCTCTGGCTTCTTGCTTCTGGCTGCTACGGGTACTGCCAAGAGATTTGAGGGCAGGTAGAAAGAGATGGAGAGGTCACAGTATGGCTCCCCCTGTTCTCTTCCTGCTGGGTCTCATGTGTGAGAGTCGTTATGATCCCTTATCTATGCTCCAGCTCCCATGGGGTGTCACTCTTGGCATTATTGCTCATTTTCCTTGTGCCTTTAGACCTTGGAGTGGTCACAGTTGCTTGCTGTTGGTAGCTCCTGGGTGTCTCAACATACCTTACCAGTTTCCTTAATTATTCAACTATTCTCGCTGTTCTGCACATGGTCTGGGCATTAAACTCTCTGCAACCAAGTCTCTTGTGTTACAACTCCCTTGTAACCAAGTCTCTGCTCTTGCCAAGACCCTGACAAGCATAATCCATTGGCTGGAAGTCCTGGATAACTGTTAAGTGTTTCAGTGTTATGATCAATAACAATAATCTTTCTAATAATAAAGTTAATTGAGAGCTTTCTGTAGGTTAGACAGTATATCTTATGCCCACTGTCTCATTTAAGGTTCACATCCACCCCAGAGGTAAGATATTGTTTTTACCATCTCTATTTCATATATATAGAAATTAAAATTTAGAGAGATTAAATTGTTTGTTCATGGTTCGACAGCAACTAAGAGACCAACCTGAAACTCAAACCTGGGTTTTTTTGAAGCTATCATAGAAGGACAGAGCTGGCAAAGAGCTGTTTTGAAATTTCTGAGGGGCTGCTGCGGAAGAAGATTTGAAGATTTGGACTTCTTCTATGGAAGGCCAAAGGACAGAGTCACTCCCCAAAGGTAGAAGCAATGATGTGCTGATAAATGTTTAACAAGCGGTTCTCGGTGTAGCAGAGTGGGTAGTACTTGTGGAGGGAGAAGCCCTAAGCTATAGCTTTTGGTAATTTCTGTGATGTAAACACATCCACCATAGCTGATTTCAAGCCACCAAATTGGCATCCCTAAGTGTGGAGTTGGGAAGAGTTGTGCACAATCAGCTTGAGAGTTGGTAAGAGTAGGTGTGAATCTGCTCCTGTGCACCCCTGAATTTTGTCTAAGAGGAAAAGCCATGCAAAATGGCTATCGGTTGTCCTGTGTAGGAATGAGTTAATCATTATTGTAGGTAACCAGAGGTTTGATGAGCTGTCATGGACCTCATAGAGGGAATTTCTGTGCTTGGTAGGACCTGAGACCATTTAGGTAATGTCTAACTCTAATACAGAATAATTTGTGTTGAGGTTACATGAATTCTAGGTGGAAGAGGAGAGAACTGTTGCATGGATTCTAGGTGGGAGAAAAGAGAAGAAAAGGAAGAGATCTAGACAAACCTAAGGATCTAATTCCAACTTCACAGAGCTGTGTGACCTTGAATAATATATGAAATCCCTTTAAACCTTTTTTTTTTTTTTCATTTCTTAAAATGAAGATAATAACACCTTTCTCTTAGTACAAAATTAAATGACAGAGCCTTGGAAAAGTTATCCAATGTATTTCCCATGTTTCTCACTCTAACATTTCCATTCATTCCTCTTCTACTAGGGCAAAGAACAAGCATCTATATGAAAATGACTTTATAAAAAGTATGCTTGAAGAATTAATATTCAAGATTTCTATTTCATAGTTTGACCTGTGGTATTTAAAATATAAATATAATACATTGATCTGTATTACGGTGTAGTTCCACTGAAATTGGCTGTAAATTAAAAGGAAAGAGAAACGGAAACCTACCAGAATCTTGACCACTAAATCTAACTAAAGGCCATGGAACCATTTCGAGATATCAGAAAGTCCAGCCAGCTGGAATCTGTTTTGTAACCCTGCCTGCAGTGTAGCACTATCAGAGGAAACAAACTAATGACCTGCCAAATAGGTTTTGGATACACCAACCCACCTTGGCACAGCACAGCAATGTTTAAAAAGAAGAAAAATAGAGGCCACCCTTCCAAGCCTTAAGTCATTTTAAGGGGCAAAGTCAGTATGTGACTCCAGAGCTTGCCTGCCCATTGAAAAAGGCTGCCAACATCCTCCGGGGAAGAGCAGGAACTTTCTTATGCAAATCCCTCCCCTCATTTACTTCTCCAAACACCCTCCTAAAAGCAGAGATGTCTGAATCTTAATTGCGCACTTAAGAGCAGAGAAGGATGCCACTTGCATGAGCAGCACTTAAGGTATTTCCTTGTCAGAGTAGGCCAAGTAGATAGCAAGATGGAAATCATATAAAAGCTGTTAACTAGCTTTGCCTCAAAGAAAAGGGCCCTAATTACACTTCAGAAGTGATAGTCTCCTTAATTTTGTTTCAAAAAAATTATTTGAAGAAGTTATTAAATTTATTTCAAAAGTCACCACCTCATTTAGTGTACTGCTTGATTTCAGAGAGGCTGACGAGGAAGAATTCTTCATTGCCAAACCAAACTAAAGATCTACAAATCATTTTGAGTTTTATCCTCTTATAAACCTGAGAGGCTAAGAACTCTGCAAAGAAGGGCCTAGAGAAAGAAATAAACTTTTGCAGCACCTACGATGTGCCAGACACTTTGCTGTTATCTTGTCGAATCTTCATTACAACTCCATTTTCTTTTTGTAGATGTAGAAATTGAAGCTCAGGATCAGAAAGTAAGTTCTTAAGATCAGAAAGAACCAGACTGGTAAGTATGAAATTCAAGTTCAGTTCTAACTGTAAGAACTGTGCTTTTTTTGTTGTTTTTCCACATTACTTGATTTCCCACACTACTTAACTCCTTGAGTGGTTTTAATCAATATCAAGCAGCTAGGCTAAAGATATCGGGCAACAGAATGATTGGGTGAAAAATACAAAGTCTAGTCTAATAGGGGCATAGCCTATGCCCGTCTGAATTTAGCCCAGTGGGTTTGTGTATGTGAACAGGGCCTACAGAGCTGGACTCTGCAGAGCCAAGGAACCCCATCTCCAGTTGGGAAGACAGAACAACACAGGAAAAATGCTTAGCCCATGACACTACCCAGCAGCTAATTGAGTATAAATGGAGTGGCTCCATATCTAAGCTCAACAAGAGCTCAACAAAAGGAAATGTCCATGTAGGTAGGTGGAAGAGGTGTTATGAGAATCTCTGTAAAGACAGAGTCTTTGTAAAGGGAAGACTTGAAGGTCAGGTTGGCTCCGGTTAGGTCAGGGGATGATTGGAAATTAACTAAAGCAGAGAAATGAAAACTAATGTGTGTGAGGTATGCAAAGTAAAATTACAATGCAATTGTCACCACATGCCCTTCAGAAGAGCAAAAATAAATACTGAAAATATGAAGTACTGGCAAGGATGTGGAGCAACTGGAACTCTCAGACATTGCTTGCAGGAGTATAAATTGATTATGGCCACTTTGGAAAATTATTTGGCAGTTTTACTAAAATAATTCACATGCATACCATATATCTAGCAATTTCTTTCCTAGAATTAAGCCCAGCAAAGATGTGTACATGTGTTCACCAAAAGATATGTACCAAAATGTTCATAACAGCACTATTCATAGTAGTCCAACTGGAAGTTGCCCTAATGCCCACCAACAACAGAATGGATATACAATTTTTGGTGTATAAAGGAATATTAATAGCAAAGAGAATGAACAACCTACAACTACACATGAAAACCATGACGTTCTCAAACATTGAGTGAAAGAAGTCAGACACAAAAGTGGATATGCTATGATTTCATTTATGTGGCCAAAATCAGGTTAAAACAGATGATATGTTCAAAAACAGATTAATTATAATATTAGGTGTAGTACAGTGATTACCCTTGGGGAGGTAATGACTAGAAGTGGGCATGAGAGGGGTTTCTAGGGATGCAATTGATGTTCCCTGTGCTTGTTACACAGGGGTGCTCAATTTCTGACAATTCACCAAGCTGTGCACTTATGATGAGTGCAATTACCCATCGGTAGATGATATGTACACAAATGGTTAAAACTTTAAGATATGTGTAGGTGACAATCCAGGCAAGAATGGATTTCTCTACAATCTCATCAGGGTCTAGTTGCTCTTGTTAAATGGAAAGGGGGACTGGGGTTGCTGAAAGATTTCTCCATCTTTCCAGTTCTCCCAACTCTGATGCTGTTCATGGTGGGTTACTTAAAATGTATCAGTGCCTCCAGATAAGACTGTACACGCATGCACAGAAGTGAAAAAGTCAGTTTCTCCTCTGTTCCTCCTGCCTTCTTCCTCCTACATCTCCAGCCCCCAATCAGCCTTCTGCCAAGTATTAGTTAACCTCCTAAATTAATACGTCTTGATCTTAAACCTAATAGGAAGGAATGTTTACTTTTGTATCTAGGTTCAAAGTACAGACTACAGTAGTTAGCTTTTAAGTTTATGTTATTGGCTTAATTTTCTTGCTCAAAATGAGATAAGGGAGGGATACATTAAGATTAATAAAGAAAAAACATGATTGATAAACTGGCTTATGTGACTAAAGCTCCTTTAGCAACAAAAATATTTGGTACCTTCCCTTAATTATTGAAATCAAGCAATGTGCCTGGATCTAAATGACACAAAATGGTTTGAATTAGAGTCAAATAATTGCCATTCTGGGTGAACATAAACTTTTTCAAGGGGAGTGGTGAATGGGGATAAAATAATAACTAATAAACTCTGAAGCAAAGCTCACATCTAAGACTTAAGCTTCAAAGCTCTTAAAAAGGAGACTTTTTTTTTTCCTTAAGAGAGAGACTGAGATGCATGCAGAAGGAGGAGTGGTTTTCCCAAGCTGATTTTTCTTACGGGGTGACCAAGCCTGGGTCGGAATGTTACCATGTGATCAGCCCAGACCGTGGCAGCAACACAGTCTCAGCACAGAAGTTAGGACTTTCTGCAGCATCATTAAAATAATTGGGAGAGAAAAAAAATGTTAAGCTCTACAAGCTTGAATCACAAGCCTCTTGGAAAGGTTAATAAGCTTTCTGCTCTGCACTCTCCTCCCCTGTCTTCAATGCCCTGCCACCCCCACCCTTCCCACTTAGAATGACAGACTGGTTATCAGTCGGGAAAAGATTCAGAATAAAGCCTTTGTTTCCAACAGCTGAACAGGCCCCCATTCCACCACTGATGTCTGGGAGGTTCTTGTTTATGATGATGACCATGGAGTTCCAAAAGGGAGCTCTGCTTTTATTCCCATGGCTGGGAGCAACTAAGCTAGCAGACTCTTGGGGTCCAAAGGGAAGTCAGTCCTACAGTTTAAAGGTGTGTCTGTCAGAGGAAAGGGGAGGCACTAGGAAAGTGGGTAGTGGCAACACACAGGCTGAGGTTGGACTCTGTTAATAAGAGGCAAGCAGCTTAGATCCAGGCAAGGGAAGACAGAACCGTCTTTAACCAGAGAAGCAGAAACAGTTGTAGCACAGCTCACAGAGAAAGTGCTGGAGCATGGAGTAAATTCAACTGCCTGGGTAGCGTGCCAGCTGGAGGAAGGCAGCAATTGGATAACTGGATTTGTGTCAGGAAAATGAGAGAGAGGAGGAAGGGAGTGAGAGAGACAGAGGGAGGGAGAGAAGGAGATGGAACTTTCTTCTTCCTCCCTTCTATTTGGCCTTCGAATACCCTGCAGACAAAGATGGACTTCCTTTAGCTGAGTCCTCTGGCCCAGGCCACTATCACCTCTGAAAGCCCTGAGCTTGAAACTGGGATCAAGGTATGGTTATGAATGAGACAACAGCTCCCTGCTCCTCCTCCTCATCAGTGAGCTTGAGTAAGTATAGCTGTTGCCAGTGCTGGCTACAGATGGAGGCCAAGAGAGAAATCAACCTTCCCTAGAGAGTCAATGGCTTTTAAAATTTTGTTAAAACTGGTTGAGTTGGGTGAGCAGAGCTTCTAATGGAAAGAGAGAGCAGCTTAGACCTTAAGACAGATATTTCGGAAACCATATCCAGGGGAACAACTGATTTACAAAGGAAATCCTCACATCCTTGTGTTAAGTGAAAGCTCTCCCTGATGAGTGACAGTGGAAATGTGGACAACCGTGTGGATTGGATTTGGAGCTCATCCCTTACGAAGGCCACACTCCTTGGCAGTTACAGCTGACTTCCTATTGAATTCAACCTTCTCAGCTGAGTGTGGCATCAGGAGGCCCTCTCAGCAGGGCATGTTCAGACCTTTGCAGCTGAAGTCTTTGCTCTGCTGATTAGCCTTTTACGTTTTGCTTCATTCCACACCCTAATCCCAATGACTGCCAAGCCATCAGCCCTTTTTAAGGGCAATTGCTCTGTTCCAACGCTGTGAAATGGAGTCTTTATTGACTGATATTAAAAAAAAAAAAGTTGAGTTCAAATGTTAGTGTATCATTCACAGGAAGCCTTCCATGTGATCAATCAGTTATCCAACCTCTTTCCCTGTTGTGGCTCTGCCCTCCTCTAGGGTCTTGGAGTTCTCACCATTTAAGTACTGAATGGGAAAGTAGAGAGTAGAAAAGGCATCAGCTTCTAGGGTCCTTTGTTTAGAAGTGGTACAGACCATCTCTGCTTCCATTCTATTGGGAAAACCTAGTCACATGATCCAACCTAGATTCAGGAGGCTCTGGGAAATGCAGGAAAGGACACCCCAGCCCAACAGCAGCTTTCCTCTAAGAGCATAACTCTTTGGTAGACAACCAGCCATGTCTGCCAAGGAAATCTTATTATGTGTGACTCCCCCTCCACCCTCACCACCACAGCTGATTGAACCTGGAGTATGCACATACCTTGGTCACAAACTGGACAGTGGCATCCTGTTGCAAAATTATATGCCCCAACTGGCACAACATTAGCTGGGTTGATTAGATAATATCTTTAAGAAACTTGAACTGCCCAAGTGGAGAAACATACAAGCAAAGACTAACTGATTACCGTTCATGGAAGAGCACAGGCATAGATATCCACAAAATCTTGCTGATGAATGCTTTTCCAGTTCTAGCATTTGCAAGGCCTGCCTATTGTTGAAGCCACATGGTCAGTAAGGAATGATGCCAATATTCAAACTCAGATTACCCTGGCTCCAAAGCCTGATTTTTAATACTAACTACTATTACTATTATTATTTACCTCATGATACCACTTCCCTATTCAATGTTTTAAATAGAGCCTCTTAATATTTTTGGTAAGTTGGTTTGTTTTCTCAATTCCTTGGCACTTCCTATTTTCACAAAACGTATGAACCTTTTGCCATATAACTCTGCAGTTCATTTTCCTAGAAGCAAACTCAATTTTTCTACCCATTGATGGTGGGGTTGGCCATGTGACTAATTTTAATTAGTGAAATGTGGGTAGAAATGACTGTGGGACAGTTCCCAGAAAAGGCTGTTTCACTCAACCCATCCACTCTTGTGATCACAATAAGAAGAGTATAATACAGGTAGCAAAAGCCTCATCAGTTTGAGCACCAAAATGAGATCATGGAACAGATTTGAACCCAACCTAAAGCCTAGAGCCAACCTTAGTCAACTCCCCAACTGAAGCAGAATAATCCCAGCTGCCCTGCAGACCCATGAGTGAGAAACAAAGGCTTATTGTTGTAAGCCCCTCAGATTCGGGGTGATTTGTTATGCAGCTTTATTGTGGTAAGGGCTGATGAATATGATGCTGTAAAGAAAATGTTTTTCTCTTTGGCACAATTGTATACATCTGTACTTTTTCAGGACCTACTATAAACATTGATATATGCCATATTATTATTTTTGATCCTATGTAAACAAATAATCCCTGCTTTAGCCTGAAGGGTAACCTACACCCTCTATGACTAGCAGAATTGAGGTTCTTATACACACATACACACACAGTGACTGTTTAACACTAGAAAGTGTACATTCATTTTCTTTATAGATTAGCAACCAAATCTATTAGAGTTTAAGAAAAGATTTAAGACTTGTCCAAGGAGTTTTCATACAGGTGATGCATTTATGAGGTTTTGCATAGTAAGAGAGGGGATACCATTTCTTTTTTTTTGACTCACTAACTAGACTTGGTTTCTCAGTCCTAGCTCAGGCCAAAAATCTCTTTGTTCTATTCTCCACCTGTTTTCTAGGTAAACAAGAAAAACAAATCAACCATTAAAAATAATGACAGCATCATTTCTTTATTTAAATTTTTCTCTTTCTTCTAGCATCAGTCCCACAACTTCTGTCTAGGAGGCACAAGAAACATGGCACCAGAAAGATGCAGAAGGCAGCAGGGGTTGGATAACATGTTGAATGTTTATATGTGAAAGGGATTTTTAATTTCCAGTGCAAATTTTAAGTGTGTTTTAATTATTTACACCTTAAACTAGGAGCAATCTCCAAGTCATTTACTTATGTGTCAGGATAAAAATATGATTACATAGATGAGGAATCATCAGGTTAACAGTATCTTGAGATGTGGTTTGATCCAGCCACATACTCAAAAGGAAATGCTCAGGTCTCTATTCAGTTTGGTCAGTTCCTACATAATTTCCTTGATGTATTGCTTGTTTGAATGAATATTTTGCCCACACCAGAAATAGAATATACATAATGTCTGTGCTAATACCCCATTGCCCATCCTCTTCCCCACTCACCATAAAGGCACCGCAACAGCAGACATTGCTAATCAACTCCGCTATGGCAGACATTACTAATCAACTCTTGGCCCTTTTTCCTGCTAAGCCTGGAAGTGGCCTCAGATTCTGTCTTAGAACAACACTGCCAGCGGTCACTACTAATTGATAGATTGGCACCTGAGATGAAATCTAGTTACCTTCCTTGTCTTAGATATTTTGTGCATTTCTGATATCATCACCAATTCTATGCATTTCTACCTTCTGTCAATTTTCAGTTTGTAAAACCACTTTTAAAATAACAATCAATGCAATCATAAAATGATAATACTTATAAATTACAGTACTCTGAACACATTGTTTTTCTGCCCCAAGACTGTCTCCAAACAGCAATCAATATGATAAAGGTTAAGGGAGAATAAAAATGTTCTCTAAAGAAAACAAACAAAAAAAATGAATAGGACACACATCTCCTTAGTCTGTTAGCAAATTTCTGTAAGGAATAGGTATGTTAAGAAGCGCAGCCTCACAGAAAGCAGTGGGAAGGCCTTAACCGTGGCAGAAATGATCTTCCTGATTTAGTACACATTGGGAGAATCTGGTCCAAAAACAAGTGGCTGCTTTTGGGGCAGAAGAACAAATTTTGTGTTGTAACTGTGTAAATTATTCATAGTAGACACAGTATAGTTTCAGACAAACTGGAGAAAATGTGTTAAAGAGAAAAGACAAATTACCATAAGTGACTCACTGGTGTTTTCAGGCTGAGTGAAACACACAAATGTGAATTTATCAGTTCTGAGCTCCCTCTGCTTTCCTCTCCCTTTCCCCCCTGCCAGGCACCCCCTCCAATGTTCCCTTTTCTCCTATTCTGAATGCATCAGTGTCCCGGAAATTCTGGCAGCCCTCCTAGGCCAGCTGTTGCCTCTGACCTGGACGTTCCCAGCCTTCTTCAAGGTCATGGGACATGCTGTATTCTGGGATTCCTCTAATGGAAGATGGGAAGGGCTTGAGACTATGTGTCCCCACTGTCCCCATGACCCTATGAGTCCCTGGCTAGTGGGTCCAGTTTACAAACACAGGCCTGAGTATCAGCCTTCTGGCCGAAGCTCAATGGATTTGAATTGAATGTATTCCCTAACTTTTAAGTTCAGTACTCCACTTAGCTGCATAACCAACAATATAGCTCATGGAATAAATATTAGTGCTCCCATTCTCTAGAGGGGAAAATATAGACAGGAATCTTCAGTTGGAGTGTTTGAATTTCAATGTAATGAATTCAATGCCTTATTCTTGTATTTCAGAAACAGCAATTGTCGCCACAAATGAAGAATGTTCACATTTGTTTTACAACTTCTTAATGCACCGCATTCAGTCTTCCTGTAACCTTGACTGCTTAGTCCTTAAAGTATATTGGTGGAGCAATGTCTGCATGCCTTTGTCAATACATCTATTGGCCTGTTTGTCCCAGCATCCCAGTTGGAATGGGAACCCTTCTAAGAAAAGCCTTTATCCTTTATTCACCTACTAACTCACTGGGCACCCCCAGAATTGTGGTCATGGGCGTACAGCGGGTGTCTAGTCACTCTTTTCTGGTTGTGCCAATAATTGGGGCCTGATTACAATTGTTTCATCCAGGGCACCTCAATAGAGAGGAACCAGCAAGAAACTCCTGCTTCCTGACCCATCTCCTTCCTTTCTTCTGTGGTGTAAAGTGGAGAAAACGCTGGAGAGTGTGGTCAGATAGATAGGAAGAAACCATGCAAAGCACACATAAACAAACAAATGAATAAATAAAAGGGAAAAAAATAGGGGACATTTTGAGTTGTCAAGAAAGGAGGAACTCTGAACTTCTGGCACAGACTCAAACCTGGAAACCCAGTGAGGTTTGCCCATCACTAATGATCACATAATAATATGTTCCCAGGGGAGGGGCTGAGAGAGGCTATTAAAATACCGCAGCTCTGGTGCTCTATGGGAGACAAGCTTTCTGAAACATGGTCCCTGTAAGATTTCCCTTGAGAGTCAAAGGAAAAAATGACTGCAGCTTGGCTTCTAAAAGGTAAAATGTTGGGAAAACTCACTGGGGAGGTTTCTTTCCCCAGCCCAGGGTTTGGAAACGCCTGCGTTTGCGTTGTATATTTTAAATGTGGTGATGGGCCAGCTTGTTAAGTGTGCTGGCTTGCTCACTGGGTGACTGGCAGGCAGCCGTAAGTGAGCGGAAACAAAACCATTTGTGGGGTATGAGGTGGCCAAGGTAGCCAGAACCAGCCTTTTGTGATGTCTTCAATCAAAACAGTTATTTCAAAAGGTGTTGGCAACTCGGCCTTTTCTTCTAGAAAGATAGGATTCTTGGGTGGAGTACACATGGGTCTATGGGCATCCTGACTGATCACTGTGGCCCATGAAAAGCCCTAATTTCACCATATCTTATGGGTTACACATGGTAGGACTCAGTAAAAGGTGGTTTTTTTTTTGTTTTTTTTTTTTGAGACGGAGTTTCGCTCTTGTTGCCCAGGCTAGAGTGCAATGGCACGATCTCGGCTCACTGCAACCTCCACCTCCGGGGTTAAAGTGATTCTTCTGCCTCAGCCTCCTGAGTAGCTGGGATTACAGGCATGCGTCACCACGCCCAGCTAATTTTGTATTTTTAGTAGAGACGGGGTTTCTCTATATTGGTCAGGCTGGTCTCGAACTCCCAACCTCAGGTGATCTGCCTGCCTCGGCCTCCCAAAGGGTTTCTTTTAAAATAAACTTTATTGAGGTATAATTTAATACAATTAAATTATCATTTTAAGTATATAGTTCAAAGAGTTGTGATAAATGGATAGACTCATGTAACCACTACGGAAATCAAGACAGGACATTTCCATCACATTAAAATGTTCCCTCGTGCCTTTTTGCAGTGAACTCTGCCTCCTGACTCATGGAAACCGCTGATCAGTTTTGTCACTCTACATTGGTTCTGCCTATTTTAGAATGTCATACAAGCAGAATATTACATGTATTCTTTTGTATTTGGCCTACTTGGCTTATCATGATGGTTTTGAGTTTTATGTATGCTGTGGGTATCCAGAGATCATTTATTTTTTATTGTTGCATCGTGTGCTGCTGTATGAATATGCCACAATGTATTTGTCTACATGCTGTTGGACATTTGGGGGTTTTAATGGAAAGGAGTTAACAGTCCTCCAAGGAGTGCAGAGAGTAGAGAAGATAGAAGGAGATTTTAAGTTAAGAAAGATATGGAAATATGGGCAAAAGGCTTACTCTGGCAGTTCAACAAAGACAATATCCAAATATCTAACATCTGTGAATTTAAACCAAAACAAGTTACCAAATATCCTCACCAGAATGGCTGAAATCAAAACCTCTGGCAATACCTATTGTTGGCAAGGATGTAGGGCAAAGAAAATTCTCATGCTGTGTGTAGGGTAATGTAAATTGAGCCCGCTATTTTTCAAAACTGGCAGTATGCACTGAACATAACATATACAAACCTGTGACCTGGCAATGTCACTCCCAGGTTTATATGCAATAGGAACACGTACATATGAGCATCAGTGAACGTGTACTAGAATATTTATAGCAGTGCTATTTATATATCCAAACTGAAAATTTCTTGAGTGATCATTGATAGTAGAATGAATCAACAAATTGTGGTAAACTTATAGATTACTAGATGGCTGTGAGAGTCAACATTATACAAGTACACATAACACTATGGATATTTCATAAACATTATGGTGAGCAAAAGAGCCAGATACAAAAGAGTATACTGTATGATACATTTATATATGTGTCTAAAATTCATGTATAGTGTTAGAAGTCAGAAATAGGGGTTATTCTTGATCAGGGTAGTGACAAGAAAGGAATACAATAGGAACTTCCATGGAGCTGGTAATGTTCTATTTATTTATCTAGTTACTCAAGTGTGTTCAGTTTGTGAAAATTCATCTACATCTGCATTTAATAATTTGTGCACTTTTTGGCCGGGCATGGTGGCTCTTGTCCATAATCCCAGCACTTTGGGAGGCTGAGGTGGGCGGATCACCTGAGGTCAAGGGTTCGAAACTAGCCTCGCCAACGTGGTGAAACCCCATCTCTACTATTAGCTGAGTGTGCTGGTGCATACCGGTAATCCTAGCTACTCAGGAGGCTGAGGCAGTAGAATTGCCTGAACCTGGGAGGTGGAGGTTGTGGTGAGCCGAGATTGTGCCATTGTACTTCAGCCTGGGCAACAAGAGCAAAACTCCGTCTCAAAAAATAATAATAATAAAAATAATTTGTGCACTTTTTATAAGCATGTTATTCAGTGAAGAGTATCAATTGTTTTAAAAAATTTCTTTCGTATTTTCAATCCTCTACCTTCATTTACACACATATACACACATAAATGCACACACACTTCACAATAACTGAGGAATTGCTGGCCAGGCATGCTACTAACTTTGGTTCATAAAATGGGGTCATAAGGCAGGAGCAGCTGCCTTACAGTCCAGGTCATTAAGAAGCCCCAAATAGTTGCGATAATAGGTTCAGTTGTGCTAGGTAAGGCATCACGATCTACTTGCAAATATAAATACCTGTGATAACTGCATAAGGATACATCATAATATTGGTGTGAATCTTTGGAAATGTCCACAAGAGTTCTGGTCCTCATTCTGGCAACATAAAAAAGGAGGCACAGCAAATTGCCCTCATCAGATGATGACCCACACGAATCCTTCTCAATGGTTGGTCTTTGGTCCTGGTTTTTCAAAAAGTTAATTAAGTGGTTACGAAAAACTAATGGAGAGTTTGGCATCACAGTTGCAAGCCAAATGAAGCAATAGGAAGGGTAATATAAAGCTCTAATAATCCTCAAAGTATCTTCCCTAATACTGTTTGAAATAGTACTGTTGTAGATGAACTTGTTTTGGTTAAGGCTTTTCATCTGTAAAGAAATGAATGATTTTTTGAAAAATAATTATCAGCGATAGCTGGCAACTCCTTAGTCTAATGACTCCAGATTTTGCCCAGTCTTTAGGTAATAGGGTGGCTGCTAGTATAACCATGGTTATTTCTAAAGGGCACTCAACCCTTCCTACCTCTGCTGCTCTACTTGACATAAAACAAACAAACATACAAGCTTTTCTTGTTCTTTTTTTGTCGATATTTACAAGAAATTTTGGAATTTTTCCAAGGAATTGCAAAATTAACAGTAGTCCAATTTTTAAAATGATAACATACAAAATATCCACCTTTGTTTCTTAAATGTCTATAAGATGCCTGGGTTTCTCCCTGTGTTTTGCATTTACTCCAGGAAACAGCTATAGTTGAGTGAAAAGAATCTTCACGTTGCCATCATAAGACATATTTGAAGCCTAGGTCTTTCGCTTAGTGTTGTATGAGCTTAGGTAAGACCCTCAGTCCTCATTAGCCACAGTTCCCTCATTTGTCAATGACGAATGATGTGAGAATTAAACAAGATAAGCTGTGTGTATGTGTCTTCCGAATTATAAAATGTACAATGGCCTCTGGACCAGCAGTGTCATCATTACCTAGGATTTGTTAGAGATGCAATTTTTCAACCAGGCACAGTGGCTCACACCTGTAATCCCAGCACTTTGGGAGGCCGACAAGGGAGGATCATTTGAGACTAGAAGTTCGAGACCAGCCTAGGCAACATAGTGAGACCCTCTTCTTTACAAAAATAAATAAATAAATAAATAAAAATTAGCTGCGCATAGTGGTTCATGCCTGTGTTCCCAGCTACTTGTGAGGCTTGCACTACAGTAAGGCTACAGTAAGCTATGATCACGCCACTGCATTCCAGCCTGGGTGACAGAGGGAGACGCAGACTTAAAAAAAATTATCAGGCTAAACCCGGACCTAATGAATTGGAAACTCATGGGGTGCAGCCCAGCAATCCAGTTTAGCAAGCCTCCCAGGTGTTTCTGATGCTGACTTAACTTTGAGAGCCACTATGCTACATAGACACATGCCTGCACTTAATTAGAAAACTGCTCTTGTCACCCAAAGTCTTGACTCAGACCCTACCTAGGACACTTCGCCCCCTGAGAAAGTATGGGGAGGAAGCTTCTCCTGTCTCTCTTGTGTCTTTCCTAATTCCTCCTCTGCAGGGTGAAGAATGACTTATTAATAGTTGATGGTGAGATGGGGCAGAGTCAGTTCTCCGTGTGGACTGGGCTGTTTGTTTTTGGCCCTGTCTCGAGCAGGTCCCTGCTCCCAGCTGTTTATTCTCTGTCTGCTTCCATATAGGAAGCACTCCTGGTGCAGGTCAGGTGGTGCTGGCCTCTTAGGGATAGGCCTAAAACCTTGGGGGCTCCTTCCTGGGGTGTGAGCCAAGGAGTGACCCCCATGGTCTGCCCAGTGTCTGCTCCACAAACCCAGCTCTTCCTGCAGGCGAGTTCTGGATGAGGAAGTGAAGAAGCGGGCAGCTCCCCTTTGCCCTTAAACTCAAGCCCTGTCTTTCTCAAACACAAAACACAGGAAATCCTTTATTTGGAGGTCAAAACACTGATACTGGACTTGAATTCTCGTTGCGTCTGTTCTCAATTGATTTAAACCAAAAAGGAAAAAGTAGCATGATCTATTGGCACCTCAAACTCCAGTCTTCATCTACTGCAGTAGGCCAGCCCTGGGGACTAACTTTGATATTGATTCTGGACACCATCTTCCCTGAGAATCCACACCAGGGCCCTGCCCTACTCTATTGGCCCCATCTCAATATTCTCATTTTGTTCCCATTTCTAGTCTGCTGGACGAAAACTACTTTTTACTTCTCTTGCATTGTGGAAAGGATGAACATATTTCAAGCCCACCAAATATTTCTCAAGTCTACCCAAGCCCATTTCTAGCTCCAATTCTCAAATCTGTCCACATTTTTAAAAATCTCATGTCTATTCCTGCTCCCTTCTCTATGAGAATCATATGTTATAAAGATGTGTCTAATAAACCACCCAAAAGCTTAATGGGTGAAAATAACAATAATATATCTTGCTTACAAATTTGTAAGTGGAGAAGGGTGCAATGGGGCTGGCCATATCTTCTCCATGTGGTGTTAGCTGAGTAGCTTGACTGGGAGCTGGATGATGTGCTTGCTGTCAAGACAGTTCATTCAAATGGTTGGCCAGTGGGTGCTGGCTATCATCTGGGAGCTCAGCTAGGGATATGGTCAGAGGCCACATGGACCTCTCCATGAGCTGCTGCAATGAAGTGGCGTGATCAGAGGCTTTGATCACATAGCCTCAAACTCCTGAATTCAAGTGATCTTCCTGTTTCAGCCTTCCAAGTAGCTGAAATTACAGGTGCATGCCACCATACCCATCTATTTATTTTTATTAAATAGCCGCTTAGACTTTATTACAGCGTAGTGGCTATGTCCCAAGAATGAGCAACACAAGAGAACAGGCTAAAATGTATGTCATTTTAAAGACCTATCCTTGGAAATCACATGCCATCACTTCTACCATACCCTATTGGCCAAGGCATCTACAAAATCTTGCATATACCAAAGGAGGGTACATAGATTCTACCTTTGATGGAGGAATGGAAAGTTTCTAGAAAAGATTGTAGGATGGGAGATATTGTTGAGGTCACCTTTAGAAAACAGAATCTGCTACTGAATTCGCTCATGGCATCAAACTAATTTTTTTAAAATGCAAAAATTCCTATAAAGGCAATATGATGAACTGTTATCAGTCAATGCCCTATTGAGGATTTTAAAAAATTATATACCCATCTCAGAGGAAAAATGACATATATTGATTAAAGATGACAATAAACTTCTAGTTTGCGTACTTACTATATGTCAAGCACTATGCTACACACTTTACATGTGTTATTGTCTACACGTGTAACCAACCTGTGAGACAGCGATTATTGTTCACATTTGACAGAATGTGAACATTTGAGAAACCCAAGGTTAGATAGGTTTGGGGAACTAGTTTGAGGCCACACAGGTCGGAAGTGATTGAACTGGGATTCCAACCCAACAAAACTGGTTTTACCTCCTCAGTCTGATTTCAAGCTTTCTCCCAACTTACCAACCAAAACTTAAAAAAAGAAAAAGAAAAAAAAGAAAGTATTTTAGTTTGAAATAATTTTAGATTTACAGAAAAGTTGCAAAAATAGTACAAAGAAGTCCTGGATGCCCTTCCTCTGATATTAACTCCTTGTATGACCATAATACAGTGATCAAAACAGGGCCATTAACATTGGTATTGTTAAAAGAAAAACTAGAAAAATTAAGTTTAACAGAACTTAACTGAGCAGAGAACAGCTCTCAAATTGGGCAGCCCTCAGAACCAGAACACGTTCAGAGAGCTCACCTCACAGCACCGGGAGGCGGCCTTTATGAACAAAGAGCAGCAGTGAGGTACAGAGACAGCCTGATTGGCTCCCGTTCTGTGCTTGCCTTATTTGAACATGGACTAATCATTGGAAGCCTGTGACTGACTAAGACAAAGCTGTTTGTTACAAAATAATAACTAAACTAGGCTTTCAGTTAGTTTATGTACCAAGTTAGGTTGTAATTTGTTAAGGCCTCAAAGTATGAAGGCATCCTCAGGTCAACTTTAGTTGAATTTCATGGTACAATGTTAACTAAACTACAGATTTTTTTTTTTGAATCTTACTAATTTTTCCAAGAACATCCTCTTTATGTTACAGGATCTAATCTAGGATCCACGTTCCATTTAGTTGTTATGTCACCTTACTTTTTTTCCCCATCCGTGACAGTTTTTTAGTCTTTCCTTTTCTTCCATGATATTTTCACTTGTGATGAGTACTGCTCAGTTATTTCAAAGAATGTCTCCCTATTTGGATTTATCTGATATTTTTCTCATGATTAGATTGAAGTTATGAATTTTTGACAGGAACACCAAAAAAGTGATGCTAGACTCTTCTCAAGGCAGCACATCAGAGGATATAGTATGACAATATCTCTCATTACTAGTGTCAGCTTTGATCACTTACCAGGTAGCATTTCTAAAGAAAGATGTGGGAGAAAAAGAAACATGTGGACTTGATGTGGCAGTAGGCAATTCCATGCGGAAATGTTGTTATAAATAGGATGATGAATAATTATTCTTTTAAAAATTTTTTTATAATTTAGCTGGGATTACAGGCATGCACCACCACGTCTGGCTAGTTTTTGTATTTTAGTAGAGATGGGGTTTCACCATGTTGGCCAGGCTGGTCATGAACTCCTGACCTCAAGTGATCTGCCTGCCTTAGCCTCCCAAAGTGTTGGGATTACAGGCGTGAGCTACTGTACCCTGATGATGAATAATTATAACAAACCTTCATGTGCCAAGAACTTAGCACTTTATTAAAATTAACTAATGGGCAATCCGGGATGCAATGATTTCTCAGGACCTTGGTCTCCACGACCTGTTAGGGAATTTGTTTGATAACAGAGCCAACTTGTGAGCGTCAACACGCATCTTGTGGGGCTCAAGGAAATGAGGGTGGAAAATGGGCGTTTCTAGAGGGAATCTGGGGCTTGTAAAGAGCAGATCAGCATTTTAGGTCACTAGCTGAACTCCAGCGACTGACATTTCTGTCCTAAGTGCATGGAGCTTCCCTTCCATTGATCCATTGAGAGGCAGCCTGGCTAGAAGGGTCTGTGGTCCAGAGACCTGGCTCCGTGGGATAGCACCCCCTTTTACTATCATAAATGGAACTTCTTCAGCTTCAGCTTCTCTGCAAAATGATGACGATGCCTATTTATAAGCAGGAAGGCTATGAGAATAGTGCTGTAAGGATAGTGCTGATAAGTTTCTATTCTATTAGTAATCAATCAGTGGGAGGTAGTGTTTTGAGAGCAATAACATGGTATAGAAAGAAAGAATGGAATCTTTAAGTTGCACACTCCTGTCTGTCAGCCTCGGGTCTGCCACTTTCTAGTTGGACAAACTTGAGTAACATAAAACTCACAGCATCAATTTCTGGAAAATGTTGAGAAGCATCCATAATTTGTAAGCATCCCTGGCTTGTGATAGTAATAATGTATTGAAAGCTCTTGGTATATATTAGGTGTCCAAAACCAGTCACTTTTATTTTTATTATTGTTGATTATGCCTTTAGTTAGTTAATTCTAAGGTTTTCTATCTAACCTTGGCCTTTCTCCAGCCAAATTCTCCCTTCAGGGTGCCCTCATGAGGGACTTCAACTAGGTGGGCTCTTGGTTCTTGAACTGGGCTCCTGAGTAGAGCTGAAAAATCCATGAGTATCCATGGTACCAAGGATAGAGCAGCAATGAGATTTTTAGATTTTATTTTAATGGCACAACTGTTGGCATCAAGACAAAGAAGAGATTTTTTTTATGACTCAGCAGTGATTAGCCTCTAAACTCTCAAAATATTTGCAAACTCTTGTATTCTCTATGGATACACAGGTATTGGTATGTTTCTAAAGAAAATATCGATGCAGAATACAGGCAGTTTGGAAATGGCTACTTGCCGAGATGATTAATATTTTATGACAACAGTTGAACCGAAATGGATTTTCCTTCTGGTCCTGTAATTGCTGGTGGCATTTCAGAGTGGAAAGAAAGCCTTGGTTTAAAATAAAACAAAGCTGTTGATGAGAATATCTTCAGCAAACTGGAGTTTGGGTTGAAGATGACTCCTCTGAAAGTGAGGGGGTACAATTAGGGTAAATTGTTGCGTCTTGTACGTAACCGTATGTGAAAATGAACTCTGGTGTTCACAGTTTTTCCAGTTGTAATATAAGTGTAAGTTACTGGATTGGTAGGAGGAGACTTGGGTTCCACACTCCCTTCTGCCATTTACCTGATATGTGACACTGGGGGTGTAGCAGTACCTGCCTTGTACTTGGTTGTCTCATCTAGAGATTTGTAAGAACAATATTTCTATAACCACAAGCTCTGGATATATCATAATGTCCAAATGACTGTGGCCAACAGATGCACACAGTGGGTGCTTAGCAAGCACTTGATGAGTTTAGTAGAATTTAGCCTAGTCCATACTTGGCATGAGTGGCCTTGGGCACATCCTATAAAATAAAGATGGTGGGCATTAAATGGCCATAAGAATTGCTTCCACATCCAGATGTCTCTCTGTATCTTGGTGTGCATGTCTGTGTCATCTTATGTACCTGTACAAACATTCCACCATAGCTTCCAAGTAGGCATTCTAAAGCACTGGTCACCTGTCTCAAAGGCATTCCCAGATTGAAAGCCTAATGTACTTTGCATTGTACCCTCCAGTTCACTATGTGCCAAGAACTTCTCAGGAAAAAGCAGATAATGGAATATAAAGTTTCCACTGAGGCTGCATTTCAAACAATAAGCAGAAGTAGTTTATTTAATCAAATGAGAATCTTTATATTCTCTCTCTCCTTAAAGCAGTTACAATTCCTAAACATCTCAAGGGAGTTTCCTTCGAGTTTCCAAAAATATATACGACAAACTAAATTTTAAATTTTCTATACAAATATGATTTACAAGGCAAACAAAACTAGCAACTCTGAAAAGTAGGTTTCACAAAGAGCATTCTTAGAGGAATGTTTCTTAATTCCCAACAAGTCATTGGCAGGTAAATGTGACCATAACTGAACACACATTTTCCTATATCTTCAAAACAAATGGAATTCGATCAATCTCTCATACTGATACAGATTTTTAACTTCAAGAAAAAGAATACTACTAATTAAAATTGCTTACAATAGTCATCAGCCAACATTTCAAAAGCTACTTTATTGCTTTTCAAAATGTATTTAAGTGTATTAGTTTCCTAGGGCCACTATAAGAAGGAACCACAAACCAGGTGGCTTAAAATATCAGAACTTTATTCCTTTACAGTTCTGGAGCTAGAAGTCCAAAATCAAGCTGTTGGAAGGGCTTTGCTCCCTCTGAAATCTATAGGGGAAAAATCTTCTTCGCCCCTTCCTAGTTTCTTGTGCTGCACTTTTGCCGGCAATTTTTGGCATTTCTTGGCTTGCAGTTGCAGCACCTCAGTCTCTGCCTCTGTCATCACATGGAATTCTTCACTTGTGATATATATATATATATATACACACACACACACACACATATATGTATGTATGTGTGTGTGTGTAGATAGACAGATATATGTAGATATATCGATGTATAGATACATCTGTTGGCCTTTTTTCCAGTGCATGCACTTTTCCACGTATGTTTGTTGTATGGTGGACTAGATTCTGCTTGAAAACCCCAATGGCACTGAGATGACTATTTCATGAGGGCTACAACTCCATTTTTGATGAAGGCTACCACTCCATTTTTCTACTTTCTCGGTTGTAAAAGATTCTCCTCTTAGCAAGTCTATTGGCTAGGATCATGCAGCTACTGTCAGTAATCTTCCTCTCCAGATAAGCCCAGGGTCTGGAGGGGTCTCCTTACCCCTTATGACAATTCTCCTGATATTTGATGAGAGTTAGAAGTGCTGTATTATGTTCTCTTCGCTTAACTTCTAATCCATACAACTCAGCTGCTGTAGGAATTGCTGTGAAAACCTATTCTAAACAATCTCCAATGCAAGTTATTTTAAATCGACATTAGCCAAATATAACTTGACAAGAAATCTATGCAGAAATGGTCTCAGGATATCTAATGAATCCTTTCTCTTAAGTGGCTCCGTTTTCCTCCTCGTAGTCATATGTAGTTCTCATTTTCATTGACATCAGCAGTGTTGGACAATGAACATACCTTCCCTTGGATTCCTGTCTTTTAAAACTTGCATTAGAACTTACAGTTTTAGTTCTCTTCTTTACCTCTCTGATTACCTTTATGCTATTTTCTTTCTTCCTTCTTTGGTTTCTCTTTCCCGTCCAATGAGAAATTACATATATGATGTGATCTACACACATAATTCCATCTATCTTCACTGTGCTGAGTGCAATATTTGTTCATAATATTTTATTCCCTTGTCCTTGCCATGCCTCCTCACTCCATTGACTTCAGGCTTGGCTGTGGGACTTGCTTTGGCCAATGGGATGTGAGTGGAAATTATGTATGTCACTTCTGAGCAAGACTTTAAATGTGCTTGTGTGGTTGGCTCTGTGTCCCTTCTTATTCTGACCTTTCACTAGGAGAACAGTATGCACCAGATGCATATGTAACCCTGAACGGAGTAACAAAGCCCCAGGCAGAGCTACAACTGACTCACAGGAGACATGCTGTGTGAGCAGCAATAGGCTTTTGCTATTATAAGCCACTGAGATTTGGGGGCTGTTTGTTAGGCAGCATAATCTACTAAACTATGACAAATTCAATGACCCTCAACCCTACCATGGCCTTTTTCTAGCACCACAGGGTCTATTTTCTAACTCCATATTTTGTTGGCATCTCCAACTCAGTTTGTTTAAAAATTAACTCATTAGGGTTGTTTTTTTTTCTTTCCTTTCAAAAAAGTTCCTCCTTCTGACTTCCCTGTTTCTATAAATATGACCTTGATCTTTGAGTTAACTTGGACTTCAAACTTTGGAATCAGCTTCCAATCTCCCTCTGTCTTGCTACTTCCACATTTAGTTAATTTCTAACCCTGTTGAATTATTTTCTTGACCTCAATAAATGCTTATGGAAACCTACTGTATATCTAGCATGGCCCTTGTCTCTGTGGGGTTTAGAGATGAATATGACACAGCTCCTGCCCTCAAGAAGTTTTCAGTCAGATCTGGGAGCAGGATCATAAAGATGATTTCAGCACTATACTATTCGTGCTGTGATACAATTATCTTGTAGGTGGAGAGAAGAGGCACTTAACCCAGCCTGCACATTCACGGAAGGCTGCCTGGGGGGAAATGATGCCTGAGCTGGCATTTCAGGAATGAGTAAGCAGTACTGAGGAGAGGGGGATGGGGACAAGGCAAGTAGGCAGACTCTTCGGAGGAGAACCAGGAAGGCATGGTTGAGTGTGGTGGGCTTGGAGAACTTTATGTGACACAATATTATCTAAACACAAACTGGGAGGTGAGGGTAGGAGATGAGATAGGAGGATGAACCAGGGGCCAGGCCATGGAAAAGTTTCTACCTTCTGTTATCCAGCTTAGATTCCAGCCTACAGAGTTAAGGAAGAGAGGCATGGTTAACATCATGCATTAGTGGAAGGGTGGATTATTTTCTATTTTAATTAAAATGGAAAACATTATATAGCACCTATGACATGCCAGATGTCACTCTAAGTGCTAGGCAAATATTAGCTCATGTAACTCTCCTAACAGCCAACTCTGATTGACCATCTTACAGATAAAGAAATGGAAGCAGAAAGAGCTAAATCTATTCATAGCCATAGAGCTAAAAGTGCAAGAATGGGGCTTTGAACCCAGGAAGTTTGAGTTCAAATTCAAATGTTGAACCACTACATTATTTTGCTATGGCTGGATGAGAGAGGTCTGATCACTGTGATCACACTGGTAATGTGATTGTACAATGATAGGATGAGCTAGAGATAGCATGGCTTGTCATGAGGGGCTGATTTAAGAAATGTGTAGGTGGTTGGATAAGGAAGACTTGAGGTTGATCGGATGGACAAGGGTTCAGCAGAGAAAGGAGCCAGGATTGACTTGAAATTATTTGGTTCGGCTGACATTGGTGGTATCATGAGTGAGATACGGAATTTAAGAGGAGGAGCAGATTTGGGAGGGAATAATAAGTTCTGTCCAGAATGTATTCAGTACAGGAAGCCAAATAACGGTAGGTTGAGAAGTGACTGAGAGGCAAGAAGCTGGAAATGGCAAGCCTCCGTTATTACCACATTAATTCATGCACTTTTATCTAACACCTGAAGTGCATGGCAGAAGCCTCCTAACAGACTCCCCTAATCACTGTTCCTCCCTACTGCAACAAATTCTGTACTCCACATTGGAGCAATCACCTTAAAGTGACATTTTAATTATGTCCTTCTCTGCTTCACACTTTTCCAAGGACTCCACTACTCACCCTTCACCTCCTCAGTCTGGCTTCAAGGTCTCAGAAAACCAGGTTCCACCTACTTTTCTTGTCTTATTCTTCCTGTAGTGGCCTATGCAACATCTTCTAGCTTTATGTTCCCAGTTATCACTTGCTTTTTCAGGGCTCTATGTTTTTGTGCATGTCGCCTTCTACTCTCAATGCCTGCCTAACAGAACCATACCCTTATTTCAACACTCATACAAGACACTATTTCTGCCATAAACTTTCCTTAGTTACTCCAGCCAGAATGGGTCTTTCCTGTCTCTCAATCCCTACCGTTGTATATAGTTGACGCCTCACCTGGCACAGGCTTATGCCCAATGGCTACTTACCTAAGAGATTCATGTCTCATTTCAGGCCTAAAGAACTCTGTACACATTTTATATTCTTTCTATTACAAATGCATATTAAATTAATTACATTAGTCAAGATCAAGGTGAAAAATCATGGCTTTGAGTGTACCAACTTAAAAATAGCTTACCTTGCGGCTTTACAGACAAGTAGCCATCTTTTTCTGAATTCAACCTTCTTGGAAGGTGTGCCAGTTGACTTTATGTCTTTATTATCTCCGACATGATATGGAAAGAATGAGGGAGAGGGAGGAATCATTCCTTTTGAATATATTCTCTAAAGGTTTTACAACATTTTAAAAGCAGTATGCTAACACGATGGCTATTAAGCCCACAAAGAAAAGATGTTAAAAGTAGCACTGTGATAGCAAATACATGAAGGAGTGCAAAGAGACATTAACTTCCACTGAAGTTTTCAAGCTCAGGTATTTGTGGCCATATCAGTCCCAAGTTTCATCTTTTCTGCAAAACAGGGAACATATCTTGGTGGGACCAGTTCCTGCAAGCCAAGATGCCCATTGGTTGTAACGTTGTGGGCGTGGTTGTTTTGCATTGTTATTTCCATTTTCAAACATGCATGAATAGTTTCCCTGAGCTAGATCACGAGTGACGTGGGAACAGAAACTTATCTCCCTGTGGGTTCCCTGTAGAACCTAGAGAAGAATGACTTAGAGGAGTTGCTTTATAGATGTTTACTGAATGGGTCACAGTCATCCCCAAAATCCCAGGCATATTTCTCAGGATCAGAATCTTCTGTGAGGAAAAAAAATGGTATACCAAGTGAAACGATCATCTTTTTAGTTATATATTTTTTTCTTTTATTTATTTATTTATTTATTTATTTATTTATTTATTATTATACTTTAAGTTGTAGGGTACATATATTTTAAAGAAATTGTTAGGCAGGAGAAGCCTGAATGAACTTCATGTTTTAAAAAATTACTGTATTATTCATTTTTCTCCTGGGCTACTCCTGGGGAAGGGGTGTGTGTGTGTGTGACAGAGAGGGAGAGAGAGAGAGATTCAGTTCAAGTTTTCTACACAGCAAGCATGCTTTGCCTTAGCGGCACTAAAGAAATTTCCTTTTCCGCATCTGTATTTAAATGAGGCACTAACTAAAATCAGGTTTCATTATCCTAAGCCTCAGCTCACACTTAATGAAAGAGCTGGTATAAATTATTTACTGAATGTCATACTTCAGGTTTTAAATTCAATATATTGTGATACATATACTACATAATTTAAGAGGCAGACAAATTACAATATGGCACCTGCCCCTGTGTCTCCATTCGGTCATTCCCGATGCCTGGGTTAAAAATCTCCCTCACATCAATATTTTAGCAGAGACCCTCCAGTTCTCCCCTTTAAAATAAGCCACTATCCAAAAACCTACAAAGGGAAGTAATCCATTTAACTTAGGACAAATCTCATATGCTGAATGATTTAACAGCCCAATTCGGAGCTTCAATAAGTCACTGAAACATGTTGTGAGCAGACGTATCAAATGTGAGAACAGAAAGTCTCCGCAGCCAGCTTGACTCTCCTTCTTTCGCTGTCTTTGGGTCACTGCTCCCGGCGTGTTAAATTTTTTTGTTTGCACTTAACCGTCAGTCTGTTCCCCTCTCGTGGGCCAGAATCCATTCCGCCCGTCCCGCCTGCTCCTTTGCTCTTTCTCTTTCCTCTGTTTTCTTTCCCATTAGTAATTATTTATTAGTCTCTGAGGTGCAGCCCAGGATTTTTCACGGTATTTCTCCCACTTCCTCCAGCCCATTTGGTCACTGCCGAGTGTTCAGATGGGAGAGTAGGTTTTGACATGCCCCGTTATGTGGAACTGGAGCAGTATGCTGGAAAAGCTATACAATTACCGGTTCCCTGGCGTCGTTTCCTCTCAGCGTTTTGGCCAGGAGGGACTGGCTGAAGAGGAAGTGTGGTCCGATGTTCAGAACACGTAGTGGTACAGAAGACTGGGCCCTGGCTCTGTCTCCTGGCTCTCCCATCAACTCCTTGTCTCAAAGCAATGTGCCCTTAGGCAATTTATTTTTGTTGTTCTCATTCTCTCTCTCTCTCTGTCTGTCCTTTTCTGTCTGTCTCTCTGAAGTCAAGGTTTTCATTGCTGACACCCTCTCACCTGGCATAAATGAATGTGAGACAGAAAACAGTTCATTAAGCCTGCAAAGAACTAAAACGGATGTTTCTAAGGTGCTTTGACATCCTGCGAGAAATAGACTCCCCTTCTATTATTCCGTGGAGAAGGAGTTTCTCATATGAGCATGGTCAGAGAGAGCTGAGACCAATGGAAAGAATTTGTATTTACTCTTCCCTTACCCATCTGTAAGCACCCTGCCTATTTTTAGAGTAGTGTTTCTAGAATTTTAATTGGCACACACATTACCAGGGGATCTTGGTAAAATGCTGATTTTGAGTCAGTAGGTCTGGGTGGGTCCTGCATTTCTAACAAGCTGCCAGGCCATGCCTATGCTTCTGGTATTTGGACCACACCTACTGTGGCCAGGTGTTAGAGAACTCTCTGCAACCCCAACTGTTACCTTCTCCACAGTGTCTAGACTGTCCTCTCTGGCCGGTCCTCCTCTTCTCTCCCTTCTCTGTCTAAACTCGCCAATCCTGTGTCCCATTGTCTGAGATCCTCTGTGCTATGTCACCCTGAGGAAGAGCAGTTTCATGGCAGTTTCATAGATACAGAACTACTTTTTCTCCCATGGGTAAAAAAGCTCATTCCTCTTCGAAGTTAAAGCCTATAGCACCACTTCTCTGCCCTTATCACTGGCGTTGTGATTTTGTCCATCCGAGTCATTTGGTGGAGGCTGGCACTTAAAACATAACCATAGTCACCTATCCACCTCTTGTGATCAGTCTACAACAACTATACAGTCTGCCTCTTCAATACCTGCCCTCACGGTTTTTTATTTTTTTTTTAAATAAAAATGAACTTTACCTTCGTTCCACTGCAGCTACCACTTCAAGGACCACACCCCAGACTTAGCCACCAGCCAGAACTGCTGTGTATCAGAGAACTTCAACACTGATAACCTACTCCGTGACCTCCTGTCTTTTCAAGTCTCTTCCTCCCTCCCTATGGCAGTGCTTGTTCTTTCAATGCCTTCATCCTTGATGTCACCACTGTCTCTTGACCTCTTGCCTTTGTGTCTTCTATATGACCACCCCGACTTTTTTTCTTAGAAGCACACTCAATTTTCTTGAGTTTTTCTTTCTTTCTTTCTTTCTTTCTTTCTTTCTTTCTTTCTTTCTTTCTTTCTTTCTTCTCTTTCTTTCTCTTTCTTTCTTTCCTTTCTTTCTTTCTTTCTTTCTTTTTCTTTCTTTCTTTCTTTTTCTTTCTTTCCTTCCTTCCTTCCTTCCTTCCTTCCTTCCTTCCTTCCTTCCTTCCTTCCTTCCTTCCTTTCTCTCTTTCTCTCTTTTTCTCTGTCTCTCTCTCTCTCTCTTTCTCTTTCTTTCTTTCTTTCCTCTCACTGCATCTGGAACAACCCATCACCTGCCCTTATTTTTCCTACACCTGGGAAACTGAACATGGCTAGAGAAAAATTACCCAATTGTGCCACCACAAATGTGTTGTCTTAACCTCTGCTGGGCCTGTGCACAACTCTACAATGTATTCATTCATAGATGCTCAGGTCCTTGAACCACTCTTCTGAACTTTCACCTTCTCCTCAAACCTCCAATTCAATCCATGCCACGGCCCTCATCTCAGTAAATAACCATGCTTCTAGTACACAAAAATTAGAGAAGGCTTCCTAGGTGAACCTTCTTTCTTCTGCTATCTATAACCTTGTCTTCATCCACCCCCATCTTTACTCGCCTCTTTCTCTACCTTCTCAGATGATGAGGTGCCCTTCCTTTTGCTAAGGCCAGACCTAATCACCGGCTCCTGATCACCTCTCATCTCATCCCATTTCTTCCAGGATCACCTCAACTATTCATCTCTAGCCTCTGTTTTCCTCCGACCCCCTTTTCCCACATCTGTGGCATGCTATATGTTAATTCTCCTCCTCTGTAATTCTCCAGCCTCATCTCCCACAATCACCCTGCCTCACACATTCGCATGGTTTCCATGCTCCTCACACATGATGCTGTTTCATGCCTTGATAATTTTGCTGAGGTTGTCTCTGGCAAATGTCTATTCATCGTACAAAACTCAAATTGGGTGCCTCCCCCAAGCAGGCTTCCATGTCTCCCACAGTCCCAGTCTCCTTGCTTCCAGGTTGCCATCCATGTCTTAAGATTACCATAGTACCCTTAATTTATTTCCTATATTTTATCATATTATCTATCTATGTGTCTGTTTCCCTTGTGGACTAGGTGCTTTTTGAAGGCAAGGACTATTGGCTTATTTGTTTTTCCCTCTGAAATGACTGGATCTGGCTGGGCGCGGTGGCTCATGCCTGTAATCCCAGCACTTTGGGAGGCCGAGACGGGTGGATCATTTGACGTCAGGAGTTTGAGACCAGCCTGGCCAACATGGTGAAACCCCCATGTCTACTAAAAATATAAAAATTAGCTGGGTGGTAGTGGTGTATGCCTATAATCCCAGCTACTCAGGAGGCTGAGGCAGGAGAACTGCTTGAGCCTGGGAGGTGGAGGTTGTGGTGAGCCAAGATTGTACCACTGCACTCCAGTCTGGGCAACAGAGTGAGACCCTGTCTTTAAAAAAAAAAAAAAAAAAAAGACTGGAACAGTGCCTAGAATAATGTGGTTAAGAAATAAATATTGGTGAAATGAATGAATTAGTAAATAGAAATCACTCATAAAATAAATATATTACCTTACATGCCACCTTAGTTCCAAATGGCTTTATTTCACAGACCTCTTTTGGGGTCTATTTGTATTTTATCACAGGACCAGCTTTTGAAGCTTACTTGAATAATAATAATAACAACATAGGTAATAAAATTTTTGACATACATCGTCTGTTTATTGAGTTTGTCTTAGGCACTGTGCTAAATGATTCACATACATTATGCCATTGAATCCTTACGACAGCACTGTGAAGGCAATCTTATTATCATAATTTTAGAGGCGAGGAGCCGAGGATCAGAAAGGTTAAGTACATACCACAGGTCACATGCCCAGGAGGTTACAGAGCTCGTTTTGAACCTTCGCCAGGCTGGCTGAAAGATGCATGCCCGGTGTACCACATTTGACTTCCCTTTTGGCCCCTGCCTGCTCTTCCCTAGTCCCTGGCCTCTCTCCTTCCTGGTAACACGCAGAGCTTTTCCCAGGCTTCTTCAATATAAGCACACTCCTCCCCGGCCAGTCTCAGAGCACTGTTAAAAGGGTGGCATTCGGTTCTATATTTGTCCATTGAGTCTACAACACATACTAGTTATTTCAAAGAAGCCTAAGGGTTGAGAGAATTCATTTCTTAATAATCGTTAAGTAATGAAATGCTACTTAGCACTGCTTGCCTTAGACAGAAGTGAGGCATTCTGTGGTTTTCAGTAGAATGAAGGTTGAGATAGTTGGAACTGTTGAGCTCTAACTGGCTCTTTCTTTTCTTCGTTTGTCACTAGCGACACTTTGCAGAATAAATTCTGCATGTTCACCTTCAACAAGGAATGAATGAAAATCCAGAACCAAGGCTTATTAGAAAGCCAAGGGGATTCGAGGCCTGGCATGTGTGACCCTGAGGCAAGGAGAATTAGTGGCTCCTTTACCTGGCCACCAGGGCAGGATGCATTTTATCCATATATTCACAGAGGGTGCTCTCTATATAGGCTTCAAGACTCTGGATTTAGGAGAAAATCAGGTGAAAAAGATTTGATCAAGGGTTTACCTGATGATTCTCATTTTTCTTATTGTCAGTTAACTGGATATTTGTTTAATGCACAGAATTATAATAAAGTTTTTACTGAAGGCTATATAACTTCATGCTAAATAATTATCAGGGCTTTTTTTAGGACCATCACCATCTCCCAACTCGGTCCAGCTTTCCCAGGTCTATAATGTTAACGTATTGCTGTGCCTGCTATAATGTTAATGACATAATAGCTTTAGATGATCATCCTTAAATCTGAATTTTATTTCCCACTCAACCCGCATTTGAAGCCTGCATTCACTTGCCACAAATATCTCACCCAATTAAATTGAAAAAATATATGTATAACTAACAGTCTAAATGTGCACATGCATGTGTTTCTTAAAATAATAAAATCTGAGCAGAAAAGAAGTTTAGATCATTTTGAATTGTTTAGACATATATTGGGGGTCTATATTATTAGTATATCTTCTGTATATAATTCTGTAAATGTAATCTTACATGTTATTGTTAGTATTTTTTAGTGTTTTTTTTAAATCTCTCATACATGATAGAATTCTATTGTGGAATTTTTATGTCCTCTCACAGGGTTATTTTATCATTAAAAACATCCTTTGGTTTGTTAAATGCCAAGTACTCAAGGATGCAATTGAGACCATTTCAATTTATTATTCACTTTTTTTTTTTTTTTTTTTGAGACAGAGTTTCTCTCTTAGTACCCAGGCTGGAGTGCAATGGCGCGATCTTGGCTCACTGCAACCTCTGCCTCCCAGGTTCAAGTGATTCTCCTGCCTCAGCCTCCCAAGTAGCTGGGATTACAGGTGCCCACAACCAGGCCTGGCTAACTTTTTGTATTTTTAGTAGAGACAGCATTTCACCATGTTGGCCAGGTTGGTGTCGAACTCCTGACCTCATGTGATTCACCCACCTTGGCCTCCCAAAGTGCTGGGATTACAGGCATGAGCTACTGTGCCCGGCCTATAATTCACTTTTAAAACTTTTGACTTTAGCCTTATTTCCTGTAATAAATGCATATAAAGCAACAATTTCTTTATTGGCTCTTTTCAGAGAATAAGCATCTTCTCAAGAATACATATAAAACAAGCTTCCCAGACCAAGGTAAACAGATCTCCTAAACCTCTGCAGGCAAATGCAAAGACTGATGCTCTTTTGGTCCCTTCTAGAAATGGGGTTGTAGGATTCCATGGAGGCGATGGCTATCAGGAACAAGGTACGAGTCAAAAGTCACTCTTTTAGATCACAGAATCCCCAGGAGTTTGTCTCCCAGATAACACTCTGATAACTGTTGGTGTCTGAATTAAAACTAGAATGCCTTGCTCTTTACCCTCAGCACTAAGCCCTATTTCTCAGTGTAAACAGGCCCTATCTGCCAGGGTTCTTTCTCCATCTGAGATCAAAATATTTCAACTGTGACATCACCATTGGTTGTGGAGGAAATAATGAGGTTATCAAAAATAAAGGCTGTCTCCTTGGCATAAAATGATGGAGCAAATGAAAGCACAGGAATAAAATGCCTGTTTCCTTCAAACATTCTTAGCCTTCCATGCGGAGGGCAATAAAGATGACCTATGGAGAAGGAGGCTTTGGTTCAAGTTCTCTGGGAGAGGTTAGAAAAGTAGCAAATTAACCTGTCTGATACCTTATCAGTCAGTTTTGAGTAATCAACTAAGTTAACATTCTTGCCTTTCACAAATCATTAAATCATACACCATGGACCCGGAAATCTCCTAGTTCCTCCACCATAAGGTATGGCTGGAATGTGAGGAAACGTCAGATTAGGGGGACTTTTCCCAACAAAGGAGAGTTAGTGATTGATTCCCTTGGAACTTTAACTCTTTTTAATCTGAGTAAAGTCCTTCGCAGTTAGATCAGGAAGGTAAATTGTTCCTGATTTATGACACTGTTTGATGGGTTAAATTGGAACCTACTGGAATTCCACTAAGTTCTCAAAGGAACAGTGATGCATACAATAACCCACAACATCATGCACACAAATACACAACACAAAGCATACAAATGTATTAAGCTTGGGTTCATTCTTCATGGTTTCAGTTAAAGAGTAGCAGGAGGGACTGGCTTGTAGATAATCTTTTTTCTACCTTTCCTTTCTTCTCTTATCAATGTCCCGTCTTCTGGGGTTTGAATTAATGCTATAAACGTTAACTCTGGCCTCAACTTCTCCACACCTCAAGGAAATTCAACACAAAGAATGGAGGTAACAAAACCAATTAGAAATAGCAGAAGCAACAGCAGCAAATTAAGAAACATCCCAGTGCCCAGGAAAACATGTCAAGAAGACTTTTCTATCCTTCCGCAATTGGTTCCGCTTGGGGCTCATATAAAATAGAGATTCTGTAAATTCTTGCTAAATATTTAAGTATTTCCTTATTCACTGAGTCACTGAGGATAAATCATCTGCTTATTTTAAAATGTGTAGCCCAAGGCAGATGGCTCATCTGAGGTCAGGAGTTTGAGACTAGCCTGGCCAACACGGTGAAACCCCGTTTCTACTAAAATTACAAAAATTAGCTGGGTGTGGTGGCGCATGCCTGTAATCCTAGCTTCGTGGGAGGCTGAGGCATGAGAATCACTTGAACCCGGGAGGCGGAGGTTGCAGTGAGCTGAGACCCCGCCAGTGCACTCCAGCCTGGGTGACAGAGCAAGACTCTGACTCATAAATAAATAAATAAAAATAGTAGGTATCAGAATTACCTGCGAAACCTCAAAGACCTGTGCACTCTTACGCCAGCAGACAGAGCTGGAGTGTATGAACTCAGGCTTGCATTCTTGTCCCAGAAGCCAGCAGGGCCTAGGACAGCTCTCTCAAGAGATTTCTGAATCCCTGCCATGCTTTGGCTAGGTGAGATTTGATACAATTTGACACCAAGGGCAACTCTGAAAGTAAGACATATAAAAAAAAGTAAAACCCAAGATGGTGTACTTTTTGCAAATAGAAACTATAGCTTATTTATCTTTTTGTATCTTTAAAGTGACTGCCCAAGTGTCTGGCACAAAACCTCCCTGAGTGTCCGGTTGGTGGCCTGGGCTTCTCCTCTGTCTTCTGCTGGGCAGAGGGCACATGAGTTGGTTGTATGAACAGCACCAGCTGCTTGAAATAACGCCACCTGCCATGCCTGCATCCAGCCTGCAGGGCTACCTACACCAGTTCTAACCAAGACAGAGACCATTAGAAGTCTCCTCACTAGCAAGGGGGAAGATGAATGGGTTTTCTCCCATATGCATGTACAGTCCCTACAAAAACCTGTACATTCTTATTTTTGCCAGTCTTCTCCCCAAAGAGCTGTACTTTGGGAAGATTCTGGGGTTTCATTTTAAGCCAGAAAGACCACAAGGCTGGCACTTTTCTGTCTAAATTTCCCTCTTCCAAACCTCACTTAGCACATCTAAGAGGTTACAATCTTGAATTCTGCCTGAGTTCCCCAGGACCATTCGGACATTGTTTCAGTTATCTATGGCTGTGTGTGCCAAATCACCTCAGAACACAGTGGCTTAAAACAACTATCATTTCATTGCTCATGATCCTGTGGGTCAGGAATTCGGGCAGGGCTGAGTGGAACAGCTTGTCTTTGCTTCACGTGGGATTGGCTGGACTAACGCAGCTGCACTCAGCTGTCGGTTGAGCTGGGCTGGGCTGGGTTGAGCTGGAGGATCTAATATGGCCCTGGTGCTGGCTGGCTGCTGGAGCACCTTGGTTCTCCTTGTGGCCTCTCCTTGAGAGACCTCCATGTGGTCTCTTATGCTCCAGCGCCTTCCTCTCTACCTAGCCTCTCTCTCCAGCTGGGTAGCCTGGGCTTTTTCATGTGGTGTATCAGAATAGTGAGAGTTAAAGTAGAAATTATCAGATCTCTTAAGGCCTGAGTTTGGAAATCCCAGAACCTCCCTTCTGCATCATTCAAAAGCTTAGTGTAAGGCTCAAGATCAACCCAGATTCAAGAGGTAGGGAAATAGACGCCCCCGATTGATGGGAGAAGTAGCACGCATATGCAGACTTGAGAGAAGTTGTGGCCTGTTTGCTCTGTAGACAATCTACCATAGACCCTGTGGTTTGGACCACTGACAGATGCTGCTCTCTGCAGCCATGCTGATATGCAAGGTAACCCTTGAATTCTTGCTTTTCTCAATTTCAGTTTCTCTCTTCACCACACCAACTACGTGATATGCCTTAGCTAACCCTTGCTCACTCAAGACGTGGCCTGGGACATTTCCTGGTATACACACTCATGACACCAGTCACCATTCATGTGATGGAAGGGGAGATTAAAGCCTATGCCTTCCAAAGACATCCAGGCTACTTCCTAAGAGAACCGTGCTGGGGAGTAATTTCTACTCCGTCTCCTTATCTCCAGCCTGATCTTCAGTCTAGGTCACCCTGCGAACATTCTTACAGACATGGCTCATTGGGTCTTACCCAAACTTACTCTCCCAATTCAGAGTTTAAGTGCCCTTAAACACCAAGCTGTATGTCCCTGCCATGTTGCAAGACCTATGGTGTCAGCCTGTACTACCTGTCCTTTCCCTAACATCTCTCTCTTGGTTAAAATGCCAGCATCGCATGTTGCATGGGGTGGAGAATGGGAAATGGCAACTGATTAGAATGCGTGGGTTCAGCCCCACCTTGACGCTGATCCTTTGTTGCTGTCCCCCTCCCTACAACCTTAGGCCATATTCCAAGAGATGATCTTTGTTCTCTGTTGAGAAGAGCTGTAATTGACACACCTTCTAGGATGCTTTTCTATATCTCCAAATGGGTAAAAGGTCACATCACATATTTTATATGCACCTTCAGGCTTTGGTAGAACATTGTGATTGGATGAGGATTACAGGAAAATAAAAATCAGGATGGCATCAAGGAAAACACAACTAAATATTGTCTGAAAATAAAATGCCTAATCTGCATTTGGAGACAAACCTATACTGCATATCAATTTCACATGACTATCTATACGATTTCACATGGTACTGTGGTTCTTAAGCGTCATGGACCATGTTTGTTAGAAATATAAATAAAGGGGGATAAACTATTTTCCCAGAAAAATGCTCAAGTAGATAACATTTTGCATTCATTTCAAAACATTTGGCTATCCCCTGAGTTTCATCCATGAATTTCTTATAAAGAATTTTAGATGAAATGGGAGGTGACCTTTTGGAAAATCTCATTTACAATAACGATCAATTTAGAGTAATTTTTTTGAGAATTATATGGTCAGGACAGATGCATCCTCCTTAAGCATTCCATTTTAATTATTGTCTCATGTGGATCTTATTACGTAGGTGACCTTCTGCCCTTTGGTCATCTCCACCTTTCTTTCGAAAGATCTGATGGAAGTACCTTTAATAACCACGTAAGCTTTCAAGCCAGTGCCCCTTCCTTGGAGAAGGAAAAAGCTCTCTTAATCTATGCCTCACATGAAATACATTGCTGAGTTTTGTAAGAGGAGGATCCTACCCTGAAGGGTTTTGGTGACAATCCAATTTTCACATGAGCATCATAAACTGAAATTACCAGTTGCTATACATCCTGTCTATTCTCCTATTCTTCAAAGAGATACACAGTCCTCTAAGGAGACAGAAATAAATGCGCAAAAGGTCATGTGTAGTTTGGGCATTACTGGGGCCAGGTACTAAGTCCATTTTGATGGGCAACGTCAGTGGATGCCTTGCTCTTAATGATTTACCATTTCTAAGGAAATCTAAGTAGAGTCATGAAATGTAACCTGACAGAATCTGAAAGTAATTAAGATTTCTTAAGATGTAGGTCAGCACCACATTTTGTGTATATAATTCAAGTGCAATGCCCAGTTCAATAGATATCCAATTGTTGAGGCAGCCTTCACATATGACGTTTTACTAATTTGTCTCGTTTCTAAATTATCATGGGTCTGATCCTGACTATGAAGAGGAAAATAAGATAATGTAATAACACCCTGGGCAGGTAGAATGTCTTTTATCAGTGATCTCAAAACATATCATAAGCATTAATTACTTCTGAAAACATGCTGAGAGGGAGATGGGACTATGACCATCGTGCTGATGAGGAAGCAGACGCTGGTTAGGGATTGGTGACTTATGATAAACCACAGGATCTTGACAAGGTCTGGATGCGAAAGGAGGAAAAATGGCCAATCCTGAGACAGAGCCTTCAAGCTAATTCCTTGCCCAGCTTTGTTCATCAGCTGCCTGTCTGCTCTGCTCTGGCTGCACCCATCCTCACCACTTCCTGTTTCCTTCTTGTCTGATCATCTCTGGTCTCATCACCAGGCCCCTCTTTGAAGCAGATAGTGTTCAAACTGAACTTTATAAACTGGGCTTCTTGCAAAGCAATAAAAAGAAATCAAGGGAGAACTAAGTATCACACATTTCTCTGGCCTTCCAGAGGATTCATTTACAGCAGCCTGGGTTGTAAATCTCAGACTCTATCAAACCCGCCTTGGCCCTTGAAGACTCAGTTTTTAATGAGTTGTCCTTCCTGTGGTCACTAGTGATAAGATACTATCTAGCCCCATAGCATTCCAACACATTGGGTGAAAAGCAGCTAATTTTAGCCTTGTGTGTTATACATCCCACAACATAAACTAGGTGAAGCACTGTTAAGAAAGTAACTCCTGATCACTGGGTATGCGTGCTATGATTTGCTCTTTTATTTTCCTTTATCTTCATGAATCTTTTCATTTTCTGATCACACTCAGGAAAACACATTCAAGCCTCTGTCCAGGATTAGCATCTGAGTCAGAATAAAGCCATATCATGAACGCTCACAAGAAGATTCAAAGAAAATTCTAGAAGCTTCTCAACATGTCACAGCCCCTCCAGTGGACAACACCCTCCTCCTCTGGTATTACTACATAAATTTTGTGATAAAACAAAAAATACATATCATTCTGAATATTTCTGCTTCCTTCTCTTCTCCTTTGCCTTCTTCAAAATAGGCAACACATAAGAGATGAAGTTTTAAACAATGATAGCCACTGTAGAATGAAGTATGGACTACAAAATAAAATCATGATAAGTTCGTTCCATGCCACGTCACTAGAGAGGAAGGTTATACACAACTAGGGGAAAAAAATCTTTTTTTCCATTGACCCACTCAAAACAAGCTATGACTTCACCAGGGCTGGATATCTGGTGAGTTCCACTAGAATATCATGCTCTGGAATTTAGGAATTAGAGGAAGGGGCCAGAGGAAATTTTAAAATAGACCTAGAGGGTGGTGAGGCCTGGTTCACAGATCTGCTGCGCTGTGTAACCCACAGCCCTCTGGGAACTGTAGCAGTGATGTGTTTTACTTTTCTATTTTGAGCCTGTGACTCACATTACAAATATTGACTTCTATTTCTCTATTAGCATCAGATTTTTTCTTGAATCCTCCAAATTGACTTTGACTATAACTTTGGTTAATATTAAACCTCTTGGGTCAACACATTTTTATAGCTGTGAGCTGCTGCAACCACATGGAGTAGGGATTGGCAAAGAAGCAGTGCAACCAGGAGCAGGACACGGAGAGGCTCTTTCCAGGCCTCCCTTCCCCGCCCCCGGACTACCCTGCATGCTCCTGCCAGATTCATCTTCCCAAAGCACCAGTGGCATCATGGTTTCCTGGGTAAAAGCCTTCCATTTGGTACCTCTTTGCCAACTAAGGAAGATTTGAATTCTATACCCAAGCACTCCAGGATATGGAAAGGCTTCACTCTCACAGACCCCAAGGACTTTACCCAAACAAATCACTTCCATACACATACATCGTTTGTCCCTTGCTTTAATACTCCAAGCACTTTGGGCCTTTCCTTTGATACGTAAGTCATACATGAGGAGTGTGTGAATTCTCACTCAGCTTCTCCTGCCGTCTCCACCATAGGCCCTGACGTACTCACCTTTGTACCCTCTAAACACCTAGCACCAGAGCCAGGCACCCAGGAGATAATGAATAAACCTTTCCTGAGCTGAATTCTGTTTCAAGTTTATCTGTTTCCTTTAGGCACATGATTAATAGTGACATGAAGTAATCAAAATAGCTGCACTGCAAGGTGGTTGGAACAAGATGTCTCAGGGAAAATGGAATGATTTTTGCTAATACCCAGCTAAAAACAAAAAACACACATATTAGTATTATTTTTCACCATATCTGGGATAGTAAAATAAATCACACTCAGAGTTGTAATAAGCATGAAAATATAAATTATAATACAATAAAAGTAGAAACCCACAGAGAACACAGCATCCTAACCACCATTGCACCATGAAGTCTTTTTGAGGATACATTAAACAGAGCATGAGATGCATTTTTCACTTACCTCTGCATATTTTCTAGTGGGTGATTGTTAAAGAGAAAACAATGGAAAGGCAGGAAGAGGATGCAGAAAGCAGGAAGAACTGGAGAAAAATTTAAAAGGGAGAGGAATCTAAAAACCAGGTATCTCACAAAACAGAAAAGGAATCCTTGACAACATAAAGTGGATTTGACCTCTCTCTTTTACAGAACTGAAAGCAAGCAGATAAGGTCCAATCACTTTGTTTGCAGTTGAGAAAATGGAGTGGGGTGGGGGGCCAGGGGGCTAAATTATTTCACTTCCTTGGGGTACAAGTACTGTAACTGAAGGCAGACATTTTGGTCATTATAGTTGGACATCCTAATCAGGTTAAAAAATCAAATGGAGACCAGGTGCTGCTGATAGAGTCCTTCCAGTTGACAAGTGTTTATCATGTCCCTACTCAATACCAGATCCCGAGGATACAGGAGGAAATTCTTGATTTAATCAAAATAAATTCAAGAGTTTAGATATGCCCTTTTTATTCTAGGGGACTGAAAAAAAAAGGCTGAATTATTCTAAAAGTTGGTTCACATGTAGCATTCTCAGCCATGTTAGGCAAGTCTTCTAATTTTCCACAGGTTTGATAAATGCCTTTAGCTCATATATTATTGCCTAGGCTCAATCATTGATTGGCATTTGCTTTCCTGATCTCAGATCATCTTTGTGGCATTTCCAATCAATTGCTGATATATTGGTCTCTTTGGCAATGCAGGCCAAGGTGTGAGTGCAGTTGCAGGTGGGCTTCTGTGCCCACTGACCCATCTCTCATCCACTCTCTAGTGTTTCTGCAATAAAAATAGTTGACCCATATGCAATTTGGGCCTTTCATCAGCTGCTTTTTTTTTTTTTTTTAAATCAACTTTGCTTGTTTGAAACACAAATACCCATTTGGTTTCAGAAATATTAAGGAAGCGGTAGGCTATTTGGTCAAATATTTTGTGAAATCAACCTTTCTAGAAAGTCTATGAGCGATTTGTGAGTTTTCTCATGGTTTGTAATAATGGACAAACAGGGAGCATATGTTTCCATTTGATCATATCCCTGTGGATGCTGAAAGTCCATATTTTCCTGTTGCTAAAACTTAATGGAAACAAAACTAAATAAAAAAAAAATCCCTCAAAAGGAAAGTAGCAACACTTCTCTTATGACTCATTTTCAATGTCAATAGAAAGATTTGTTTCCTCTGAAGGAGCACTTCAAAAAGGAAAAAACAACTAAAAATTCTAAAGCAAAATAAAAATCCCACTACATATTTTATTATTGTAAAGCCAAGAGAAAAAGTGTCTGTGACCAAAATATTTTTTTTTCATTCATTTGTATATTCTCACTCTTTCCTTCTTTCAAAGCAAACAACTGGACCATCTTCACCTTCCCATATAGTCATGTGTAATACATATGCGATAAAACTCAAAACTGAATATTCACTGAGGTTTGTTAGGAATCAAGTCTGAGGTGAGGTTACCTTGCTCCAGACATTCAACGATAGGTCTATCAACTTAATATCTGACTGTGTCAACTTCCCTGTGCAGTTTTTATCAGTTTTAAATAATATTGACAGCCACAACAACAACAGCTAACAGTAGCGAGAGCTTGCTAAGTCTCAAGCACTATAGAAGCAGGCCAAATTTAGAGGTAAAACAATAAAGTTTGAATTATTACGAAAAAAACTCCTATGCCCAGCACTTTGGATTTGAATTGACTTTGCTTCTCAGAGCTCAGGAAAGAAAGATGGAAGGAGATGAGTTCAGGAAGTCATGACGACCAACTCTGACGTCTACTGAAAAGGTCAGGCAAAAAGTAACACAGAAGAGGAGGACACTCCCTCTGGGTGTCACCCCTCACAATTGCACCCTAGTACAAGGCATGTGCCTGGTATTTAGTGTGTTCAGTAGTCATTTTCTGCATGGGAGGAAGGCTGCTTCTCTCCTGCATCCCAAGGGATTTCTGGAACATTCACAACCTCTGCTCCTAATGGCACATGGCCCCCCAGGACAAAAGAAAGAGAGAGAAGATGCAGGCTAAATTGGAGTACTATTATGAGCACTTCTGCTTCATCTGATTCTGCTTTGGAATATTAAAGAGTCAGAAGCTGTTAAAGACCAAATTGGGCAGATGGGAGTGCCTGCCTCCTCTGGGCTCAGGACTTCTATCCTCTAATGCCTGCGGTTTCAAGGCTGTCACAAAGCCTTGACAAATTCTCACTTTCAAACACTAAATGGGCATGATTAGCCTGTGATCTATGTAGGATTAAATGCTCAGCTTCCCTTTCCTGATTTCTTCCAGCTCACGAGACCCGCGGGCCAAAAATACACTCTCCCTGCTGCCCACAAGGCTGCAGAGCCCCGTCATAGTTCCTGCCCTCTGAGTGCCCTTCCCGTTTTCGACCCCTTTTGCTATCACAAGCTTCTTTCCTGTTGTGCAGTCTAATTCACCAGTTAGCACAGGCAAAACGTCCAGCAAAAATCTGTGTGCCTTGTGCTTTCTGCATGCTCTGTCCCTATCCTTAAGCTCCCATCTCACATGTTAACTGGACTCCCTGACTTATTTTGCACCTCCTGCGGCCCGTACCCTATTGCTCAAAATAAGACATAGCTTCATGCTTTCCAAGGTCATTACTGTGCTGGCCATCAGACCAAAATGTCCCTTAAATCAAGCTGTTTCCCACTTATCATCAGACGCACACCTCATCTAACTAGAGTATGACTATCCAGCATGTCATTTTCAGGTCCAACTCCCAGGCAGTGACCATTGATGGTAATTGATCTTATAAGAGCATCTGTGCTAATGTGGTATTTGTCTTTGAGGCAACTTTGCCTTAACTAGGTGGGAAAGCACACATTTTCAAAGGTTATTCAAGACCTAGTGTGATAGTTTGGATTTTGGCACAGTGAAAAGTCAGGGGCCAAGGGTTATTGGAATGCCTCTCAACCATACCAGCAGGTAAGTGTTAGTGTTTTAAAGTCTGATTATGTTTCCTGCAGCCTCAGCCTTTACTGCTGCCTCTCTGCACTTAGAAACCTGTCCTCCCTGTGGCCCTCAGTGAGGACTTGATAAACCATTGACCTCAATTATTAAGTGTGGTGCAGAAACAATATTAAACCTGACTCTTGGTTCCCTGTTGAGCTATCATGTGTCTCTCAGCAACTTGGCAGGAACCTTTTTCTCACCCCATGTCCTTCCTATTACCCTGCAGCATGTCCTGAACCCTCCAAAGCAACCCCAGAAACTCAACTCTGGCTTCTCAAGAATGAAATTGTTGGACACCTGTGCTGGTAATTTTGCAGGTCAGCACTTAATCAACAGGCTCCTTCCTGCTCCAGCGTTCTGATGGTCACCTGGGGTCATGAGGGTTACTCTTTTTATCGCTAATCACTGCTGATTCCTGGGAAGCAGAGTTGAGCCTCCCAAAAAGGAAATTGAGTCATCCGCAAGTAAAGAGTTGCTTTTGTGTTTTGCTTTGTTTTAAAAATCTGAGTCTTAGAGGAGTCTGGATAGGGGTTTGGAAGGGACTTCCTCCCTCCAGGTCAGCACAGTCTGCAATTTCTAGGACACCTGATGGCTGCATCATTAACCAAAAGAAACCCAGAAAATCCATCGACTATTAAAATACTTACAAGAGCAGATTATATTTATTTACCAAACACATTGTGACATGAATGTCTTCTGTATCACTTAATTCTCACAGCAATCCAATGAAGCAGGTACTGTTACTATTTACCATTCTAGAGATCAGGAATGAAGTAAAAAGGCAGTGATGTGCTGGTAAATCTCACAGCTGACTCTACAGGCCAAAAAGAAAGAAAGAGAGAGAGAGAGAAGAGAGAAAGGAAGGAAGGAAGGTGGAAAGAAAAGAAAAAGAAAGAGAAAGAAAAGAGAAAGAAAGAACGAAAGAAAGAAAGAGAAAAAGAAAGAAAAGGAAAAAGAAAAGGAAAGAAGAAAAGAAAAGAAGGAAGGAGGCAGGGAGGGAGGGAATGAAGGAAGGAAGGGAGGGAGGCAGGGAGGGAAAGACAGAAAGAAAAAAGAAAAGAAAAGGAAAGGAAAGAAAAGAAAAGAAACCCACCCAACGTGTAACATTTGCAGTTTCTGAAGGGGTAAATCTTCACTACGTCATAGATTTTTTTTTTTTTTTTTTTTTGAGATGGAATCTCACTCACTCTATCACCCTGATGGAGCCCAGTGGCGCAGTCTCAACTCACTGCAAGCTCCGCCTCCTAGGTTCAAGCGATTCTCCTGCCTCAGCCTTCTGAGTCGTTGGGACTACAGGCGCCTGCCACCATGCCCACTAATTTTTTCTTTTTGTATTTTTCGTAGAGACAGGGTTTCGCCATGTTGGCCAAGTTGGTCTGGAACTCCTGACCTCAAGTCATCTGCCCACCTCGGCTTCCCAGAGTGCTAGGATTACAGGCGTGAGCCACTGTGCCCGGCCTGTCATGGAAGATTGTAAACTACCAGTGTGAGGCTGGTGAACACAGAGTTGGGAGAGACGTGCACAACCGGCTTTTTTGAATTGGCTCCAGCACAACTCTCCAGACAGAGCAGTTGTTACTTCCCTCCTGTCACAGAGCATGTACCTGGTAGAGCTGAAGTTTAAACACAGAGAAGACTGGCTCCAAATTCCATACTCTGAACCACTAACAAAGCACAGCTAGAGCCAACGACTAGGGCCCCTCTGATCAGCAGGTTGTTTGCAATGCTTATTTTAAGTAATCAGTTAATGTCACAGATAATCACAATGGTATTTGCTGGCAGAGATGAAATGACAATATGTCTCGATCATTTTTGTCTTCCCTGCATCTGAGATAGTACCAGCATGTTTGAGGCACTCATACATGTTATTGGAATTTTACCAAGTATAATAGGCTGGCATTAAAAGGATGTGGGATGTTCTTTGGTTAAGTCCTTAGAGGATTGAAGATTAGTATTCTGGAGATGGGGCAGGTGGGAATGAGGATGGGGGGAGCTACGTGCCAAAGTGCAGAGACTGGCAGAGTGGGGTGGGGCAAGAGGCCCTTGGAGTAGACTCTTCCCACTTGCCTCTTTCCCTAGGCTGACTCTGCTCCTCAGAACTCTGAGAGGAGCATGGTTGGGGGCACCCTACCTGCTGAGACTTATTTGTCTTCTTTGCTGCATTAGGCCGCTGATGAGTCACTCTGCTTTGGCTTTCAAGTAACAGGTGGAGACAGAAGAGGCAGGGCCCTCTTCGCAGATCAATACTGGCAGCTGCCTTAGGTATGGAGCTAGAATGTGTGACATCTCCCAGTTTTGCCTCCAGATCAAGGGATGAGTTCACAATTTTATGCCTTCAAAGTGAAAACTGCAAGGCTCTGCCACAGGTCAATTTGACTGACCTGAGAAACAGAGAGGGATGGTTGGGGTGCCCCTGCAAGATGCCAACGTAAAAACTAGTGAAGGCATAAGCTATGATTGGCCCAATATCCTTATATGATCCCTGGTGAAGACAAACCTTCATCTGGGCCAGACAAAAACAGCACATTTGCACACGTGACCTCATTTGATCCTCACTAAAACTCTGAGTAGACTGTTGTTATCCCCAGTTGTCAAAGGAAGAAACTCTTCTGGCCTGGCAGGAAGTTCCCAGTCCATTCAGATACTGAACGGAGAAGACTCTAGAGAAGTGACTGCATGTAGAGGTGTGGACAGGATGAAGGGGGAAGCAACAGGGGGCTGAGCCACCAGGGGCTAGCAACAGTGGGAGCCTGTACCATCCCCAGGCTTAAAGCAAAGGGGAAGGGACAATGCCACAGAACCCAGAAAGAGCTGTGGCCATGGGAGGGAAGCCACTGACTGGGGTCATGGACATTAGCGAAGGCGTGATCACTGTCAACACCAGAACCGACCTGAAGGAACGTGGAGACAAACACTCCAACTTCTCTCTCACATCATGGAAGCTAGGAGGCACAGGAAGTGGGCCCCAAGGGTCAGCCTCCTGGGCACAGAGCAGGACAGAGGGGCAGAGAATGCATCTGGGGGGACACACGGAGAACAACCAGCATGTGAAGCAACTTCTCTAGGATAGCAGAGGGAGTGTCTGCTAGCAAGACCTGAGCGGGAACACAAGCGTCATCCTGTTGCAAAAGAGAGAGCCAGGAGACAGGGTCCAAAGCCCATGAGTCCATGTGGCATTGACCAAACCACTTCAGTTCCCTTGGTCTCAGTTTTTCACCTCTAAAACAGAACACCAGACTTAAGTAACCATAAAACATTGCCACTTAAATAGTCATAGTTCTTCGTTTTCCCCCAAATGATACTCTTTGCATCACATCTTGCTGAAATTGGAATTAATTTCCCTCTTCTCTTCTTTTCTCTCTTTGAACATAAAATGATTAGGGCGTACTACACAAATGACATATAACAACAAATGACACCACAAAAGGTGAGGATTTCTCAGTCACCATTTGTCAGCCCAATGAACTGGACTCATGAGACATGGAGAATTCCTGGTTACTCAAGGTGGCAGCAGGAGTTACTGTTGCTTGGCTGGGAGTCCTGCCGCACAGCCCTGGCCTCCGTGTTTACTACAGGGCATGGGGCTTTAGAGAGGATGAGGGGACTGGCTACCCAAACAGTGTTGCTGGGGGAATGGTGGAAGAAGCTAAATGTATAAACACACACACACACACCCCCACGGCCACACACAATCTATGCAACTTTTCTGGACATAGTTTTAGGATGATTAGTGTGTGCCACACTGTGATTCATTAAGATTATAAAATGAACAGAGGCAGCATGGAAGCCTTGAGGAGTGCCAAAACTCTTGAAGTTTTTTGTCTTTATTCAGCCATCAGGCAAACTATTTCACAATGAACAAATTCAGGGAGATGGAAAAGACTAGAAAAACTTGTATATGCAGTAGAAGTTCAGCCTATTTATGTCCTAAAATGGAATCATTCATAACTGAGAATTTATGTAAATGACACAAAATAATGATTCTGGACCTGGAATGCGGTTGGACACCCGGCCTTCTGGATTATTCTTTTGCTATTCAACTTTCCTTTCAAAGACAAGACAGCTGACATTTTTACAATCACTGTACTGTAAAAGGAACAGTTGAAAAACGAATGTCCAGTGAACAAACACGTGTCTGTATGTGGGTTATCTACCCACGTCTCTGAGTAATCTGGCTAGCAGGTCCACCATACCCTTTTGGGTCACCTGAGGTCACCTGCAGTAGTTCCCAACACACAGATGGCCTCCTGTGTCTCTCTGCCCGAGGTTGGTCTCTGGCCACAGGACTGCTTGACCCATGTGCCAAGGCATTAGTGCCGTAGGAGCAACACGTCACTTCTGAGGTATGGAAATTAACATGGCAGGAATACCGCAAGCTCTTTACCCCTCACTGGGACAGCTCTGAGCATGTTCCACACAGTGTCTTAGAACAGGGCTCCCCAACCCCTGGGACACAGACTGATACCAGTCTGTGGTCTGTTAGGAACCAGGCTGCACAGCAGAAGGTGGGCGGCAGGCGGGAGAGTGAGTGAAGCTGCATCTGTATTTACAGCCATTCCCCATCGATCATATTACTGCCTAAGTTCTGCCTCCTGTCAGATCAGCCAGGGCGTTAGACTCTCATAGGAGTGCAAACCCTATTGTGAACTGCTCATGGGAGGGATCCAGATTGTGTGCTCCTTATGAGAATCTAATCCCTAATGATCTGTCACTGTCTCCCATCACCCCCAGATGAGACGGTCTAGTTGCAGGAAAACAAGCAACAAGCTCAGGTCTCCCACTGATTCTACATTATGGTGAGTTGTATAATTATTTTATTATATATTACAATGTAATTGTAATATAAATAAAGTATACAATAAACATAATGAGCTTGAATCATCCCCAAACCACCCCCCGCCACCTCAGTCCATGGAAAAATTGTCTTCCATGAAACTGGTCCCTGGTGCCAAAAAAGTTGACCATTGTCTTAGAGGGTCCATGGCGGGATTAAGCCTCAGTTGCTCATAAGGGTAACCACTCATCCATTCATTTGGCCTTCCTTCCTTCCCTTTCTCACCTTACTTCCACCACTGTTCTCCCCAGAATTACCTCTCAAAAAAACTACCTGCATCCAAATTCTTGCCTCACACTTGCTTTGGGGGAACCCAAACTAAGATAATATCTTTGTGCAAATTAGAAAATGATGCCCCTTCCTTCAGGCCAGTTTGCAGCATGTTGGGCAGAGCACAGGCTGGGTTCCAGTGCCCCTCTCTCCTCACTGTGCCCCTTGTCGAGTGAACAACTTACACCACTGCACACAGGCACTCTGGTATCACAGACCTCACTTCTTTAATATAAAAATTAAATAAGTTAGTGCATGCAGAAGTGCGTGACACATAGTAGGTGTGCCTAGGTATTTCTTCTAATGCTATCCCTCCCCTAGTCCCCCACCCTCCAACAGGCCCTGGTGTGTGATGCTCCCCTCCTTGTGCCCATGTGTTCTCATTTGTTCAACTCCTATTTATGAGTGAGAACATGCAGTGTTTGGTTTTCTGTTCCTGTGTTAGTTTGCTGAGAATGATGGTTTCCAACTTCATCCATGTCCCTGCAAAGGACATGAACTCATCCTTTTTTATGGCTGCATAGTATTCCATGGTGTATATGTGCCACATTTTCTTTATCCAGTCTATCATTGATGGGCATTTGAGTTGGTTCCAAGTCTTTGCTACTGTGAATAGTGCTGCATTAAACATATGTGTGCATGTGTCTTTATAGTAGAATGCTTTGTAATCCTTCGGACATATACTAAGTAATGGGATTGCTGGGTCAAATGGTATTTCTGGTTCTAGATCCTTGAGGAATCGTCATATTGTCTTTCACAATGGTTGAACTACTTTATAGTCCCACCAACAGTGTAAATGTGTTCCTATTTCTCCACATCCTCTCCAGCTTTCATTGTGAACAGGCAACCTACAGAATGGGAGAAAAATTTTGCAATCTATCCATCTGACAAAGAAAAATTTTGCAATCTATCCATCTGACAAATCTATCCATCTATCCAAATCCATCCAGAATCTACAAGGAACTTAAACAAATCTACGAGAAAAAACCAACAACCCCATTAAAAACTGAGAGAAGGATATGAACAGACACTTCTCAAAAGAAGACATTTATGCAGCCAACAAACATGAAAAAAAGCCCATCATCCCTGGTCATTAGAGAAATGCAAATCAAAACCACAATGAGATACCATCTCACGCCAGTTAGAAAGGTGATCATTAAAAAGTCAGGTTGTTGTGTTTTAAAGGCTGATACACACTTCAAAATTTGTTAAGAGGGTAGATTTCATGTTCAGTGTTCTCACTACTGTAATTTTTAAAAGATCACATGTTACTCATGAGAAAAGAAGTAATAGAAAACTCAGGTCTTTGCTTGCTCTGTTTCACATTCAAACTTGATAAAGTAAAATTGCTTGTAGCTGAGTTTAAGGTTTCCTGTTGAAGTAGTCGAGATAACCACTGGAAATGGGGAAGGAGAATCTGCTGAGAGGGAATGTTGCCTTGAGCCCAAGGCAGTTCCTTTAGGAGTGCCCCAAGAGCCCAGCCCTCCTAGGAATGACGGCTGGAAAGATCATTCGAGGACAAGCAGCTTTGCCTACGCTGGGCTACTGACTCGCCTACTTTACCTGAACTGATTCTCTAACTCAGTGAAACAAATGGTTTGACTAATATTTTTGCCCTGAATCAACCACTTATTTGGACATCTTGCAAACACAGGGTTTCTGTGAAATAAGATCAGGTAATGTCAGCTCTCCACTGGCAGACAGATACAGACCGGATGCACAGCATGTTTTGAAAGCAACGGCAAGAAAGTAATTTAAAGTTTGTTACTGTTTAGGAAAAATAAAAAGATAATTAGGCATTTATTATTCAAGCTTAGGAAGGAAATTAGCCACTTGCCCTGAGAGTGGATATCATCAACCCGAAATACACAGCTATTTGTGTACCTATTTAAAACTGAGTTTGAATGCCTGGTAATAGGACGACGGAACAGATGTTCTTTTTATCCAGTTGTTTTAAAACTGTGTGGTTAAAAGACGCATCTGTTTGGATGCTGTTCCCCTTGGGATTGCCTGACTTGGATTTTAAAAACCAAAAGGGTTTTTAGCTGGACACGGTCATTAGCTAGGTACCATGCTCTGTGCAGACGGGAGGACCTGAAAGTGGCCTTTCCTTGCATTGCAATGAAGCCTCCCAGGGGTGGCATTGCAGAGCTCCAGCTGCGCGAGGCCTTTGAGGCCGGACGCAGTATGTTCTTCTGAGGATGGGTGATTGATGTGAGCGAGCTCAGAGGCCCAGGAGTAAATGAGTCAGCAGCAGGGAGCAGGAGCAATGAAACAGGGGTATTCTCTCGAATCCTTGCTTATTTTGGGACAGCCCGATGCTCTTCTCAGAGGGAGCAAATAAATAGTGGAGGGAGACGCGCTTATGTAACTCATTTCTAAAACAAGTGGGTGACGTCACCGAAGGAATCAACACCTTAATTAAAGAAGTTAAATAGAATGGATGTAAACACAGCTGGCCTCCTTTCAATGTAGACTCATACTATCCTTAGCACCACCACTAATTAACTGTGTGAACTTGGACAAGCATGCTGGGCCTCAGTTTCCTCAAATATAAAATGAGCAGGTCATCCAAGGCAATGGCCCAGCTACTTTCTAGATCTAATATCCCTCAGTTCTATCAAATATAAATAGTGGCAGAAGTTTTCACAATTGTTGCAATGACAATAGTACCTAATATTTCCCAATATTACCTAATAGTACCTAATATTTCCTGAGCACCTCCTATGTGTCAAGCACCATGCTAGAGGCTTTAAAATATATTCTATCAAAACACATGATCTCATTGTTTCCTTTAATAATCTCATGAGGTAGAGAACATTATTATCCTGATTTTGCATGTGGAGAACCTGAGGCCATAAAAGATTATGGCCCTTGGACAAAGTCACGTAGTAAGTAGTTGATTTTGTAAGGGTCTCAGCAGGAAAGAGATGACATATTCAAAAGAATTTAACTGAGAATAACTTAATATAGGGGCTCCTTATGGATCTGTGGGCAGAGCTAAAGCAACCAACGGGGAATGGTCAGGCAGTGGAACTGTCAAAAGCAAGGAAGCCCAAGGAGACATGGGAATGAAGTGGATGTCTCTGGAGCTTGGGGAAGGCAGAAGCAAAGGAGACAGGACACCTGTCTGGAGCTGGAGCCATGGAGGAGCACAGCCACCATCAGAACCACAGATGAGCAAGGAAGAAGCAAGAAGAAGAAATATCCCAGCCTCTCCCTCTTACTGCCCTCCTACATCCTGCTAGACCCTCTCATTGCCTATACACAATCAAAGCCAAAGGATAAAGGAGCCAGGGAACGTAGTCCCTGAAGTCAGCCTCTTGGTACAATAGCAGGGCAGAAGAAAAGAGAGAAGGGGTCCGGAGACCACATGGAGAATAATCAGCAAAACAGAGCCAGGGTTGTAGCATTGCTCTCTCTGAGTCCAAAGACCATGAACTTTCCCACTGGGTCCATCTAGAGGACAGATGTGTAAGAAGGCGTATTGCATATTCCAGACTATAATAAGATTATTGGAACTTGAGAAGCTGTAAATTCCTTGCCAATGCCTCCATGGTCCTTGTCATCAATGTTAGTGGCATCACAACAACTCATATCATAGCATCCTCACTACGTTTACGGTTTTTCCCTCGAAGACATATCGGTGGGTTTCTAGTGCTGCAGGAATGGGCGGGGGGCGGGGGGGGGAAGAAGAGCATTACGCGTAAGTCTTTTCTTACATAATGTGATAATATTTAACTTCTGAATGTAAGTTCCTATAAAGAAGCAGCCCCAGATATGCACAAACACATGGAGTTGTACACTCTTTGGTCTACTATTCTTTTTTTTTTTTTTTTTTGCATGGTACCCTATATACCCTCAACCCACCTCTCACCTCCTAAGAGACATTACCATAAGCTCATTTCCATGCAGTCATCTTTTGCACACACTACTCCCTCCGCCTGCAACAACCTCTTTCCTTACTTAGTGAAACTAGATTTCTTCTCCAGGAAATGAATCAAAGTTCACCTCTCCACTGTGAAGCCTTCCTCACTTCCCTGTTCACTCCCTTATCTACATTTCTTTGCGCTAACGTCTATTACAGCACTTTGAAGTTGTAAATATTTCTGTTTGCTTCTGCAGTGGACTGTGAACCCATGAAGAAAGGTGTTGGTTAAAAAACAATAAAAGGAATAACACTAACTAACATTTATTTAGCATTTACTAAACAGCAAGCACATGGATTAGTTCAACTAAGCCCCACAATAAACCTACGTGTTGGGCATAATTTTTATTTCCATTTTGCAGATGTAGAAACTGAGGTCTGGAAAGATTAACTTGCCTGAAAGGTCATCTAGCTATATTTACAGATGTTTCAGATGTTTATAGATTTTTTTTTTGAGACAGAGTCTCGCTCTGTTGCCCAGGCTGGAGCGCAGTGGCGTGATCTCGGCTCACTACAAGCTCCGCCTACTGGGTTCACGCCATTCTCCTGCCTCAGCCTCCTGAGTAGCTGGGACTACAGGTGCCCGCCACCACGTCGGCTAATTCTTTGTATTTTTGGTAGAGACGGGGTTTCACTGTATTAGCCAGGATGGTCTCTATCTCCTGACCTCGTGATCCACCCACCTCGGCCTCCCAAAGTGCTGGGATTACAGGTGTGAGCCACCGCGCCCGGCCTATAGATGTTTTTAGAAGTCAAGCAAGTAAATGCGTTCTCTCAAACAAAATGTATAAAAAGTATAGCAGAGTGGGCATAGGAGCTAATCCTGGCTATGTAAGAATTGGACAAAACATTTCAACATGTGTTTATTGAGCAACTACTATGTACCAAGCACAGATACCAGGAACAGTGTGATTAAGTAGTGTAAATATTGAATCCTTCTATTCAAACACTTAAATTGTGAGCCATTTTTAATAAAAACTTAGGAAGTAAAAAGAATTGAATTTTGCCAGCGATTTTTGTTTCTTTTATTCACACATACATTGTTTATCTTAAGAAAATATGATTAAGTGTTGGCATTTGTTAATTCTGAAATCCTACTATATGAGTTTTGTTATATTAGTCTCTATGTTTTGCCATAATCAGAAAGTTTTTCAAATTGAACATACACCGAATAATTACATGATATTTTATATGTAGTAGATACTAAATAAATATTTGTCAGTAATAATGAAAATGAAGAGGCAAGCTATTAACACAAAAAATTAACACAGAACAAATGAAAGCTCAGACAACAAAAGCTACATGAATTTCAGAGTCATCGTGGAACAGAAAACACTGTCTGGTGTCTGAAGTACATCTTAGATCAAGTTCCAAACACATCAAAAACTTAACACTTCTGGGTCCTGAAAAATATTCCCAACTAAATAAAAATTCCACAAAAAAGTCAAGGATATTAAATTGCTGAATCATTAAACATGACATGACAATACTATGGATTGCTCCATAGCAAGAAAGAATAGTAACGACACCACCACCAAATCACTCACGTAGTAGATTGCTAATTGCTTCTCCTAGCTCTGAAGTCTTTAGGTGGCCATACTCCATTAAGTCTGATTTCACTCTAATTTTGTGTGTGTGTGTGTGTGTGTGTATAAGTTGGTGTGTATGTGCACACACGTGCGCACATCTGAATTAGTGTACAAACATGGCCCCAAACTAACTGAGATTGCAACATTCTCACCAAATGCATATGAGACCAGAAGTCTGATAGGAAGGTCCCCACCCTCCCATGTACACAGATTGAGTGGAGAAGCTCCTGCCCTCACCTGTATATTTCGTCTCTATGGTGCTGTAATTCTGGACTACAAAAAATAAAAATAAAAATAAGATATGCTGTGAAACCTCATCTCTACTAAAAATACAAAAAATTAGCTGGGCGTGGTGGTGGGTGCCTGTAGTCCCAGCTACTTGGGAGGCCGAGGCAGGAGAATGGCGTGAACCTGGGAGGTGGAGCTTACAGTGAGCCGAGAATGTGCCACTGCACTCCAGCCTGGGTGACAGAGAGAGACTCCATCTCAAAATAAACAAATAAATAAAACTAAGATTTGCTTCTGGTTTTAGATTCAGGAAGGTAACTACGGGTTGATGTAAGTGTGAAAGAGTCATTTAGAATGCTTGTACACATTTGGCAATGTATTACATTATATATACCTATGTGCATATGTATCTACTATGCACATTAGTATGTGTGTGTGTGTGCGTGTGTGTGTGTGTATGTATATATATGACAGGTTGAAATTAAGCCTGACTGAAATGTGGGCAGAAAGAAGTTTAGGGAGGGAGATGATATTTCAACAGCCTCCCAATAATTTTTCTTAGGATTTTTCTCATTCCATCTCCTCATTGGCTCTCCCTACGCATTCCCAGCACTGTGCCCCTAAGAGCCAAGGGTTATTATGCATTGCTAAAAGGCTTCTTGGACTGTTTTCATCTCCCAACAAGTCCCCTCCTTCCCACTGAGAACTGCCACTGAAATCCACTCCTTGTAAGGCCACCAGAGTTACCTTTGCATGTCACACAACCAGCCTGAAATTTTACACCAAATTTTCCCTGCACAACCCCTCAGAAAGCCCCCAACATCGACCCTTCACAGTTTGGTTTCTGCTCATATTTCAGTCTTTGCCACAATCCTTGCTCACTCCATTCATAGGTAACTCTGAGGTCCCTGGATGACCCTACAAGGATACAAGGCGATTCAACTTTCCTAGATACTCACGAAAGCAAAAATCTCTTGAAGAAACAAAGCATTCAACCTAGTTGTTGAAGGTCAAATCAGAAATCTGTCTCCCATTTACTTTCTGATTTAACACTGATATTAGAATACATTTGAGAGGGGCTTTGCACTATGGTTCCATTATTCTTTAGATTCCCCAGAGATCTTAATCTGGTCATTTTTTCTTTTCTTTTTTTTTTTTTGAGACGGAGTCTTGCTCTGTTGCCTAGGCTGGAGTGCAGTGGCCGGATCTCAGCTCACGGCAAGCTCCGCCTCCCAGGTTTACGCCATTCTCCTGCCTCAGCCTCCCATGTAGCTGGGCACCCGCCACCTCGCCCGGCTAGTTTTTTGTATCTTTTAGTAGAGACGGGGTTTCACCGTGTTAGCCAGGATGGTCTCGATCTCCTGACCTCGTGATCCGCCCGTCTCGGCCTCCCAAAGTGCTAGGATTAATCTGGTCTTAATGTGAACTTGTCAGGATATTTTCCACCTACAACTCTTTTCATATCCTTCTCCCTGTGCTTGAAACGTCCTCCCAGTTTCATAAGTGGGTACACTGTGTCTACCTAACTTGTACTTACTTTTCCTTGAAGACTCAGCTGAAACATCCCTGATGCTTTGAAGCCTCCCTGAGGTGAGCTCTCTTGCCATGAAATTACTGTCATGGCTACCACTTATGGCCACTTAACTATGTGACAGGCACTATTCATGTGCTTTGAATGAATTTCTCATTTAACCCTCAATCACATGTTGGGGTCGTGCTCTTATTATCTCCACTTCACAGATGAAAATTTTGAGGCTCAGAGAAATTAGGTAACTTGCCCAAAGCCACACAGCTAGCATATGGTAGAGCCAAAGACAGAAACGATGACCATCTAGATCCATGATAATTGGCTTTCCAGCCTCTCTGCCTCTCTGCGGTAGCCTTTGTCTCACTATGTTGTGACCACTGGTTTAGTTGTCTATTAACCTGTCTGTCTGTCTGTCTGTCTGTCCCACTAAATTGCAAGTCCCTTGGGCGCAGGACGCATTGAAAATTCATTGTTACTGTCACACTTCTGGGATCCTGTTGGAGGGATCTGGGTACTTGGAGGAAAGAGGGAAAAGAGAAACAAAAAAAAGTTTCTCCAGTAACCCTGGAATCATTGTCAGACCTTGGAATGACGTTTTCCAGGGCTCTTCATATTTTCCATGGTAGCCTAACCCAGTTTCTCACTATTCCTCATTCGCATTCAATTCCAATCCAAGGAAACAGCCTGACCCCATGCCTGAGAGGGCTGTGTGCGTTATGGTACATAAAAAAAGAAGCCTTACAAATAGCAAGTGTTTTGAAAACTCTTTACTATATTCCCATTTTCCCTACCTACCTCCACCCAAAAAAAGCTGGAGTTATGAAACGCGTGCTAAATATTGAGCCATTAAACTTAGGGATATTGAGAGAACTGTTTTCTTAAAAGCTTATTTTTTTCTGCTCTCCTTGTTTTGCCCTGAGTGTTTTTAGCAGTTCAAACAGGTTGGGTTGCCCACAAAGAGCAGGGCACAGGTTTTTTCCACCCCGTAGGTTGAGGTATTCATTCCCACTTTAAACCTCTCTAAATTTATGTGCCAGTATTTTCCAAGTAGATGTATTTGTAGATATGTTCAGGATAGAATTGGACATTCACAGTATTGACTGAGACTGGGAGATGACAGCTGGACAAATTCGAGGTTTCAAGCCTCATCCTCAGCCTGACCTTTGGCAGCAATGGAAATGTTTGCACTTTGCAAAGCTTGTTATTCTCTCTGTGTGTGTGATCATGTGAGCATGTGAGTGTGTGAGAGAGAGATAGAGTGATGGAGGGGGGGGAGGGAGAGAGAGAGAGAAAGAGAGAGAGAGACTTGGCTTTTAAGAATAGTATTACCATAATTGCCGGAATGGATCAGGCCTGGGGCTTCTGGGCTCCTGGGTTCCTACTGGCCAGAGTATTGGCTCTGAAAGAAAAACCACAACATACTATTACATTATTGTCCAAGTTCTTTATGACAGAGTTCCTTATGACACTTCTCTCTTTCTAATCTCTTTTCCCACGTCACCTCTACCTTCGTGGCCTAGCATGGATCTACCATTTTTTCTTTCTTATTTTTTTTTCCGGTGGGTGTGAGTCAAGTTTACTGAGATGCAACTTATTTAACCTATTTTGACACATGCACCTAGTCCTGTAACTGACACTGCAATTAAGATACAGAAGAGTTTCCTCGGCCCCGAACATCCCTGTCTGCCCCTTTAGAGTTACCACTTCCCTAACCCCCAGGCCCTGGCAACCACTGATCAGTTTGCTGTTCTTATATAGGTTTTAGACTATCTTACAAATGGAATTATACAGTATGTCATCTTTTGTTTCGGGCTTCTTTCACATCACAGAGTATGCTGGGGAGGCATGCCTGCTGTTGCATCAATCAGTACTTTATTATGATGATTTTTATTCTCAGTATTATTCCATTGACTGGATGCACTGCAGGATGTTATCTGTATACCAGTTATTGATTCACTAGTTGATTGTTTCTAGATTTTATTGATTATGGATAAAGCTTCTGTAAACTGTATATAGTTTTTTGTGTGAAATTTTGTGAAAAATTTTCATTTTTCTTGGGTGAATCCTCAGGAGTGAAATTGCTGGGCCATATTGATAAGTGTACATTAACATTATAAGAAAGTAACAAGTGTTTCCAAAGGTAATCTGCCATTTCTTCTTTCATCTAACAGTTTGAAAAGACTTCAGCAGGGTTCCTGATCATTCCCATTAATGCCAAAAAGCATTGTGTGAAGCAACATGTTACGGATATGGGTATAAAGTGGGTCAGACCACTTAAGATTCCAGTCCAGTGGCTGCAGGAACAGTGTATGAACTATTACCATTTTCCAGGGTTTTTAGGCATCCTTTGTCAGGAAATAATCACCAAAAAGGGTTAACTCACCTCCCCTAGATGACTCTGTGAATAAGTCATTCTATCTCATGGGAGAACCAGGCCTATTATTAGCACCCATTTCTCCATTTTCAGGAGGAGATGGTAAAGCCTGAGGAGTTTAAGAATGACCTGGAGTTTAGATGTTCTAATACCTGATTCCTTCTGTGACAGTGACTCACTGGATGACTCTGGTATATCAACCTGATGCTCCGAGATTTCGTTTCCTGAAGTCTGAGATAGGATTGCCCTGTTGACTCAACTCATTGCTTGGGGAAAAGAGATTACAAATAGGAAGAGTGTCACACAGGGGCGTTGATGCTGGCAGTCCCACAGCATCATGGGCCTGGACACCTTTTTCCCAAGAATGAGAAAGACCATTATTATCCCATTCCCTAGATGGAGACTCTCTCATAAAGAGAGATCACATGCCTGACCCTGTGAGACACAGTGAGTCAGAAGAGTTTAAAGAGTTCTCAAGACTCCCAACACTCTTTCTGAAGGTGTCCACTGACTCACTAAATCCCTTCCTTCTAGAATAATTTTACAAGCTGAAAACATGGTTGGGCATATAACTTGGCCCTTGGCCCTTCTCAAAGATGTTAATAGCTGAACTCATCTCCAGAATGGGCATCTTACTTTCAGGTGTCCTTTTCCACACATCAGAATTCTTTAATAAATTGGTCCAGGCTGACCTGTAAAGGGTGAATAGGGGATCCCAAGACATATCTGCAGCAGACATTGCCTACCTATAGGTTCTTGATTTTTCTTACCACTGCTGGCATGCCAGCCTGATTTCCCATGTCCATAACCTGCATCTCTTTTTTTCTTCTCTGTTTTTTGTTTGTTTGTTTGTTTTTCTTTTATAGCACACACCAGTTTGGGGATAACACCTTCATCTTTGTCATGGGACATTCCCTAGGCTCAGAACCCACATTGCCCTGTGCATTGCCAATGGCTGTGTCTATGAATTCACATGCTACCAGGGCAGCCCTAGCCAATGACTGGACATTGGGTGTTTTGGCTGAAATAATATTGAGGTGTGTGTTTTCCATTGTGTTGCAGAGCTTCTCCCTGGACTTTTGTCACTTTTGTGGAAAGTGCCTTAATTATACACCATTTCTTGCCTGTTTTTTTTCTCCCCACATCAATTCCTCCCTTCACCCACCCAAGCTCCTCGTACTGTTCAAATAAACTACCTGCCCTCAAACCTTTGCCTTGGGTCTGGTTCTGAGGAATCTAAACTAAGACAATCATCCACATTTTGCATTTTCATATATGTGCACATTTTTTTCTGAGGACATCATAGACTTTCTTAAATTCTAAAAGGAGTCTGTAACTCCCTTACGATGATTAAGAACACTGCTAAGACATTCTTTTTCTCCTTTGGAAATCTCTTCTCCCTCTGTCTTTGGAATTTACTTCTTCCACAGACCTCTCGGTGCTACCCTCTTGCTGTTAAATCTACTGGAATGAATCTTAAATTTATGCACTTTAATATTTAGTTAATAACTGTTAATTACTTACATAATAACTAAGGGCATATACGTCCCAGGGACGTTTTGACTTGAAACAATACTGAAGCACAAAGTAGAAAATACAGGCTTTGTATCTACAAGGAATCCAAATAATTCTGGATACCTTAGGGGAAAATTTTAGTCAAAGTATTAAAGGAAAAGAGTCAAGTTGATTGTTGAGCGTTCTTCTAATAAAACATTGCTTCATGTGTTTTCATCACATAGATGGGGCTCTGGCAATTGAATTTATATATGAACACAAAATCTGACATACACACCAAAGACAATTATAAAACTTACAAGCATATAGGACAGACCCAATTGCTTTTAACTGTCTATAAAAAGTAAAGGTGTGTCCCTTTCTAGAA